>NC_091828.1:85938333-86287500 GCF_038994185.2 Dermacentor albipictus | reverse complement strand
TTACACCGATCATTCTTCTTTCCATAGCTCATTGCGTCGTCCACAATTTAAGTAGAACCCTTTTCATAAGCCTCCAGGTTTCTGCCCCGTAAGTGAGTACTGGTAAGACACAGCTATTATACACTTTTCTCTTGAGGGATAATGGCAACCTCGTGTTCATGATCTGAGAATGCCTTCCAAACGCACCCCAGCCCATTCTTATTCTTCTGTTTATTTCGATCTCATTATCCAGATCCATGGTCACTACCGGCCCTAAGTAGATGTGTTCCTTTACCACTTCCAGTGCCTCGCTACCTATCGTAAACTGCTGTTCTGTTCCGAGACTGTTAAACATTACTGTAGTTTTCTGCAGATTATTTTTTTGACCCACCCTATTGCTTTGATTGTGCAGGTCAGTCAGCATGCATTGAAATTGGTCCCCTCAGTTACTAAGCTACAGTTACTAAGTTACAGGTGGGACTACATATAAGCAGACTCGTTATACGAGTGCTTTCCTATAAGTAAGCTGATCGATAGGGCGGCAGCGGTGGCAGCTGCAGCAGATTCTCTTAAAATATCTTCACCCTTCGGCGTCTCCTTCTCCTCTACAGAAACACAATTCGCGTGCCATCTGGTTCGATAGTGCTGTTTGCGATTGGTCGGCAGCCCATCGCGAATAACGTAACTGTCATCACGATTGGCTCTCACATTTGCTCTTAAGAACAATTTAAGCGTGAAAGGCTCCGTGAATGCGAGCTTGGAACAAACGTTTCTTCATCGCAATGCAACCCGCCGGCGTCCTCCTTCACTCGGTACGGCATTCCTCCTGCTGTAACCTTCTAAACGCGTGCGCTGAATCCACCACTCTCTGGAGTCGGCGTAGAACTCGTGTTTCCTTTTGCTTATAATACGCGTTAATTGTCTTCCCTCCGTGCTAATCGGTATGCCCGCGCTGTTACGGCAATGAACGAGCACCAGCTTGAACGAGCACCAATTTGAACGAGCTACGATTCTGTATTGTCTTACACAAATCGGCCTTTTGCACGTCGCCGGTGTGCATTGGTAAACTAATGAAGGTCACCCTCCGCCGCCAAGACTGCAATTGAGACAAGAACAAGAAGAATGACAAGGACGAGAACGACAAGGAAACAAGAGGGACAAAACAACAAAGAACAACAAGGACGAAGACAACGACAACACCAACAACAACTGGAATGCTTAGCCTCCACAGACGCCAGGGTTCAGGAAGGGCCGCAGCAGGATTGATAATCTCATCGCCCTCCCACTAACGATGCCGCTGGTAATGGCCACTGCATGACTGCATGGCATCGCCCGAAGCTTCCTAATGGTGCAAGTCTGTTCTGCGTTAGTCGTGTCGCTTTCCACCCAATACCAACCGAGCCCGAACCGATCGCGCTGCACTTTCCGCTATGAAAGGAACCGTCGTAGCCAGATTCCGCCATGGCACTCACGAAGAAAAAAAAAGAACAACACAATAAACGCAGCGGTTGTGGCAGAGCGAATAATGAAGAGAACGTACCTCGGAGTCGGCAGCGGCTGTGGCTCGTCGAACGCACGCGAGCAGCGCAGGTGAGAAGGACGCTACGCCCGCACGTTAAAAAGAAGAAAAGAAAACAATTAGCGGACTTCTGTGATTTCGCTAACTCTGAATTCATTCGCAGTCACGGCTACAGGTTCTCGCAGTGGACGTAGCGGTGTTTCGCGGGAACAGTTTCTGGGTGCCTTCGTCGATCCGCTGCCGCAATACGCTGTTCCGATTCTCCGAAGTACGCGCACAGAGGCAGAGTTTGCGTGACGTTCCAAACCTCGCACATATTTGCAAGCGGGAACGCTGCGCGATGGCAAAGTTGCTTAGCGCCCATTGCACCCAAATGCACTTTGTCGGAGCACCGTGAGCTTGTTGGGAACTCGGTTTACCGGAGACAAGACAAACGCGTTTTGACAGCTTGAATGCAGGGAGTCGACTGCATTTATTCGAAAGTGAAATCAGGTTTTGCCGAGTGGCAGTGGGGGCGCCCCAGTCGGGCAGCCGCTTCGGTTCGGGCAGGGGCCAATGACCTCCACGGCGAGGCAAACTGGATTTCTGGAGCAAGGGAAATGACCCTCATGGCGAGGGCAACGAAGTAACGGACGGTCGCTACGAGTTTTTAAGGGTATGCGTCGTAGTATTGGTACCTTCATAAGATGCTGGCAGTGATTCGGTTGACGAATAACGCTCTATAAACAGGAACAAGCAGGGCCGATTAAAATGCCAGTTTAATCAGAAAGAGACCGGCTTTACACGCTCCTTAGTTACGTTAGATTTTGTTGTTAACTGCAGGAGAACACGACAGGGACAGCTTTCAGCTCTACGTTTGAAAATCGTCGCCCATCTCCGCAATCAACTGTACAGACCGCGAAGCTGAACATGCAATGCCCATACTTTATAGGCTTAACCGCTCCTCTTTCTGTGCCTGCAAGCTCGCAGAAAAATTTACCAAGAACAAATCGCGCTATACTCATTGTGTTTACCGGTATAATCTCGAACACAGCGCTATTTTTCGCCCGGCCATTCGTGCAAGCAATAACAACGATACTTAATTTGCGCTGCACAAATCACGGACGCCGCTTCACTCTTATCTTCGACAGTTATTGCACTCCTAGATATAAGACTCTGTACATAGCAAACTCAGTTGCGAAACAAATGGTTCACCGACTTTCTCTCTCTCACTGCCGTCTTCTCTGGTTATTCGCTGAACAACGCTTGTCATTCCTGGAGCCAAGAAATACGGTTAAACAAGACCGATATACGTCTAAACCGCTTTCCATACAGCTTGAACCTTTGTGAGCCTCTGCAGATTGCAGTCGCAACCAATTAGCTTATGCTAAGCTCCCACCGTTCCCGCCCCTGTCCTCATTTACAGTTCTCTTCACATACGTATCCTCTCAGTACAGCCTTCTGCGCTGAGCCTCCTTCTATACGGGCAGACGTCGAGCCAAAGCCAGAGTCAAAGGCATTTACCACTCCTGTGCCTATTCCTGGGTCTGACAAAACACACTGGGCACAAGAAGTAGGTAATAACTAGAAGGGTGAAAGAAGATCGCGTGCAGGCTTTCCCGAAATAGACCCTGGGGAAAGAGGTTCTTTTCCTCGCACACGACTTCACTGTCTATTTTCCCGGGGCTTAGCGTGATTGGGACAGCCTTTGGGGCATGCCTTTGTTTTGGGACGTCGTACTATGTTGTTCTCTTCCCAAGACTAATTCCAGAGCGGGTGTTCTGCATGATATAAGGAGGCGGCGGCCACTAATCAGAGCTCCGCATTCACGAAGCCAATATTCGTGCGGCCTTATCGCGGCAAAAATAAAAAAAAAACGAAAGAACGATACAATTTTCGCTTTATTTGGTGGTGAGCTTTAAATACGGGCACGTGCCGCCGGCCTCGAGGTTATGAGAGAGGCCTAAAATAATACCCCGGTGACCCCTCACTATTGTACAGCCTGTCGGTTGACGATCAACAAACATCGCGAACGTATTGTTAGAAGAAGTGCACGATAAAATTGATCATTCTCTTATTCTGATTTTTTTACTATATGTATACTGGATTGCGGGAAATGAATGAAAGAAAGGTTTTGAATAGAGAAAAGATAAAAATGTAAATTTCACTGTACCAATTTCGATGGGGTCTATGCTGTTTCCGTTCCACACGTATAAGCGACACAATATTTGGCACGTGGCTAATTGCGAGAACGGATGCCTTCCCAAAATAAAGGACATACTTATACGTATGAAGGCGGGCAGGGACTTGGCCGACACGGTGACAGCGTACAAATGGGCTAGGTCATAGAATATAAGATGGAACAAAGTGCTTGTGCGGTGTGTGATTTATGTGCGCACAAAGCACATCCATTCGCGGCATCTTTTTTGTCGTAAGTCAGACAGTGGCGCAACGAAGAGCGCAGCGAAAGCTTCCGAGAGACTGGAACGCTGTTTGGGTAGGCGTGTTCAGAGAACTGCTGTCGTCATTTTTGGGAAAAAAAGACCAGGCAATCAATGTGAGAGCTGCGAATGGGCGAATGTAAATATATCGTTGATTGCTTACGTGCCCAGGCTAGTGTGTCTCCTGTTGAAAAGAAGGCGACCAAAAGAGAGGAGAGAGAAGAGAGAGAGAGAAAAGGATGCATAGAAAGGCAGGGTGGTTAACCAGAGGCATTTCCGGTTGGCTACCCTGCATGGGAGGGGGGTGAAGGTGCATAAAAAGAGAAAGAGAGCGGAAGAGGGAGATAGAGATAAATAGAGACGAGCACTAACAAACCACGTACACTACTAAAGGAGAAGGTGTTCAAAGGGTAATTAGGCTTGGACTGCGAAGATCTGACAGAAGCAAGGATTCGCTGTCTGTATATATGCGCATCAAAACCCCAAACACGCATTTGTCATCATCATCATCATCATCATCATCATCATCAGCCTGGTTACGCCCACTGCAGGGCAAAGGCCTCTCCCATATTTCTCCAACAACCCCGCTCATGTACTAATTGTGGCCACTCCGTCCCTGCAAACTTCTTATTCTCATCCGCCCACCTAACTTCCGTCAACCTAACGCATTTATCACTGCTTGCCAATTACGGATTACTTTCGCGGTTGTTAGTTCGAATCCCTGCTGACGTCAGCGCAGTGCAATCGACTCAGGCTTATCTTTCCCCTTGCGGGCGTGTGCAGGTGTCTCCCGGACTTTCCGCCAGACGTCGCTGTCTTAACAACGCTGGGGACAAAGGGCAGCTCCTTGACATTTGAGGCTCGAGCTGGTTGCCTAGAGGCCGAAACGCACCGGACCGAATATTCGTCACAGGATGGGGCATGTGGTTGCTGCAGCGAAAAATCCGGAGACCACTCAGCGCATCCCAATGGAGTGCTAAAGGATTCGCCCACCGAGACCCGTAGGTAGCGTGTACCTTAAATGAATAGCTGGGAATTAAACTGGATGGAAGCTGGAGCCGGTCAGCAGGCGCGATAAGCAAGGCCTTTAGTGTAATCGTGGGAACATAGAGTTTCTCACTCTAACACCTAGAGGGTAATCTGGCGCCACCGTCCATGGGAGTTTCTTAAGGGGGCACCGTGACGTCATGGGAATGACGGTATATGTGTCTGCGAGGCTCGCGTTGGCTGGTGTTGTAAGAGGCTTCGTCTAAAACGTGGATATGGCTACGCAAATAACGCGTTCTCAAAGTAAAATCTTCATAAATTGTTTCCATTCACGCATATTACATCTTTACTCACCCACGATGCATGACCAAGGGAAGAAAAGCAAGAACAGACGACCAACTGCTTCAAAGCGAGCGCGAACCTTGTCGTCTGTCCTCCAACTTTAGCGGCCCGCTGATACTTTTTACGTAATATGTAGTCGTACACACAATAACAAGTTCTCATAGTTAAACAAAACATGTTTTCGCGTAATAATAAAGCTAAAACAGCTTTTCACGTGCTGTTCCAGTAGAGACTGAGTCATTGTGACAGACGGAACGGTACTTGCCAAGCGCGTCTTCAAGGTGTCCTGTCTCTACGAGAACGATGCCAATCCGAATCCACAATATACCGGCATTCCCATGCATACCACAGCGCAGCAGCGCCAGATTTCCGTCTAGGTAATGTAGTGAGAAACTCTATGCGTGGGAAGAAAAGCAGGGAATAGATTGATAGATAAGGAGAGAGACAGAGAGAGAAGATAATGCAGAGAAAGGCAGGGAGGTTAACCAGAGGTAGTTCCGGTTGGCTACCCCGCGCAGGGGGAAGGGTTAAGGGGGATAAAAAGAGAAACATAGATAAGGAAGAGACGTTTAGAGCATTAGAGGGGAAAGAAAGCAGGAAAGACGTTAACAGGAAAGACGTTATATGGTACCACCGCTACCGTTACATGCATAGGTAACGGTACAAGGTAGACGCAGAAGTTTTGATGAAGAGAAAGAAAAGCTCAAGGAGATGCAGGCAAAATACTCGACTGAAAATCATGTATATCATACCGGATTAATTCAAGAAGGCTAGGTGAATAGTTGTCACCGCCCCGTATCAAAGTGGATGTCAATAAACCATCATTATCGTAATATCGCGGATGAAGACAACACCTTCTGAGCGAGTGGATACAGTGTGGAAACCATCGGACATATTTTGCTGGCGTGTCGCAGTATCGATCCAGAGCTCAATGAGGACGTAGTGACAATGCACGAGGTACTGGAATTTTAGGAATAGTAAAGGCAAGTTTAATGAATAGGTGGTCGAGAATAGTAAAAGAAAACCGGAGTATTGGTAGCACAAAAGGGAGAGAACATATGCAATAAATTTCGGAGGAATGGAATCTTTTTACGATGAATGATTTGTTAACATGAACCGTGGGTCCCAGCGACTGGAAATGGGCGCAGAAAAAAGACAACAGTGACAAGCTCGTTGGCATCCATGACCACACCACTTGAACGGGGACGCTCATAGTATCCGCCCATCCATAAGATCGCTCGCGGGTCTCAAATCCAAGGAAGTGAAATTTGTATTTCGACTTCTCCCGCAGCAGTCGAAGTGATTGCCGCAACGGAATATAAATAAATATTTTGAAACAACTTAGCTGCCTATGCTGGTTCCCCGTTGCGGTTTAATGCGAAGTTGCGTGTAGTTCTGTTGGAAGTGAGCATGTTGTGGACAACGTAGCGAACGCAATAATTCACAATTTGTCCATTGGAATAGCAGAATGGGCGCAATCGGAAAGAAATACGTAGCCTAGTGAAGTCGCAGATTATTGGAATGTTCATATTTGTGAGTTAGCAGGCATATAATAACGGCGGCTGATGACAGAGGCTTTTAGCTATGACACGCAGTAGAAGAGTTTTCTGCCAGTGACATTTGTGTCTGCATCGACATAAGGCGTCTGCTGCTGTCGATGTTGAAAAAAATTCATATGAGCGTCTGCTGCATTCTTCTGGTCAGGCTTATCGATGCCACGAGCTCGGCTATTTGCGATAACAAGCGCCCTAAGATAAGCGACAGTAGTTGTGGTCATTGTTTTTAGTTGATGCTTCAGCTGGTGATGATAATAATGAGGCAGAGAAGGAAGATTAGGAGGTGGACGGAAAGTTTACCAGGAGGGCGATAATGACGATGACGTCTGTGTCTTCTTCCGTCTGTCAGGAATTGGGGGGAATTTGGGAGGAGTGTTCGCGAACTATGCTTAGATTTCAGAACATCGGCCGTGGCCAGATATTTAGGGAGGATTAACTTTAAAGGGAAGCAGGCGATTATTCTGGCTCATTACTTTATAGGCGTAGTAGGGGGAACAAAAAATCAAAGCCCCTTCCTCAAAGAGAGATGGTGGAACGAGAAGCTTTCCCCAATGCAAACTGAATCAAAGCCCAAATCCAATGACCACGCAACGGGCCTAAGAAATGCTGAGCGACCCGGTGCTCTGCATATGCGATTTGATTGCTTGTTTAGGATTGCATTCTTTGAAAGTTGAAGTTGAATGGAGACACATTTCGTCAAGTTTCATAGCCTTCATTTTACATAGTGTAACCGTTCATTACACGCACAACTTACACATTCACGGGTGACTCTACACTTGCGTTCGCGTACGGCATCCTCTTCTGCCGTGCGCTGCCCCCTTGGCCTACCCGTGGTGACGGCCCAGAATGCATTGCGTGACGAGCGTAATGCAATGCAGATATATACAGTTGGTCCGGGTAGGGGGGCGTTCAACCGTTTTTCTTTAAGAAAGGGGCTTTGATTTCCTTTTAACGCGACAGCGTTAAGGAGCTCGTGTCGCAGAAAAGCCGGTGTCGTCGGCGTTGGTGTCGGCGTCCGCGGCGTTGGCCGTGAGCGATAAATCCCGGCAGGCACTTCATGAATAAAAAACAACTTGCAAGATGGGCTGGGTGGGAATCGAACCAGGGTCTCCGGAGTGTGAGACCGAGGCGCTACCACTCAGCCACGAGTTCGATGCTTTTTTCTTCCAGATGCTAAAACGAGCCCGTGTCCACGCGCACTCGCCGTCTCCGATACGCGGGTAAGCTCGCGAGAGTGGTGGTGTCATGCCTAGGAGACGCAACTTGCGCTTGCAGTGAACTTCGTGCGCATGCGCTATACTCTTGCTGAGGTCATCACTCCCCGCCATTGTCAGGCCCTGACCGGCCGGCCAGTCGACGCTGGCGCGGTATACTGCGGACGTGTCAAGCTGTCATGAGTGAAGCTGTTTAGGCCAGCTTTTTATGCGTTGCATATTGCAATCACTCATCTCAGCCCTTGGACGCGGCCGGGCAGCCACCATTGAGGGTATGAGCCATTGTTCATTGCTGCGCGTCTCATATGTGGGTCTATTCACTTTTAAGTTTGCTATGTTTGTTATTAAGTTGCTTGTATTTTTATGCGTTGCATATTGCAATCACTCAGTTCAGCCCTTGGGCGCGGCCGGGCAGCCACCATTGACCTTCAGCGCTACCACGTGACGTGACGTCACGACAGCCGGAGGAAAAGCTGGGCCCCAACTCGCGCAATATGCAACGCATTCTTGGCTTAACCAAGCTAAGCCTGGCTATTTTTTTTTCTGCAGCTCCGCGGTCTGTATTTCTTGAGGCAGAAATAAAATTATTCCTATTATAAACTGTAGTGTTCTATGCAGATGTATAAGTTGGCTTTCCTATACCCCGCAGTGGTTGCTCAGCGGCTATGGTGTTAGGCTGCTGAGCACGAGGTCGCGGGATCGAATCCCGGCCACGGCGGCCGCCTTTCGATGGGGGCGAAATGCGAAAACACCCATGTACTTAGGTTTAGGTGCACGTTAAAGAATCCCAGGTGGTCGAAATTTGCGGAGTCCCTCACTACGGCGTGCCTCATAATCAGAAAGTGGTTTTGGCACGTAAAACCCCATAATTTAAAGTTGGCTGTCCTGTAGTGCGTTTCCGGTGCCCCCGGACGAGTCAGTGAGACATGGAAAGCTTCGCTTTAAAACGAGTGCACTTCCGAGAGAAGAGCGGGAAAAACAGTTCAAGCGTTACTCGGGAATTAAACGCCAACTTCCATTTGACATTAACGTTCCCGTGCAGGCCATTATAAGCTGAACTCTCGAAGAAGGAGACAAGACCGCAGAGACAGCAATTGCAAATGACTTTCTTCCGGATGGGAAGGAGTAGAAGCCTAGTAGTAGAGGAACGGTAGGACAAGAGAACATTACTGTAATTTATTTCTTATTACGCCTAAAGCCTGCTCGACTAGTGAGCGTTCGAGTAGGCAGCAACGAAGAACAGAATACATCTGACGTGAAGAACAGAATACGTCTCTTTTCAGAAAGACATGTCCTTCTTATTTCGGCTTCCAGTCGAGACACCTATCGTTCCCTTCCAGTTGTAATTGACGACATCCTCGTTGTGCTCTAATGGTTCAGAAGCGCAGTTCAGTGTGCCGTCGACGGCAGTGACAAGCCCGAATTGAAAATTGATGGTACCAAGCGAGCCCATGTCTAACCGAACCTCGGCCGTTTATTTCGAAGGTCCACCGCAGGCTGCTATTGGAAACAATGTGCACGTTTCCTGTAAGAATGGCATCGGTGTCCCGCTGGAATTGTGCCAAGAGGGCACAGTGCTACTGTTACAGCGTATTCCTAAACCTTTTGAATTGGCTCCAAGCACTTGAACTGGCTTTCATTCCAGATGATCCTTCCGCGATACCGAAGGTGTGCTGTTGGATGGTTCCGGAATATCTTTTTTTTTATATATATCTGCTGTATCTGATTTGCCGTCATGCGGAGTCACGGTCGTGTGTCGAAACGATGAGGTACACATCCTGGTTAATTGTTTCTGAGCTTAGAATTACGTCTAGAAAACACTATCCGTGGTTCAACTTTACCAGAAGCGATAAACGGCGGCCATATTAAAGTAAAAGAAAAACGCACACACTCACTCACGCTGGATTTTACATATAAATGTACGTGAAAGCAAAAAGTAAGCCGAGCTATATCATACGAAGCTACTCTTCTGCAATACCTAAAAATCCACTCTTACCGTACAGAGTTTCAGTAGGGGAGGACAACGGCATTGACGAATAATGGATGGCGCCGCCAGTCTGAAGTTTCCACACCTGTGATCATGTGACTTTTAGACTACATCTTATTCAAGGGGAAGAAAAGACTGGAATTCCCACTTTCCTGTTCGGGAGTCCGCAATAGCCCATATACGAGAAAATAAGTTGAAATTCCTGGCGTCTTACTAACGTACGTGCCGGTGCAGAATTTGCGGTATGAAAAAAAAAAAACTTTAACTTTGACCTTCTTTCGCTATTGTACTACTCAAAGCTCTCGCCCCAAAATTAATGAAATGGTTTTTCGAAAGAACACTCCATCAATGCAAGCATATTTACCGTTTCTCTTCAGCGTCCTTTGGTGGGAATCCATTTGAGAGCATGCGAAAAGCGAGAGGAAAAATTTAGTTCAAGGTGATGGTGACAGGGAGTCAGAGGCATTGTGACTTCGAAAGTCGCGCTATGGCATAAAGAGCTGGACTGCCCAACCGAGCCATAGGTTGTCGCAGTGCATCCCGCGCATTTCAACTCGACCGCGGTGAAGGATTGCGGGATCGCTCGTGATACTGCCATAAGCAGGGGGCACAACTATCTGAAACGATGCCTTGGTTGGGCGCAATGCGTTTAAAGCAATGATAGCATGGACAGCTGAAGGCAAAGGGTGGTGCGCGCTGAGGGCTTCATTTACATATAGCGAAGGCAGTTCCCCCCTTCCTTTCTCGTCGCGCGGGAATCTCGAACACGCCCACACTGTTCTTAAGAAGAGATGGCGCCGGGTTATCTCTACGATTCCGTGCTCACGTCTTAAGAAGAACTCGCGATTCTCCAAGGTGGAGGAACGATCTGCTATTTCGGCGTGGTGCAAGCGAAGCGTTCCTCTGATGATCCCGAAATAGCAAACAAATAAACAAACAATAAAGTCCGGCAGCTGTAGCGAAGACATCAATCAGTTCACACAGCGTTGCAGTCAGGAGGAAACACACAAATACACAAACGCACACACGCACTCACGAACACAAGACATGACGCACGTTGCCTGGACGACGCTGGTGACGGTGACGCTAATGATAGTGTGATAATGACAGTCTCCGCTTGCATCCATTCTAGCTGATTCACTTAGGAGATAGAGAGCAAATGATCAATGAAAGGCAGGGAGGTTAACCAGGACTGAGCCCGGTTGGCTACCCTGTGCTGGGGAAATAAAAACTGAGAGGGAAAGATTGCGGAAACGTTAGCCAGGAATGGTGCACTCAGGAGTGCAATGCGCTGCAATGACCGCTGCCCGTGCGGAATTTTATTCCAATTAAGAGAGTACTTACAGGCCGCAGTCAGAATGGAGTAGTCGTACTCTGTTTGGGGTGTGCAACAACCATCGAAAACGCGCTCACCTACGAATCACGCACTTAACTCCGGCAGAGGACTCCCTCTGCGATCACGCGTACCCATAACTACTTGTCGTCCCGCACTCGTAAATCGCATTTAGCGCCGACAACGTTATCTTCGACTGATACTCGCTTACCGCGGGGAAAGACGAGTAGATTTCCCTGCGGGAGCTCCCCCCCCTCTCCCAACTCCTCCTTCGATAAGGCGAAGTTATCGTGCATTCATTCGGCCACGGTGCTGGAGTATTCCCATACTAGCGATGTGCCTGTCCGTTCAATTTTCGTTAGCGGTGTCGCTGCCGAGATCGGCAGAGATACGTCGCTCGTATCCGGTCCTCCGCTCTGCCCGACAAGTTAGGGAAACTAACCCATCCTTCAGAGCTGGCGCTTCCTTGTCCACCTTCGGATTGGGTACAAGCCACCTTGAAAAAAAAAAACTATTTTTTTATCCCTGTCTCTCTTTGCTCAACGTGCACGTGTATTCATACGTCTATATCGCGCCGAACTTCGCGCTGCTGCCTACCCCTATTAATACATCTGGGAGCCATGCCTGTCAAGACGAGCCTCAGGCGGCTGACTGCGTTCCCTTGCTTCTCTGCTTCCGGGCGCTCCCGAGGCAGGGCGCATAATTTACGCGTCTCGCGCGTCCACTGAGTGCTGCCGAGAACTCAGGCCGTTGAGGAAGGGGAAAATCGCGATATAGGGAGTAAAGGAAAGGGGGGGGGGCTTTCGCTAACGGGAAACAGGAAATGACGTTTATCGTCGTCGACACTGCCACTGACTGCCAGCGCTTGTACCACTGCTCGCGGACGTTCCTCCTCCACCCAACCCCCCTCCTCCCCTTTTCCCCTAGAGATTCCCCCACCTCCCTCGCACTCTCCGGAATGTTTAGGTTATCGACCTGTCTCGCCTCGGCTTCTCGAGCACCCCGGCCTCTTTGCGGCTTGCCCATTCTTGCTCTTCCCGTTTTCCTTCTCCGGCGCCGTGTTGTGCTCCAGCCGACGCCTTCCCGTTTTCCCTAAAGACTGAGCGGGACAGTTTGTTCAGCGCTTCCCTTCAAAGGCAAGGAAAATAAGGAAAAAGCTTTTGGCACTGCCTTTCTTTCGCGAGCCTCGGTCTCAGCCGCATTTCCAGCCGTCACTTTCTTAGGGAAAGCGACCTCCTTAAAAGGGGACCGCCGCGTCTTCCATCATCATTTCCTGTCGTCCGGGGGAAAAATGCGAACGCCTGCTTTGTTCACTTGAGCTGGTTTTCTCTCCCTACATATCTCCCCAGAGATATCTCCCTCTCTTTGTAGGCCCCATTTATATCTCGATTTTTTTTTCGCTTTTTGTCACGTTCGCGTGGCACGCATAGCCCATGTCGTGGCTTGTCTGTACTCCCGAACGTGCCTTTTATTGGGGAGGCTATTGTCGGGGGTGTGGGAATGGAAGATGAGGGAATAATGGATGCCTTCAGAGTATATAGTGTAATTTGGTGCATTCTACGTAGCGGTTTGGAAATTGTGCCTAGTGTCGAGTTGTAAAACCTGACAGAACAAGAAATAAAGGAAACGGATAAATCGCTGTTCAACGTTGCCGTTTAAAAATTAAAAAAAAAACACGCACATGCAGCTGGCAACGACTTCTATGTTAGAGGTTCAGTTCATCAGTATTTCAACTGGGCGACATTTACTTATTGCGTCTTCGCATTTCAAGAAACGGGGAAGGTCTCGTCTGCTTTGACAAAGAGAACAAGAGCGGTTTGCAGCAGCTTTGGTAAACAAACCAGAAAGAGAAAAGTATTTAATAGTAGCTGCGAAGGCGCGCTACAAAGGGTACGGCCGCTGGATCGTTGTATTTCTTCCATCTCTTTGTCTGGCTGCAACGAATCGAATAAGAATAATCGACCGTCCTGAGGCGTAATCATTACAGTATTGGGCCTCTGAGCTAGAGGTCCTCTCTTGGAATCCGGCCATGGAACAACATATATATATATATATATATATATATACGAATGAAAAGTAAGGGGGTTAACCGAAGGGCTCGATTTCTACTAATTATATCACACGAAGCCAACAAAGCAAGACGCCATGGACAACATAGGGGAAATTACTTGCACTTACAAATTGAACTAAAGAAATTATGAATTAACGGCGGTGAAAGTGGATGAAGAAAAACTACTTGCCGCCGGTGGGGAATGATACAACGTCCTCGCATTACGCATGCGTTGCTCTTATAACCAATGGGGCGACCGTGGCGAAACTTTTCCATTTTCTTTCTTGGGGAAACCGTAAAAAGAGCATCGCCCGCGTAATGCGAAGACATGGGGATCGTTCCCCAACTGCACGAAGCTGTTTTTTTTTCATCCACTTTCATTGCCATTTATTTATAATTTCTTTAATTAAATTAGTAAGTGCAAGTAATTGCCCCCATGTTGTCATTGTCGTCTTTGTTGGCTGCGTGTGTTATATATACATATATATGTATATATATGTATATATATATATAATGAGAAACCAACAAACACTGACACCAAGTACAACATAGGGGAAATTGCATGTGCTTAATAAATGAAATAAAGTAATGATAAATTAATGGAAATTAAAGTGGATGAAAAAACAACTTGCCGCAGGTGGGAACCGAACCCACAACCTTCGCATGTCGCGTGCGATGCTCTACCAATTGAGCTACCGCGGCGGCGTTTCCCCATCCACTTTTTTGGGTATTTATGTGTACTAGTAGAACCCTGGGAGTGTTAGCCAGCGCCCCCATTCACAGACCTTGGCGGCGGACGTGGAACGTCTTTTTTTGCCGCAGGCGTCACGAGAACGTGATCTTTTCGGGTGAAGGCAACTGGTCAATAAACCCACATATGCTACCTGAAGACATCAATGTTGCCGGATTCGAGACCCTCGTTATGTAATAAACGAGAAGAAAGGGGGTTAACCGAGGGACCCGATAATTATCAGTCATATAATGAGAAGCCAACAAACACTGACACCAAGTAAAACATAGGGGAAATTGCATGTGCTTAATAAATGAAATAAAGTAATGATAAATTAATGGAAATTAAAGTGGATGAAAAAACAACTTGCCGCAGGTGGGAACCGAACCCACAACCTTCGCATGTCGCGTGCGATGCTCTACCAATGAGCTTTAATTTCCATTACTTTAATTTCCATTTCCATTTACTTTAATTTCCATTAATTTATCATTACTTTATTTCATTTATTAAGCACATGCAATTTCCCCTATGTTGTACTTGGTGTCAGTGTTTGTTGGCTTCTCATTATATGACTAATAATTATCGGGTCCCTCGGTTAACCCCCTTTCTTCTCGTTTATGTGTATATATATATATATATATATTTATATTGGGGGGGGTCTAGATATCAAAGTTTTCATGCGACAGAATGGCAGCGTAGGATGCTAGTCATCAACTCGCTCACATCTTCCTTATAGAGCAACAGTTCCGTTCGCCTACTAGACTTTACTCTCAATTACCTTTGCTTCTTTTACGTCAGATGATTACCGCTAGGGCCTAAAAGTGTAATAAGGGAATGCTGGCGGCAGTATTTCCTTGTGATAGGTTTGATTTCTTTTTGTTTGCTTGATCGTATTTAGTTATTATTGTCGACGTCTTGCTTTTCTATTGCTCTCAGAAATCCAATTGTTTCGACGCGATTGCAAATAGCGATATCCGGAGGCAAATTGATGTCCAACTTCGCTTCATGG
Source organism: Dermacentor albipictus (assembly GCF_038994185.2). Lineage (NCBI taxonomy): Eukaryota > Metazoa > Arthropoda > Arachnida > Ixodida > Ixodidae > Dermacentor > Dermacentor albipictus. Next base: position 86,272,374 of record NC_091828.1, on the reverse strand, counting down.
ATTCCAAAGAATCATACTGTGTGATTGTTGCAACGACTGCTTATTCACAACAACATTTGTTTACAGGAGCAGGCTGTGGTATGAAGTTTTCAAGCCAGGCGCAAAAGGACGTGGAACGGACAAACACAGTCCGAGTAAAATAGCTTGTAGTCCCCCTTGTTTCTTCCTTAAATGATGCAAAATAAAGGGAGAGAGTACGTGTGTAATTGGAATTTAAAAACAAAGAAGCTTCCACACCGAGGAAAGAGCAATACCAAAAATCTATTGTCCTTTCTACCACCGCAGAGAAAACAGTCAACGAAATGAAATTTACGGCAAAAGTGCCATAAATGAGAATGTTCGACCTGTTATTGCTGCCGCAAGGGACTATTCTTCGCAATTATAAGTTTCTTACCACCCTTGATGTCAAAGCTAGAATTGGCATCACCGGAGCTCAAACGATAATTGACCGGTGCTTATTCAGCTGCCTTCGCGGAGTGTTTACGACAAATGAATGAATGAATGAATGCATGAATGAATGAATGAATGAATGAATGAATGAATGAATGAATGAATGAATGAATGAATGAATGAATGAATGAACATGAAGGAGCGCTCTTTCCTTCATAGCCCACCACCAGGCAGCACGCGAGTTGTTTCCCTGCTTCGACGTCACACCGAGTACAGTTTCCTCAGTCGAAGATAACCTGGGGCTCTATTCTGGACACGCATGGCGGCTGCACAGCCGCCATTATCCGCCATGTTTAATCTCTTATTGGCTGTGGCGAGCTCACGTGCCTTGAAATTTTTGCCGGGAAACGGAAGTTTTGCGAAATGTCATTTTGCGTTTTCATCAAGATGACGAAACGTGACGTGGAGCTGCAAATTTTATGGACTAATACATTTTTTTGGTCCTTGGCAGATATATTGTGATGTTAGCGCTTCAAAAAGAATGTGAGCGGTAGCGTGCAGAAGCCAGTGCAATGCATCTGCAATTGCGCGAATATGTGGTGGCGATTCAAGATATGCGCCATGCCAGCTTGCTGATTGGCTGAAGGAATATCTTGTGAGGAGCGTCACAGGAAGGGCTGTTTCGTAATCGTCAGTTTGACGATGCATGACGTTGCACTGGGCCGCCATTGCTGAGATTTTCCGCCATAATTTTTGCTGCGACGAGCCGCGCGAATTATGCTAATGAGTAGCCATATGCAATGGCAGCCGAGAGGAATGCGTATCGCCACATTTTCCCCGTCGTTTGGCGCCACGAAAATCTTTTGTTCATAACGCGTGCTCATAGTATTTGCATCGCTCTCGGGTGGTGTTGGCATTTGTGTTTGGGGCCATCGTTTTTTAAAAGAACGCGTTTATACGAAATAATATTGGTTGAATATAGCAAACTTTCAGCAATGTTGTCCACTTTTCACTGCTGCATTTCTATTGTAATCGAGATTAATGCCTTTTCGCACAATCAGACGTTATGACAACGGCCTCTTTCTAATTTATAAAAAGAAATGTACGCAAGGTGGCGCCTTGAAGTTTCCTCCCGCGGTGCGAGTAACTAGCGAAATGAACAAGAGATGGCAGCGCCGGCGCTTGCGTCGCGCTAGTGGTTATCTCTGGCGCCCGCAACGCTATCGGTGATATTCGGCCGTTTCTGAGCCAGCCGAGTCGGGCTGAGTCACTTGCGTTTCACGAAATAGCGATAACGTGGCCTAGAACGTGCGCGCATCACCACTGGTAGGTCGCGTATGTTGTCTCAAGCAAGAAAACAAGGGCATTGGCGCCAACATGCGATGACTCATTGCATTTTCCGGGGACACGCATCCTAGCTATTGAAGCAGACGACGGCTTGTACGCAGCAGACGACGGAAGCGCGAAGCGTTTTCGACGGAACAATCATACGCTTTGAGATAGCTGCTTCATTTTTACTGCGGAGGAAAACTGTTTTGCTTTACCGATAACGCTACATTCAGTGCCTTCATTTCAGTTTCTTAGGCGAAACGTCAAGTTGGCGTCACGTTACGTAAGCAAAACTGGGCCACCGGCGCCATTTTGTTTGCGTCGCGCCTACGTCACGCACCGAAGAAAATGGCGGAATGTCCAGAATAGCGCCCCTGGCTACATGGCGTTTTCGTTTCATCACTTTTTTGTTCTTTCTGGAGCGTGCTTTAAGCAAACAGCGTGCGTAAACCTGCCGACTGTTGTACTTCTCGATTATTCGCGAAAGGAAAGACCGAACAAAACTAAATAAACACAGAAAGAAAGAACAGTAAAAAAAAGCACGCGGGATTCTGTGCGCGCCTTGGAGGTCACGTGCCCTCAGGAATCGCGCAATCGCACAATCATCTTGCGCATGCGCGCGGGCATGCGCAATGCAATTCAACGGTTTTCCAAAGAACGCGTACACGCGCAGTGTCAGCTGGGATTTTCGGGGAAGCCGTTGTGAAAACACAACGTGAAAACAACGTCAAAACACAACACAACCTGTTCCTTTTGAAGCATTTTTAACGAGATAGCGTTAAGGAGCCTGCGTCGCAGAAAATCCGGCGTCGGCGTCCAGCATCAGACGTCGCCTCGTCAAAAGCTATTTCTCGTCAAAATCCGAACCACACATACCCAACAGCTTCTCTAACACCGAAGTTGCTCATACCTTGTCTTTTACAAAGTTGGTCCTCATAATTTTGAGAACGGCAGCTCAGAAACAAATGTAATGGAAAAAAAACACCGACAGAGAATGTCCTTTATGTTATTTCTTCTGAGACTGAACTATTAAAAGTGCGAAACAATAACAGGAGATCGACCTACGCGAATGGCCGCGTTTCTACCAGAAAGCTCGCCTTCGTGCATAGCATTCGGAGATAGCGTTTCCGGGTAAACGTTACGCTTACATACGCTGCAGCTGCCGAGAAGCACGAAAAGCACTAAGGGGCCTTTGAACTTTATCGAGTTCCACCCTTAGAGACAAAGCTTAGGCGTCCCCCAGATTTCTTCTTCTCTATCTCCGTTATCGAAGGAAATAGCGAATAAATAAATACGCTACCACTGTGTTGAAGTCGCACTTCGTTTGAATCAAAACTCAGCTTGAGGAAGTCCCTGATAAAGCCCGGCGCGCCGATGAGTGAGACCACTTGTCCTTTTTTTTTTCCTTTATAAGCCAGCGAGGCTGAAGCGAAGACAACGAGAGAAACACAGCTGCTGGCGCAGCTGTGTTCGAAGAGAAATAAAAAAAACGCGACAAAGTTAAATAGAAGAACAGCGGAACAGAGCGATAAAGAGCTAAAGGGCAAAGTTGGGAAACGATGCCCGGATGAAAAAAAAAGAAAGAAATAGCAAAGGAACCGAAGCCGACGGCAGTAGGAGCACCGGAGACGCAAGCAGCTGGCCGTTTTCGTGGCCTCGATACGTGACTGGAAGCCGGGGCTGAGCAGCGTTCTCTTTCCCATTCACTCTCTCTTCATACTGTTGTCTCTCTCGCGCACTCAAAATGCTGCAGTCAGAATCTCTTTCGCCTCCTTCTTTTGCCTCTTCGCTGTTTGCAACGTTCATCAACACACACACACACACACACACACACACAGATATATATATATATATATACATATATATATATATAAATATATACAGTAGGCAAAGAGGGTTTCTTCAGGCTACCTTTCAAACGTAAAGAACTTGAGTGGTGCTACAAGGTAAACAGAACAAGTATTTAATTTCGACAGTTTCGATCGGTGGACCGATCTTCGTCAGGGTTTACAAAAAAATGGCAGTTCGGCCGTGGTATATATATATATATATATATATATAGAGAGAGAGAGAGAGAGAGAGAGCGCTATGTAAACACTGGGCTGCCGCAAATGCCACACGTTCACTGCTACACGGGTTGCCATCTTCCGGCGTTTACTGCCTCTTCCTCTGTTCTTACGCATCCACTTTGGGCATGACGCTGTGTTCTGACTGTACTACCCGTATAGGAGTAGGTAGGCGGTACATACATACATACATACATACATACATACATACATACATACATACATACATACATACATACATACATACATACATACATACATACATACATTAGTGCTGCGTGGTCTAGTTCAGGAACCGCTTGGCCGCTCTCTATATATGTATCTTTCTACACTCCCTACCAAATCTGTTGCTTGCTTCCTTCTACGCGATGTTCTCTATCTCTCTCTCTCACTCACCCTCTGAATTCGTTATCATCGCATCCAGTCCCTCTATCGCGCGATAGAAAAAAAAAAAGTTTATTCACGCGCGACGGCCTCATTACGCTGTGCTCTCCGGAAGCTGCCTGTCCGTTTTCCCACAGCCTTCGTTGGGTCCTTCCCAGAGGCCTTTATTGTTCTTTTTTCTCCCCGTCTTGCTCGCCGCAGCTGCAGCTACTGCTGCTGTCGACCCGGCCGACCTACGTCATCGCCTCTCGCTACCTAGCCACGCGCTCGGCGACTGCGTTCGACGCCTAGCCCGGGGAGGAGAAGAGGAGGACTCGCTCTTTTTCGTTCGCACACGTCACAGTCACCGTCGGCGTCATCGAGCAGCCGCCAGAGGCTATCGGCGAAGGACCGTAGACGGCGCCAGGGGTTCGATTGTGCGGTTCGTCGTAAGCGTGGTTCCATTTCCTTCCGGTGCTGCCTTCTTACAGCGTTGGAAGAGCAAGCTGCCAATAGGACTGCGGCATACTACAATAGCACCGCGACCTACCACCTCGGCTGTTTTTCTCCGGTAAGTTGTGGACCACGTACGGAGGGGGGCATCGAAGTTGGGCGGGTTTCGATGGGTGCGTCGTGGATTGCGCCGTCGTCACTGGAGATCAGCGTAACGCCGTGCTGTCTTTTCCGCGTCGGTGACATTTTTTTTTTTGTACGCTTCGCTGTCGCCTGAACTATTTCATCGCGAGCAGATAACCACGGCGTTTGGCACGGGTACAGCGTTGGCGGAATTACGCGGGACTTGTGCCTACTTGCAAATTTATTCACATCCCGCAGTATTTAGCGCGAGTTGCGTTATTTTGAGCGATGTCTAATGCTATGTTCACACTACGGTCGTAACGCGCGTAACAGCTCTTTTGGCGTATCGAACGTAACGGCTGTAAAAAACGTTACGGCAGTTAAGCCGGTACCTTTGTTCACATTTACTGCTGCTTAAATTACGGCTTTTACAACAGGCCAATCAAATTTGGAGCTGCAGAGTGGACGTCACCAGCGGTCCAATATGGCTCCTGCCAACATGCGAGCGCTGGCCGAGATCGAAGAAATTCACGCTCAAAACAAACTTATAGTCATGTATTCAATCGCCCAAAGACGACGAAGGCGACGCAGAAGGGTTTGGGTGCGGCAAGTATTTCTCGACAGGGCCGCGGACGGTGATTTTCACAACCTTTTCGCCAAGCTCCGAGTTGGTGACGCTGCGATGTTTCATAACATCATGCGCATGTCGCTCCAGCAGTTCCGCTTCCTTGAAAACCTAATGAGACCACTCATCGAAGTTCGGAGCACGCATCTGCGGCCATCGATTTCCTCGGCGGATAAACCAGATGAACTGAAACAGTCTCGCAAGGCGCACTGCAAAAATTTTCACGAACACAGCCAATCGTGCGCACGGAATGGCGGAATGGCACTTCCCGCGCCCGGAGCTGTCTGCAGACGGGAGGACGGAAGTGTCGTCACCGGTTGTTGAAAGCCGAAAGCTTATCGGTCATTGGCTGTGTCGCAACGGTCGTAACATAACAGTCGTAAATGTTGCCGACCCTTCAACACTCTCACCCATGATTTTTGCGAGAATTGCGCACGTTGGTACCTTTACGTTCGCAGTCTGAACTAGACGCATACGCTTGCTGCGCTTCCGCTTACGTATGTTACGAAAAATCGGCGCCTTACGAACGTAGTCTGAACATAGCATAACTATTATGCGAAGCATATTACGAGAGCTCAACCCAGCTCCTCAGGCGCGGCGGTGTCGCCTTCAATGACCTTTGACCCCATGCCATACCACGTGACACCGTGACGTCACGACAGAGGAAAAACGGAGCTCCGACTCGCGCCGTCGCTCAACTCTCGCAAGATGGGCTGGGTGGGAATCGAACCAGGGTCTCCGGAGTGTGAGACGGAGACGCTACCACTGAGCCATGAGTACGATGCTTCAAAGCGGTACAAAAGCGCCTCTAGTGAATGCGGTGTTGCCTTAGAAACGAGCTGTTTCGAAGGCTCAGGCGTGCGTCGCTTGCTCAGGCGCACATTTCGTCGCCGCGCCGAACGCTGCGCTGCGTTGCTCGACGCTCACCGCGTCCAATGCGGGGCGCGTAGTCGCTGGCGGGTCGACGGGAACGCTGTCGCGTTCCACTCTTGAAGGCGAAGCAGAGTAACGCATGAGTTGTTGCTTCGTCTAGCCGAACTAAATATAGCCAAGCAACAGCAGTTCACCAGGCTAAACAGTGGTTCAACAACTAAAATAAAGGCTAGTATGCTTCGCATCCTGGGCTTAACCTTAGCTAAGCCACAGCCATTTTTTTATTGTCTCCTTTTTTCTTTTTTTTTTCGTATACCTGGAAATGTTCTCTTGTCTTGGTGTTTCTTTTTTTTTTTGCATAGGGCGGGGGGATTTAGCTACTGTATTGGCATAGCGGGCTCTTCAGTAGCTAAACCACTCATACTGCAGCAGTCAATGAACCCGCAAACAAACAAGGAAGTATCTCGGAACGCACCGCGGCCTCTTCCGCCCGCATGTGTGTCAGTACAGTAAGGGTGTAGCGTCCAACGACGCAGGAAACGCGGAGACGCTAAGGTCGCCGCTCCCAGCCGGCGCCTTGGTGCCGGATGCGAAGGAAGATAAAAAAAATGGCTGTGGCTTAGCTAAGGTTAAGCCCAGAATGCGAAGCATACTAGCCTTTATTTTAGTTGTTGAACCACTGTTTAGCCTGGTGAACTGCTGTTGCTTGGCTATATTTGGTTCGTCTAGACGAAGAAACAACTCATGCAGGCGAGCGCACGAGCTGAAACTAGCGGCTATGTAGCTACGCGGCCGCAAGCGAGCGCACGTGTTGAGCCTCCGCTTTTAACGCGATAGCGTTAAGGAGCTCGTGTCGCAGAAAAGCCGGTGTCGTCGGCGTCGGTGTCGGCGTCGGCGGCGTTGACCGTGAGCGATAAATCACGGCAGGCGCTTCATAAATAAAAAGCAACTTCCAAGATTGGCCCGGTGGGAATCGAACCCGGGTCTCCGGAGTGTGAGACGGAGACGCTACCACTCAGCCACGAGTTCGATGCTTTCAAGCGGTGCAAACGCGCCTCTAGTGAATGCGGTGTGGCCTTCGAAACGAGCCGTGGAAAGTTATACTGCGGTGTATATCGGTAATTATGAACATGTAACGTACAGAGGTCACAATTACACGAGTTGCGAAGTGCGTTTCCGCTGCATTTCTTCTGCGCTTTCCGCACACGCAGAGCCATCTTGCGGCAAACACAGAAGACCCCCTCCTCTCAATGTACGGCGCTGCCCCGACAGGAGGCGCGCCGCGCGCGCATTGGGGCCGCTGCCAGGCGCGTCGCGGGACTCCCTCTCCCCTGACGACGCTTCGCCGTGCTCCCGGTTTAGATTACTATCTATCTCTCTGCCCGTGCCGATCACGACGTTTGGCTGGCGTAGATCGTTTCCCCTCCGAGACACCGAGTTCTTTGGTTCGTTCCGTTCGCTCAGGCGCACGTTTCGTTGCCGCGCCGAACGCTGCGTTGCTCGACGCTCACCGCGTGATAGGTGGGCGCTAAGTCCGATGCGGGGCGCATCGTAAGTGATTGCTGTGCCGTAGCGCATTGTCTTATACCCCTTGGCGGGTCGACGGGAACGCTGTCGCGTCCCACTCTTGAAGGCGAAGCTTAAGCGTCCTCCAATTTTTGCAGCTGTTATAACGTCATATGGTAGCTGCGCGGCCGCGCGCGGCGCAGCAAGGAAGAGCGTGGTTGTGCGGCTAGTATGCTTCGCATAATAGAAATGAAAGTTGGATGGCGTGTGCTCGCGGTGCAAGCACGGCACGGGCTAGTCCGTTCCAAAAAGAGCCTGCTCGGCTGGTCCTCTTGTGCTGGCACTCCGCGGCTACCCCTCGATTCGCGACGAGGGTATAGTATGTAGGCTAATGAAGGCGTACAGGGCGGGGGTATTCTGTAAGAGTCCACCTAGTGGACTGTCCGTTTGGGCCGCTGGTAATTGGCTAGGGCCGCTTGTCTCATGCTCGCTCGTATAGCTGCATCCAATCAGCAGTGGTGAAAATGGTCAGTCAACCGACTAGGTGGAGTCTTACAGAATAGCCCCCCCCCCCCCCCCCCCCTCCCAGGAGAAATACGCGAATAGCTTGGGAAATATCTCCAAACATTCCGCAGCTATCTTGGTTGTCTACAAGCAAAGTGGAAAGGTACCTTTCAAGAAAGAGGGTCGGGCAAGCGGGCGGACACGGTCTCTCCAATGCTATTCGCTGCATGCTTAGAAGAGCTCGTCAAGCTTAGAAGAAGGCTGAGGAGTGAGGACCAATGGTGAATATGCGGGCGTCGGTTTGCAGATGACACTGTTCTGCTCAGCAACGATGGGGACGAATTGCAGCGAATGATTGAGGACCTTAACCGAGGAAGTGTAAAAGTGGAGTCGAACATTAGTACGCGAAAGACTCAGGTAATGTTCGATAGCCTGCAAGGAAACAGGAATTTCGGTTCGCCAGTAAGCCTCTAGAGTCAGTGAAGGAGTATCTTTATCAGGAGTACCCTGATCGCGAGAAGGAAACTTGCGGAAGAATCAACGCGGGTTGGAGTACATACCGCAGCTACACACCAAATCCTCATTGGGAGCTCACCATTGTCGTTGAAACGGAAAGTGTACAACCATTGCATTCTACCAGCGCTGACATATGGGTATCGAAAAATCTTGCGCGCGGAGGCACGAGGAGAAGCAGAGGAAAAAAAAAAAAACAAGGCCTGATTGCGCGTGGAGGCATGAGGAGAAGCAGACAAAAAAAAATACAAGGCCTGATATCTCCGCGCAAACTTTTTCAGTATGCATTTCAGCCAACTTTCCCAACTATCTGCTTCCCTAACATATGGGGCAGCAACTTCTATGTTCAGAAGGAAGCTCGAGAACAAGTTGAGGACCACGCAAAGAGCGACAGAACAAAAAATTTGAGGCGCAACACCAGGAGACTGGAAGAGGGCGGTACCGATCACAGAGCAAACGGGGACGGCTGATATTCTGGTAGACATCAAGAGAAAAATATAATGGACCTGTGCAGGTCGCGTAATGCGTATAGGGCAGGTAACTGACGGACTACTAGCTGCAGAATGGGAGCCAAAGGAAAGGAAACTCAGGCGAGGCAGGAAACGAGGCGGGTAGATGAAATGAGCAAGTCTGCAGGCGCAAGTTGGAATCAGCTAGCGTAACACAAGGGCAATTGGAGATCGCAGGGAGAGGCTTTCGTCCTGCAAGGGACATTTAAAAAAGACGACTACGACAACGACGATGATGATAATGATGAATATGACGATGATGATAATGTGATGGCGTGTGTTGCAACTTGTCTAGGACTACATGTGGACTTCATTCACTCACTTCAGCTCGCATCGCTCTGGCTTTAACGAACCTGTGACGCTCGTTCATTTCTTACAGTGTCATGATTGTTATCATTATTACTACTTTGTGAAAGGGCGTAGCAGCCATTGACTAAGGTGGCTGAATCTCAAGTTTATTTTTGTTTTAACAAAAAAAAAAGATTAAAAGGTCTTCGGGATGCGAACCTATCGTGAGGAGCGAGGCTGGCGTTCCGTTTTCTGGAGTAGCGAAGTTTACTGAGCTCCGCATCTGAGTTGGGACCTGACGTTGCGTGTTGCTTACGTGGTGGGATTTTATGGACGAGCGGTTAAATACTGCAATGTGTACCCCGAATTTCTGTAGCAGCGCGGAAGGAGTTGAGATATTGACGGAGCTACACCTCGCGCCCTTCTAGCCGAAATTTTCGCTAGTATAAAATTTCACAAATTCCATTAAAATTATTCGTATTCGTTTATTTCCCATAGAACGTAGATTAGTGGAGTAGCCGAGGTAACTTTTACTTCAGTTTTCTTCGCTACAACCGATTTGTGACGGAAAGAAGTGAATAGGCAGCGTGACAGCGCGGCAACCCTGTGTTGCATCTTGGCCTTACCTGGAGGTACAGCAGAACTGTCGGGGGCGCCGCAGTTTTCCACGGGGATACTAAATACTATTGTTATGTTGCAAAAGTGGGAAATCATCGAGCTAGTAGCGGAAACTGTGGTCAAAGTGGGGGATTTCTTTTTTTCGAACTTAGTATGACATCTTGTGGGCCAATAGCTGAGACAAAGTCAGCAGCGCCGCAAAGCTGCTGCACACCCTGCTAACCACACCAGTGGTCCTGCTAAAGTGGTGGGTGGACACCAGAACAGGTGTTTTCAGCGCAGTGAAGAGTTATTTCTACTTCAGCGCAATCGGCGTTTTAATAACCCACAACAACAGCTGCCTGTGTCAGAGAGAGAGAGAGAGAGAGAGGAAGGAAGGTATCGTGTAGAGGGCGCGACTAATTCAAGTCTAGCGTAAACGATCCTTTATGCGCGTAAGTGGGTACGTTCGCGATCGAGTGATAGCACTCTCTAGCAGAATGGGAAAGGAGACTAACGTTGGCCTAACGTTAGCGAAAGAGAGAGAGAGAGAGAGAGAGAGAGAGAGAGAGAGAGAGAGAGGGAGAAAGCAAGGACAGGAAAGGCAGGGAGGTCAACCAGAAGAGTATCCGGTTTGCTACCCTACACTAGGGGTGGGGGAAAGGGGAATAGAAAGAAGAAGAAAGGGAGAGAGTAAGCACAGAGTACGTGTGGGAGGGACACTATGCACAGGGACACTATAAACGGTCTCTTAAACCGGTGTACCTCAAGTATTACGTTAGCGAAATCAACGAGATCCAATATATGGTCACTGCGTGGCCAACGTGCAACCCATGTATCCGGAAGTAATCAATGGAACAGTGTTTCCGGCTTGTTGGTTCAACTGGCTGGCGCAGTGGGAAAGCAGGGCACCGCTTATGTTCGTCCTGTGTGCGTCCGCATTGTTTCAGCACTATGGGCCCATGGCTAATGTAGGGTCATTGCGCCGTCCATATTTGTGGACTGCACAAGTACGGAGGCCTTAATGCTCCTGTAAGGTTATTCTGCAGCCCTGTTTGACGAAAAAGAACAGACCGTGAATTGATTTGTGGTGGTTAGGCATCGTTTTTTACACATTTGTTGCCGGTCAGGCTTAAGCAGGTGTTGTGAGGCAAGCCTTCGCTTAGCCGTACTCGTTCTGTGACCAGAAACTGACCAGCTCACGCGGGGGATACTAGAAGCTCTAGAGATTAAGAACAGAAGTAATATTTTTGTCAGTTGTCCGTTGGTTGCATTATCAAAAAAAAAAAGTAGAGCAGTTTTTTGTCGCGATAGCAGCCTGTGTCAGTTAAGATTGCCCGAGTTGATCTGATGGTGTGACTTTGTTATTTTTATTTTATTTTACTTTTGTGCAATGATATACGCTTCGATTCACGAGCAATAAACCCCCAGCTGTTAGCTAGCGCTGTATACCGGCCGTCCTTTCTTGTCTACGTCCGTGTGTGCTTTGCGTTGATGTGCACATGTTGCCATATCAACTAGCCCAGCAGTTTTGTCATTTCACGGACTATGTAACGGACGGCTACGCACGACCACCGACGGCTAACGTACGGTCGTTGTGTCTTTACTGCACAATATAACGCGCGCGCAGTTAGCGCTCAGTCACATGACCTTCTTGCGTGGGCAGGAAACAGAGTGACGCGCAAGACAACAGACGCGCAAACCACGACATTTATAGATAGTTTGCACAGACGTCATCGCGGCAGCCATCTTTAGGTACTAGCAGGTCGAGAAGGAGTGCAATCAAGCAACGTGACAGCATGGCAGCCCGATGAGCCCATCTTATGACGAACGACCAAGCTATAACAGTGGGTGAAAAACGGTCACCGTCAATAAGCAAAACAGCGCGCGCGCGGTAATACGATGTACTGACGTCATCGTGGCCGCCATCTTTGGGTACTACCGCAGTGAGAGGTGCGTCCGTGACGTCACATGAAAACTGTGTATTCGTATACAGCGTCGCAGGCTTTTTCCTGATCGAGTAAACGAGCAGGTTACATGTGGTTAACACTTTCTTCATTTCTTTCTTGTTCATGCGCCGAGCTTAATATAACTATACGCTCGGAAGGTCGCCACTTGCGATGTCTGAGGCAGTGGCTCAATTTGTACGGCCGCGGCATCTTGCTGACAGGAAGGTTGACTTGCGAATTGTGCGATCGCCTTTGAGTGTTGTATCGTGTAGTATCGCGGTACTGCGTGAATTTCCTTAATTTTTTTTTCTCCTCTTCTTCTTCTTTCTCCTTTTACTCCCTTTACCCCTTTCCCCAGCACAGGGTAGCCAGCCAGTACTTACACTGGCTAACCTCCCTGTCTTTCCTCCTCTTTGTCTCTCTCTCTCTCTCTTGGCGCTGGCGCTCAAAGCAAGCAAGTGCGTGCCTTATACCTCCATCTGGTTTCTCTGCAGCCCTGCTCGTTGAACAAGAACGGACCGTGGATTGTTGTCTGCTGGTTGGATATCGTTTTTTATGCAGTCGTTACCGATGAGGTGGAAACGTGTGCATTGATCGCCGAGGGTACTCATCGAAGCGTACGTCTGCGTTCTGCGTACTCGCTTGCTCTAACATGCTAGTTATAACATGCAATTTACCGGAAAACGCTTATTTCATCACAGCGTTTAGCTGGCAGTTATGTAGTTATTAAGAAAATACCTCTTGCCCGCCGGTGGGCCACAGCTTAGCGAAAGCTGAGCGAGCGTAACATTTTGGTCTGCCTGCGAAATATTGAAATATGCCGAAGCTGAAGAAGATCATATGAAGAGCAACAAAAGACGATTGCGAGATCTAAGGAGGATGGGGAAGTTGGGAACAGTGACATGAATCTTGTCTCATCTAGTTATTATGCGCGCGCTTATTATAAGGGTAGCTATTGGACTAGCGATAAAACGTTGTCCAGACATTATATATATGTATATATATATGTATGGCCCTGAGAGAACTGCCAGTACACCACGGTTGACTGTTGTAGGAAACAAAATAAATATTCTGTCGCAGACGGCATTTGAGATCTGACAAGCTTGTACGAATTTTCTTACGTATGTGTGTGTTTTTCGACCGCGTCGGTTGAACGCGTTTATTTTTTTCCTCACGAAAATCAAGAAACGTGAGAATTTGGACGCTCAGTTGTTACAAATGAGATGTTCGCTTCGGGAGTGCAGATTACTGTGCGCACTGTTATTCGTTCTTTGACGCAAAAGTTCACAACGACTGTGCGAATCTCAGCTACAGACGAAATCCTTTATTTTGTCGCATTCCTCACAGAGCTATTAAATTTGTAACGAACGTCATTGTCATTGTGCGGGTCAGTAAGTTTGCGAGCAGATGTTTCACGACATTGGATATCCGACTGAGAGCTCAGACTTCACTTTACTTTGATGGCTATTGACTACGATTCATTACGGTTCATCATGACATTTCTCTATATTCGCTACTGCGTCGGAAACGTTTACTTTGTAGCTGCTATTTTGGAATCACCGGCTCCCTGGAAGCGAATTTCTGGCAAGTTGTGACAGCTAATAGGCGCGACGAAATCGTTACCCTGCTAGGTTTGGGTCTGGGTTTCGTTTATCGATGGCGCCACGTCCACATGGGCCCCGATCGGCCACGAGTCCGGACGACATCAGATGGGACGCTTAGTTGCTTCCGAAACAGGAGAAATTTTGAAGGAGAACCAAAGGAATGTAAAAAGCAACATGTTATACTATAATCTTATGAAGGAAATCGCCTCGAGACAAAGAGAAGTCACTGAACGAGAGAGCGAATTTGCCGATGACGTTGTCCAAGACGGCAGGCTCCCAGAGAAGGGAAGGGCAGCAGAAAGAGGCTTCACTGTAGCTGGCACTGCTGGCTTCTGAAGTGCGAAGCAGCGCGGACAGGGTGATGACTGAGAGGGTGAAAACAATACAAGCACGTCTCTTTCCCTGTCGGTCTTAGTCTTGTCGTGCTGTGTCGCATCCCATCAAAGACACGTGCGGCATGAACAAAAAGAAAAAGAAGAAACTCTAAATTCTCGAAACCATGCTTTTCAGATTTTTTTTCTTCTTAAGGATTAATAAAGGGCGACAGAACAAGGAAATATGATCCATGGTCTCATGTCCTCCGCAGACCGGGAACAGGGGGGAGTGAGCCAGACCAGTCGTGTATAACGATAAAATCTATCTCAGGCACGTGCGGTTAATCAGAACATACTGATCTTCATCACTCCCTGCATTTGACAGGTCGGAAAACTGGCGCTTAACAATAGACCTCCCACATACAACATTAGTAAAGCGCCGCGCACAGAAAGAAAGAAAGCCAATATCCCGAGAATCGAAAGATAATGAATGAATAGAATTTATCGATAGGAAACACAGAGAGGTCGACCTGAGCTAGTGCGCTCTAGTCTGCTGCTCTGCACTGGGGAAGAGGGAAGGGGAGTGAAAGTATTGGGATGGATGATGATGATAAGAGAAATGGTGAGTGCTTATGTACATGAGACAGTTGCCTCGCTAGAGCCGCTACTGTAACGTGGCACAAACGACTCGGGCGAGCGAACGTTGTTGCTCGGCGGCTGTTGGAGGAGCCATTCCCTTCGGCGCCGCGTACGAGCTGGACGAAACGCGATGAGCTCCCGCCGTTTCCGTTGGGAACCGGGTTTGGCGTCACTGCGACGCCCTCTCGACAGGTGGCAAAGCGGCATTGCTTCATTGCGGCTGCGCTGAAAGTGGGTCGTTAGGAATGCGATGGCTTCCGCTGCCTGCCTCTGTAGGAGCCGATGTGCTACACGAAACAATCTTACACTGAAAGAGTAATTTACACAGGTCGGGGGCGTGTCTGGACACTCCCCCCCCCCCCCCCCCCCCCGCCGCCCGAACGTCAATCATCTTATTCTCGCTTGCGTTTAGTTTCTTACTGAGAAATCTGAGAAACCGGAGGAGAAATCAGAGACTTCACGACGACTTACCTACGCTTAGATTTCGGCGACACTTTCATGAATGTTGAGGCATTGTTAGGGCCACGATGCTGACAAAAGAAGTTCTCCATATGGCTTTCTCTTCGGTCGTACATAAAGCGTTGCTCAAAAACTGGCTGCTAATTTACCCAATGGCTGTCATTGTATTGTCATTGCACCGTTGTATCTCAAAATCCAAACAAATAAGAAAAAAGCGAAAAAAGAAACAAAGGCTGTTTAACCTTTCCCATAATTCTACTCTGTAACTGCTCTTGAGAGACTGAGGCAGGCAGTCCCTTAGGTATTGCATTTCTCCGTCTTCTGCAACAAACAATAACAGTTCGTACGTCGCATGTTGCATGTCTTATGTATCATGTTCCCCTTGTGGAGAATCAAGAATACCTTGTGAATCCATTCTGGGCACGTACCGTACCCAACACCACATTTATCTCCCCATTTCTCTTTGACGCTTCGACGGGATTGGACAAGCGGCTGTGAGAGTGACGTCGCGTACCATGCCAGATTGATGGACTCCAACGGACGATGTGTGTGTGCTGTGCTATGTGCTCTCTCTCCCTCTCCCCCTTCCCCATCTTTAATCTCCCCCATCCCTCTCCCATGTGTAGGGTAGCAAACCTGTTAAGCCAAACTGGTTAACCTCCCTACCTTTCCTTCTCCACTTTTTCCTTCCTTCCTTCCTTCGCAGGTGCGCCTAACTCTCCGCGAGGCCGCCTGTGACAAGGAGCCCGCCTAATCCGGCAGCTGCCGACCCCGTCGTCGTCCTCCCCGTCGCTGGTAATCGGGCTCACCGGCGGCCCGGTATCGCCATGCCGAGCACGGGCCAGGTACCGTCGCTATCGGCGCTGCAGCCCCCGCACGAAGACGCGCACAGCCACCACCACCACCACCCGGCCAAGGACCAGTACCGGGTCGTGGTACTCGGAGCGGCCCGAGTGGGCAAGACGGCCATCGTGCACCAGTTCCTGTACGACGAGTTCCCCGTCGACTACTTCGCCACCGTCGAAGAGGTGAGCGCTCCGGGTGGCCTCTCTCCCTCTCTCCTCGCCTGCTCTCTCACGAGCACTCGCAGTGTGCGATAGACGGATGTGGATGGATGTTATGAATTTCAGTAAAAATTCATTTGGGCCTAGTTGGTAGATAATTCTGAACTTAACGTTACAGAGCAAACACCTCAGAAGAAGCACAAAAGGAAGGCAGGACACACACTGGCGCTGAGTGTGTGTCAGCGCCAGTGTGTGTCGTGTCTTCCTTTTGTGGTTCGTCTTAGGTGTTTGCGCTGTGACGTTAAGTTCAGAATGGATGTTATGAGTATTCCCCATTCCCTTGGTAAATTGGGGAGGGGGGAATGGGGGATTATCCGACTAAGTAAGTTATGAATGAGTTAACGTTCGGAGTGTCAAAGTGGCAAAACAAAGTACGTGAACTACGGCAAGCCGGTAACGTGGTTGAGTTCATACACGGTGGTCTGCCGTATATGCAGAGTTTGCATACGGTGGACAAACTGACGGCGGATCTGCTCAGGACCGCCGTGAGTTGCACTTCACCCTTCGCTGAGAGAGGGCGTGTGTCGAACGAGCTGCTAAACAACAGCTTGCAACGTGGTGAACGCGGTTTCAATCGTGGAACCAGGGCCTCGTAGAGGCGCGACGTATTGCTTGCGCATTTCACTCGCCTTTATCGCCACATACACACCAAAACGCACGCACGCGCGCACGCAATGCTTGTAACTGCAAAGCTCCCAACAAAACCTGGATTTAGTAGAGTGTTTTAGTTGAGCGTGTTTACGCTCCGCTAAGCAGCTTAGCGGAGTGGAAGCGCGAGTGCGCATGCGCCGTCCGCTCAGCCGTAAGGGCCGATTTACGCTCAAACCGCCCATGGCCGCACGCCGCACCGCAAGCGAGCGGTTCGCCAGTAATGGCCGACGTGACGTCACGAGAGGCGGTCGTGAACTTTCGCCTCCGTGCGGCGGCCGCATAAACATGGCGCTGGTTCGAAGCGAAGCGGAACGCGAGGCCTAGACCGCTAGGCTGCCGCGGCAGTTTGTTTTTTTGTGTGGTTTATTGTGATCACTGCAAGAGCTATTCAGCACCTGCAAAGCTATTTGTCTAACACAACAAGCAGCTGTACTCTTCCTGACCTCTTCAGTCCGTGCGATCGCCAGAGGAAACAGACGGATGTGTGTTGTGTTTACGCGAGGATCGGAAGGAATGAAGCCGCCGATTTCGTGTGTTTTAGGCCGTTTTTTGCACGTGCATTACAAACGTGAAGGCCATCGCTCACACCTGCATTCTGAGCATGACACTAGTTCGGTACGCGGCAAAATGAAAAGATTGCGATCGCCCTCCTCAGCATATGGTGTTCGTAGGTGTGTGTGCGCGCTTCATCGATACGAAGATTGCAAGTTTGTGCAGTACTGGCTTGTGTTTCAGAAGCGATGGCACGATGTGTAGCGATGAGCTTCATTATCGCCTCATCGCAGTCATTTGTAATGTGCTGTTTGTGTCTACCTTCGTTTGAGCTGTTTTGCGGGCTGCGATGCGCATTGGTGACCGCGAACACGTACAGAACGTTCGAGCGCTAGGGTTCTTACTTTTACGAAGCGTAAGTGTACTGTGATATGTACGTGCAATGTGTCGCAGTGGTGCTAGGTGTATAAGTGTTCGTATTATGCAATATGCACATGTTCTCAAGTGAACAGTGCATAAGCTTTGCGGGCGAGTTTTGGTTCCGGCCCTTTCTGCCTCGTTCACGTATCTTGTGTGTTTTTCAGAAGTTATTTCTGTGCTACGAAGGTGTTTGTAATCGGTGAGGGCAATATAAGGAACAGCTTAAAAGTTACATGAGTACATGCGCGCTGTCGTGAAATGTGGACGCGCGTGTGCACTGTTCTCATGAACGCAAATTTCGGGCACTCTTCATTTTTGTCATGTGGACATTAGTGTAAACAGCGGAAATCCTGAGGCGTATTTCTAGATTAAGCAAAGTATACATTCTTATACTGAGAGATGTGAGCGCCTTGCACGTGCAAGAAATTCAGCTGCTTGTTTCTTGTTAGTGTCTGAGTACACACTGTTAGTGCCAACACCAGTGACACAGCATGATAAGCATATAATGTGTGAAAACTAGATACTTCATTTTGATTCTTGACAATTTGCATTTTTTGATAGCAAGCCATATGCATGTAACAAAGCATGAAGATTACAACACAACTGGTATGGTCAATATATAATTCGAGGATTGTAGCAGAAGAACTTAAAGAATGCGGACACAGAAGGAACGACTATAGTCGGATACAACTTTAGAAAAAATGGGAGGCCCCGCCCAGATGACCAAAGCGCGATGTCCGATTGCCTCCGTGACTAAAATAATTCCACTAAAAAAATTGTGCTCCTGAAACGCGCAGTTTTAGGTATAAATAAAGACTTCTGTATTTTGATAACTGGTTTAGTAGAGCTCTCATGTGCTACAGCACATGGCGGATCGCGACCGAAAAATAACCCCTTGCCATCCACAACGCTGCCCGTCGTCTGCTCTTTAGCTTCATTGCAAGTGACAAAAGTAGAAAGAGCAGCTTTGGCTTTTGCGCTTCTTTACATGTACACGGCACATTTACTACTCTTGTTCTGAGCTTGAAATGAATCAGTTGCTATTGAACAAGTACTTATATAAAGCAATGCATTTATCGCAACCATTACAAACTCAAGATGCTCCGTGTCAGCGAAAGCACAGTGTTCAAGGTGAAGGTCAAAGCTTCGCATATTTCGGGTGGCAAACTGTTGATGCCCTCGCGAAAGCACCCACAAAATGCGGAGAAAAGAAGACGCAGCACAAAGTATGACACGTTGTGTGCACCGAGGTCGTGTGCAGAATTTATTTCGCCGCAACGAGATACCGACGGTCGAGAAGATCACTAACGAGTTCGCGAAGCGTATATGGTGTTATGTTTTTGCCCTGGGATTTGTCTGACGGAAGGCCAGTGCTATGGTGTGCAACATTCATCCCCGCATGGTCCCTGCTTCGGGTACACGACTACGTGCACGGCTCGGGTTTCCCGCAACTGCACGGCGTCCACGACGGAAGCGGCCACCGGATCACGGACTGCTATTCGGCCCCTCCCCGTGCCGGCAGCAATGCAACCCCCTCCCGCCTTTGTTCGGCAGCGCCCGCACCACGAACAACTCCCACTGTGTTTGGGACGGTTTCCAAAGGAGGGCTGTGTTTCGACCCTGTGCCTTACAGTTGGTTCCCTTTGTCCTATGCGGGCCATAAAACTTCCCTGGCGCACCATTCTGATTGACCGCCAGATCGGCCTGACGCCACAGCGCGGTTTGAGAAAGTGCCGGCCACCGAGAGCGGCGTTAGGACCACGGAGGCTACCCAGACCCTCTCTCTCTCTTGACCTTGTTTCGTCCTTAGGGACTGTCTGGGGAATCTGTGGACTGAGGGGTGTTATTTAAGCAGCTTGCAGCTGCTCTGTTGGTCTCTCTCCTGATAACGACGACAACATGTAAACATTGTATAAAGAATTCTTCACCGAGAAAGCTCTCCTCATCTCTGACTCTGCGTGAAGTGGGGTCCAGACCTCCTGCCAGCCTCACACACCTCGACACACGCAACAATGGATCTCCCATCACTGAAGCGGTGTACTGTGCGTCGCCTGCTTGTCGAGATCTAATTCAAGCACGAGAAGAGGAGCCGCAATTCGCTGCTGATCGACTGGGATGACATTGCTGAATGGCGGAATCTCTACCTTCGTGACGTGGAGCGCTATGGGCAGAAGGCCGAAAGATCTTTTTCCTGGATGAGACATGGGTGACGGCGGTACACACTGGGTCGATCGTGTGGACAGACATCGTGGTGCAGAAGCGTGGACACCTATACGCTCGAGCAAATGGCCCGTCGACGGGTCTACAAGAACCTTCTGGAAAAGGCCTGTGCCTGATTGTGACGCACATTGGCAGCGAGGATGGCTTCGTCGACGGCAGCTTAGATATATTCCGAGGCCATAAAAACAAGCGACTACCACGAAGAAATGGACAGCAATCACTTCGAGGGATGGTTTAATGACGTTTTGCAGAAGTTGCCTGCTGGTAGCGTCATTGTTTTGGGCAATGCACCTTACCATTCCCGACGAGAAGAGAAATAGCCGACAACAGCTTGGAAGAAAGAAAAAATACAGGAGTGACTCAAAAGCAAGAACAACACCCACAGCGAAAGGGTGGTTAAAAAGCAGCTGCTTGAGTTGGTAGCATCTGTAAAGCCACGCTTCCTGAGCTACATCGTAGACAATGCAGCTGAAAGAGCCGGCTGCATTGTACTCAGGCTCCCACTGTACCACTGCGAATTAAATCCTATCGAGCTCGTGTGGGCAAAGGTAAAAAATGGCATAGCTGCGGACAACAGAGACGTCAAGCTATACACGGTCTAATACGTCTTGAGGGAAAAAATTAAGCACATAATGGTGGAAGACTGGAGGAAGAAACTTCACCATGTCATGGACCTGGAGGCAAATGCAGGCTTGATACGTCTGGAAGTGACCACATCCAACCCATCATCCAACTGGGTGAAGATGACAGTGAAGAAAGCGACTCCGACTGCGAGCTGTCCGGCATTGAGCCACTGGATGAAGCATAACAGCTTCTTATTAACGAAAGAACAGCCCTTATTAAGGCTACCAAAATATTGTCGGTGGGTTCGCAGCAGCTAAGCATTCTCCCGTGACCTCTCAAATAAATAAGCAGTTCATTTGATGACATATTCCTTTTATTGGAAGCCCAATTCTGAAAAAGCAACGGCCTGCACAGATCGTGCTCAATATAAGTATTGCCACGGAAACGTGCTGAAATGCTGGAAAATCAGAATGCAAATACACTTGTTAACCCTGAATAACTGTGCGGCCCAAAATGCTCATTCGGGCAGCCACTGTCCAGCTTCACACGAAAAAGCAGTAGTCAACGTGAAAGTGACAGCCACACCAATGCGCACACCAAAGTACATTTGCTTTGCGTGCAGTTTCGCTGGCCCTACTCTTATTTCCAGCCTGTTGAGATGAATAATGCCAATGTCAGAAGGCCCAAAATACTCTATTGGGCAGCCACCTACGAGCATTATGGGCCCTGTGATGAGATAACAGTCGTCAGGGCATGCTTGAAAGGCACCTTTAGCATCTGCACTTCAAAGCGCAGCCATGTCGTAGCCATTGTAGGTGAAACAGTAGCAATCAACGCGAAATTGTCCGCCACTTTTAGCCGTTTGCATGCAAAAGCACACTCATGTGGTCGCATTCTTTATCTTGGTTATATGGCTCAGACAAGTAATGTGGACAAGAGAACAATTATCAAACATCATTAGCTTAGTTAGGCCCCTAATACTCATTATGGTAACTATTAATATTAGTAGTCGAGGGCACGCTTGAAAGGCACCATTAGCAGTTTGCACGTCAAAGCACAGTCAAGCTGTCGCCACTGTTAGTGAAACGGCAGCAATCAACGCGAAAATGACAGCCACTGTTGGCAGCTTGCATGCAAACACGCATTAATGTGGTGGTATTGTTTATTTTGGCTACCTGGCCCAGGCAAGTAATGCGAATAAGAGAACAATTATCAAACATCATTATCTTAGTTAGGCCCCTAATACTCATTATGGTAACTATTAATATTAGTAGTCGAGGGCACGCTTGAAAGGCACCATTAGCAGTTTGCACGTCAAAGCACAGTCAAGCTGTCGCCACTGTTGGTGCAACGGCAGCAATCAACGCGAAAATGACAGCCACTGTTGGCAGCTTGCATGCAAACACACGTTAATGTGGTGGCATTCCTTATTTTGGTTGTCTGGCCCAGGCAAGTAATGCGAATAAGAGAACAATTATCAAACATCATTAGCTTAGTTAGGCCCAAAATACTCAGTCATGTAGCTATTAATAGCAGTAGTTGAGGGCACGCTTGAAAGGCACCATTTGCAGTCTGCACATCAAATCACAGTCATGCCGCAGCCATTGTTGTATTTGTTTATCTGACCGGGCAAGTAACACCAATGTTAGCACAATTATTCACCCTAAATAGCTCTGCTAGCATTGTTTGTACTAAAAAATGCTGAGTGAAGTTGAATGTGTTTTATTGAGGTAATTATTTAATTCACAAGCCATCGGCACAGCGATGGACAGCCACGTTCAGACAATGACATATATGAAGTAATAAATGGTGAAAGTTGCAAAAGCTCTCAGTGCACTGCTTTGCCGGGCTCCATTCACTGGAAGATGTCTTTGCAACGATGAAAGCATCAGACAGGAAATGATACCCCACTGCACAATGTTATTCATGTCGAATATTTTTACCATCATATGTGATGGGCAGCGAAACCGTCTGTTTACTAAGACTGAATGCATGAAAAATGCAACAGCATAGCAAGGTGTTGTTTTGCAATATGCAGCCTTTCATGTGCACTTCTGGCGAGCTGCCACATGCACTGATGCATAAACATGAACAGAAGTAAGAGGCAAAGTTACTGTGCAACCCACATGACGCTTTTAAGAAAATGTATCTCTAAACCTTTCTGTTTTCATAGGCGATCAAAATTTGTTTTGAGCAAGTTGGTTAATCACATTGCAGCAACAACACAAGAAGCAAGGACAGAAAACACAGCGAGTAGGCAGATTGAGAAGACAAGGTAGACCAGTGAGACAGGTTTTAATGAGATGGAAGAGGCCAGCCCTACAGTGTGCAGGAGTTAGTGCTTTGAATGAGATTGGTTAATGAAAATGTGTAAAGACTTTGCGAAAAAAAAACTAGCAAAAACAAATGCTAATATAAAATAAAAGGACAGAAATAAGATTAAGCGCAAACACGCATGGTAGCAGGCACCTATTCACGCACAAACGCGAAAGCTAAGAAAAACTCAAATTTAAAGAAATGTGGGAAATTTTAAAAAATTGACAAACGCAAGAAAACATGCACACATTTACGAACAGACGCGGGTAGAGGTATTATAGGAGTGGGTTCACAAGCTGCTGTGCCTACCTTCTCATACCTTTTTTTTACCGCTCTCTTAACACTGTCTTGGGAATTTTTAATCGCAACATATCACGAGAATCGAAAAGCAGCGCGAAGCTATTTTGTGGGAAACCATATCGAGCGCTGGCAACGCAACTTGTGCGTGACTGTGCCACAGCATGCATTCTACAGCTTGCGTGCACGGTGAGCACTGGTGGAAAGCAATCAATCGACGGTGCTACACAATGCTCGAACACCACCGTTAGACGCTCGGCTATCTCACTGCTGACAATGATCGTTCATGCTAAGTTGATGGCGAGAAATCTTTGCGTTGGAGGCTTCTTTTGCAAATATTTTCTGTTGAGACGCTCGTAAGTTTGTTTCATGCGTGCACATTTTTCTCATTTCTCCTGAGAATGGTTTTGCTCCATCGCTTCACCCCGTCCGACGAGAAACACAGACACTACATGAACACGCACGCTGCTGACAGTAGGCACCAGACTTTGGCAAACTTTTCTTGTCGTAACTCATAATTTCATGAAGTACAAGTCCTTAAAAGGAACGACGATAGGTTAACTCAGGAGATTCTTGAGGCATTCGAGATAAGTAAAACAGGAGCGTAATGTGTAAGCACACTGTCATTGGCCTTGACAAGAAAGGAAGTCACCTTTTTGAGACAGCCTCAGATGTATAAGAGAAGAGATATGGCGATGAAATCAATAATAGTGGGAATTTCAATCAAGAAATCAGTTGACAGTGCAGCTGCGTACTCGTCTAGTCGTTCCTTCTGTGTCCATGTTCCTTAAGTTCTACTGCTACAATCCTCGAAGAATAACCAAGTAGCCCAGTTAAACACCCTTTTGTCAATATATGATATTCTGTTGGCAGCTGGAACATCTAGTGTGTATGTAAGTGTTGAAACCATTATTTTAAGCTGTTGATATTGCATAAGGATGTGTGAATATTTGCAACTTTGTAATTATGCATCAAATAGTGTCCTGTTCGATTCGGTGGTCACTTTTTGTAACAGTGAATATTTTTTTCATACGTATCGGGCATTTCAAAATGCCAACTGCACCCACATAAACACTAAATTGCAGAAAAGTAAGGTAAATTTTCACCATGACAGGCGTGCTATAGCCATAAAACATGAGAACTTGCGTAGAGGAGCAGGCTAGGTCACTCAGGCAGCCACACTTTACAGGCTCTACAGTGATCATTTATTCATTTATTCATTTATTAATTTGTTATTTCAAGATGTTCACTAATATTTATTGAATATGATGTTTACCTATGCACTGTAGTCTTTTTTTATTACTATTGTTCTGTCCATGTTCTGTTGCTGCCGGTTTTTATGTACGGGGGTGTGCCCCTCTGTCAAGCCAGTCATAGGCTTTTTGGGTGCACCCCTAACATCCCTGATGTTGAAATAAAGGTATTTGTATTTATCCTCTGAAGAGCCCTGTGCATGCGAATAAAGTACTTGTTTGCTCGTAGGCTCAGTTTGTGTTTTTCAAATACAATACTTAGTAAGGTACTATACTATTACAGAAACTTGCTAGCTTCAAAAATACAGGGATATAAACATCAGTTTATGTTAATTGTGATAATGGCTATTCATTTTTAGAAAAGTATTCGATCCAATTTGCTTCTTGCACTGTACTATTCGGTCCTGAAAATCCTTATTTGCTCACCTCTAATATTGCATTATTTTTGTGCTGTCTTTCACATGTGCACTGCAAACAAGACTCGCATAGATGTGCACTCAGAGCATATTACATATAATTAAAGAAAATTTCCCAGTGGGCTAGTTGGTTCGACATAACGCTGTTGAGCAAAGTGACGAAGGGACAGGACTTAAGAGAGAAAAACAATGCACGACACCCGAGTGCAAACTAACAACTGTTTTATTTTTCGGAAAATGAGACCTTCATATAGCCTAGTCGCATGTTCAGGGATGTTCTTCCCAGTCTAACCACGCCATCTATTATCATTCATTAAGCTAATCTCTTTGCTGAGTGATATAGATGGCACATGGGGTCATCTTGATGTTGTAGGCTTCCATGACTTCTTTTTCTTTGGTTACTACATTTCAGCAAGATCCCCATCCTGTGGGAGATACGGCATGAAGCGCAATGTATGGCCAGGTCTCTGGGTGCTTGTGTCAGACTGCAGTTGTATAGATGGTTGCGCAGTCAATCATTTACGCACCTGCCTGTTTGGTGCATGTAATCAGCCCCACTTGTCAAAGATATCTTGTAGACCATGTCTATCGTGCATTCAGTCAATCCTTTAACGTGGTTTATAGTGCATGCATTCAGGGTATTCCTTTCGCTGGTCATTCCATTTACTTTTGAGCACATTTCCTTTAGCTTTTGTCTTGCTGTGAGGACCACTCGTTCGCTCGGTTAAACTGAGCGAACGACTTCAGCAAAAG
Source organism: Dermacentor albipictus (assembly GCF_038994185.2). Lineage (NCBI taxonomy): Eukaryota > Metazoa > Arthropoda > Arachnida > Ixodida > Ixodidae > Dermacentor > Dermacentor albipictus. Next base: position 86,246,824 of record NC_091828.1, on the reverse strand, counting down.
ATGAGAGCAAAGGCAGCATGCAGTGGGAGATTAAAAAATCTGCAAGTGAGAAGAGGCATGAGGAGGAAAGTGGATAAGAAGGTGCAGCATAACCATGAGGCAGATAAAGGAGGAGTGTATGGCAAAATTGTGCGAATAAAAGCGAAGTGCAGTGACGGTAGCTACGAGATGGTGCCAGAGTAGCACGCAATGTCTGGGAGGGTTGTTGGCGATGGCTTCTGTGAACCACGCCCATGCATCACCCATGCGCTGGCTCACGCGATCTCCAGATTGGCAAGGCAGTGGCGCCACACTTCGCTCCGTTTGCAACATGCCACACGAGACCGATTGTCATTGCCAGTGAAATGACAACACATGTAGAGCTGGACTAAAATTTCGTATTAGGGAGTATCGTAATTGTCTGTGATTTTTTTCTGTCAATTGCGTATGCTCTGCAGTAATAAACATTGCAGAAACATCGCCGGTCGCTTATGCTCTTATGCCTCTCAATATAGGTATTGTATCAAAGCAGATTCCTTGCTTTGTACACGTTTGTTTCCAGAGCTGTCTCTGCACATTTTACACTTTATGAAGAGGCGATACTAGGAAACAGCTTATAAGTTATATCATTGCTCCACGCATTGCAATTATTCATTTTGTGCTAGGTGTCGTGCTGTAATGTAAGCTACGCAAATGCTCTTTATGCAATCTTTTGCACATGTGGCGACACAGCAAAACACCTTCTCTGCCACTGCCCAACTGTTGCATATCTGTACACGTGTACATGTGTGATAGTGTTTCCCTTTCTGTCATGCGGGCCATATTGCGATCACACCACCCTTGCTCACTATGTGTATATAATCGTTGGCCGCCATAACCAGAAGCTTTGTTTACATGCATGCGACAGCAGAGCTTTGCTTCACCTGTACACTTTCCCTCCATTTACCTCGCAGCCACCTTAATAAACAGCAAGTATGAACGCTCTCATAAATGTTCACTTGCGGCACAGCATCTGCTCGGCATCTACTTGCTGGAATGAAAGCAGTTTAGGAAATAATCTAAAGCTCTATTTTACTGACTGCAACATTTATCATGGGTGCGAAGAGGGTGTTGCGACAGAAAGCCTGTGGTGCAAATTCAAGGAAATGTACTAGGATGCTGATCAAAAGTTTTATAGGTGTATAGTGCAAAACCACATTTACATACAGGAATGACATGACACTGGTCATAACTTAAAGCAACGGTTCATGGGGCCCACATATATGGGCACATAAACGTGATTCTCAATGCAAGTTTGACTTGATGTGATAGTCACTTTTCAGATAGAAGTGACATGATGACATACTGGTAATCAATGCCTGTTATTTCTTTGTTCCCACAATGATCAGTTGTATAATACTTGTTCTCAGATACAATAACACATCTCTGAATCATAGATATCACATCCCATCTGCCCTATGCAACTTTGCCTCATGAAATAGGAAACTCGTTGATATAATCAGTTACGGATTATGCCAAAGTGTTATGCTGTTTCTTGCAGCTTTGTCTTTCATGAGTATTTGTGTAATGTGAAAAATAGTAGCCTGATGTTCTAAATGTTACGTATGCTATATGACAATACTATTCTTTTTCCCTGATCAGAGGAGTATTTTGTGTCAATATATAAATTGGAAGCTTTTTAACAACGAATATGTGACAAGTACTTGCATGTGAACAAGCGTATGCAGCCTTCCAAAGACAAGCACGGTAACGAATGTATCTTTTAGCCGTATTGGCACAAAACTTTCCCATAGGCTTTTTTTTGCCTAAAGCCAACCACCCATCTCGATCTAGCAGATTTATCTTTTATGAGACAAGTCTGTGCTGTTTTCCTTGCAACAAGTTCTTTTACATGTGTCTGCAAAACATTGGCCCTTCATTATGTTTGTTTTTTCTACAACTTTCATGTTTTTTTGGAAACAATTTATTTTGCATTTTTGGAAGCTCTTCATACAGCAGCCATTATTTCTTGGAAAGCTTCTTTGCAACGAGGCTCTAAAGTTGTTGATACACCATTCAAGTATTTTTTTTTATATAACATTAGTAGCCTTGCATTTAAAACTTATCCTTTGTCCCCAATAGTTAGCTCTAGTTCGCACTAGTTGGTTAAGATGTAGTAACTAAATATATGGAAATAAATATTGCTACTACAAGTACTCACGTCGTCGTGTCACTATTCAATATTAGACATTTACTATTTTTGGTCAATTTCTGTTTGAAAAAAATTAACATTCGCCCACCTCACAATGCTCGAAGATGCGCCCAAGCCATATTTGTGATGTAAAAAGGAGGTGAGGCGTGCAGACAGGACACAAGAGTAGAGAAGTGGACTTCTCTACTCTTGTTTCCTGTCTGCACGCCTCACTTCTTTTTTGCATAATGAATCCTTACCGACTAGCTCAGCTTTGTCGTTCTAAGCCATATTTGTGCTTTCTGAAGTCTTACTTTGCTTTAATAATAGTGGCAAAAAGCAGCTTTTCAGAGAGAACTTGATTTTGTTGTTCTGTGTTTTCTGTTCTTCTGCCATAAGTATAGTGAACTGATAACTATATCGCATACACACAGCCTCTCAATGGAACAGACATTTATTTGATACACATGAATTTGCACCCTGTTCATCTAGATTTCCAAATTATGCTGATTGTGGCCAGCCTCTAGTACGTACAGAAGCATGTCTATGATGTGGTCTGAGGGTACATGTGCAGTGCTACTGTGAAGCTAGTTATAGTTTTCACAGCAATGCACCAAGTAAGGTTGTTGCTTAATTGTTATAAAGAAAGACAGCATCAGCTAGGCTGTAAGGGCGACAAAAATGATTTGTGCAATTCACCAAACATAGAAACAGATATTAATACGACTATAATGCCATGTGCTAGTTAGTATATCAAGTGAATAAGAGAGTGATGTAAGGGCTGTTTGGTTAATCTGGTTTATTTGTCGGGTTAAAACACAGGCTGTGAAGGTAACTTCAACATGTCGAGGTTGTCAACATGTCTAATTATTTACGAAATTGGTGAGGTGGCAGTGAGACTCCCTGGGAAAGCAATACCTCAGTTGTACTAATGGTATGGCTTGATTATATAATTTCATCATTGCTTGTTTAGAAATATGATGGTGGGTTAGAACCTATGAAATGGCACAACAGCAAGGCTGAACATCCATCCCAACTTCTCAGAGGCTTAAAGAATGATAAACAGTTATGCTTTAGAGCATATTTTGGTAACAAATATATGCCATCTTCATTTCAGTGGAATGGAAAGAGGTGATTGAGCACAGCCATGCTATTGTAGCATGCATGAAGGAATACAGGAGAGCCTGGGGGCTAGTATATGTTAATAGAGTGAACAAGTAGCTGTGACTGGCAAGATTATTTTACTCCACAGAGGATGCTGCAGTAAGGTTCATGCAACTGTAAGCAATACGAGAATGAGTGAAAGATTACTTGTAATATATAGATTTGTATGGCAGATGAGAATGTGCACCCAATTTGCCACTACGCATTTTTTCTATTTTATGTTCAGCACAGAGTGAGTCACTATGGCTTCTTAACTGGAGATTTCTGCGTTCCATTTCACAGTGTTTATGGGGCTGCCTGCATTCATTTGACTACTTATGAAGTGATTGGATAATAGAACATGCCCACATTACAGATTTACATAGAACATAATATGAATTCATCATAAAGCTCCACCCAAAAAACTGTCTGTCGGTTATGAAAGCAAAACATGGCAACAAACATTCCCTTACTTTCTTGTGCTGCTGCACACATGCTGCTAATTAACTAATGTCTACAATGCAGACATTCTGTTCTTTCATTAGTTGTAGGTGCAAGTTGCTCTGACACAATCAACATGCATTCATTGCCTACAAGCTACTGCATATTATTATTGGTGTTACAGCAGGCATGGCAAATGTTCTCCCCTACTTGTGTCTTGTGCACCATATGAGCCAGCATTTCATTTCATTGTCATGTACCTGTTTAAGCTGTTACTGATTCAGAAAGGCAAATATAAAACGACTTACTACGTCAACCATTTCGCATGCAAGATCAGTGCACTCATTGCAAAGCTTATTAGAGAGGTTTAGATCAGGGGGATGCAATCGTTGAGGCTCGAAGTACTAGGGGGCCTCAATGCTTGCGTCCCCTTACTCTAGATCTCTATATTCGCTTGATAATCTTGCTTTGCTTTGAGGTGAAGTACACATACTGTGCACCTGTTTGTTAGCCTACGCACTTCTCTTTCTTTTTAATGTGGCTGTGCATTAGCTAGCTAGGTTGTCACTACATGAATGAGATTAGGGCCATGCCCAACGCTATCAAATAACATTACTTTGCTATAGCTCACCGACTGTGCAAGCTTCTGTTTTATCTAGGGAAAAAAATAAAAAGAGAATGCATGCAAAAATGATGTTGACAGCAGCAAACGGTCTCAAGGCAATCATCCTTGATTGTCGCCATTGCTGAGAGAGCAAGCATGCTTGTATTCACTTTGACCACAGGCTGTACATTGTTTAAATGCTGATAGAGGTATGGATAAATAGTGAATGGGCAGCAGGTTGGCCACTCAGGCCTTTATGCATGGGCATTGCTGCCTTGTGTGCCCTGTAAACCTCTGTCATCTCTTAAGGCATGAATGACATAACACTACTTCTATTGGCAGGGACATTTTTAGCACCAACAAGAAATGTAAACATTAGGTGAATTCACGCCTATATGGGGTGTCTTTTCAGCAATATTAATTAATATTTGTTTTCATGCAAGCATTCTTCTGTTGAAAACATATCTGACAAGCATCTCTGGCTGAAGAAGCAAACTGTGATATGTACATATCACTTTTATGTATGTCATAATTGTAATCAATTGCTCAAGACGTACTGATGGCTAGTTGTTTAGTCATGACTTAACATGGCAGTGCAATTTGAAATAATGACGTAACATAGAATGAACAAATGCTAGCTCTGTGCGCTCCTGTACGTTCATTCGGTGTTACATCATTGTTCAGAAGTGCGATGCCATATTACATCATGTAAGCAATTGTAGGCTCACTATTAACTTGACAGCTACTAAAGAGACCTCAGCAGCAAAGTGAAACTAAATCAACAAGCCACTGTTGATGATTCACATGCGTGCTCGGTGACGAAGTGGCTTGTCAATCAACACAGCTGTATTCCATGATAATAGAACCATCTGTATAGGAGTATGTTAATAGATAATGCTGCGGCGCTTCAGCGTGCTACGCTGTTGCTGTGACAGATCCCTTGCTCATTGGCTTAGATACACCTGTGTGTTCGTGTATGCGCGTTCTTCCAAGCTGTTGCGTACAGGGTCTGGCCCCATCCGTGAAAGGAATGCACATTGGTTGGTGGCAGAAAACAGACCGAGTTTATTTTCTACAAGAGACGCAGATGAGAGCCGCATGTGTTTGACGGGGCAAACTCTGGGTCCCTGTCTAGTGGCCGAGACGCTGGGGGTGATGGAGAATCCTTGGAACTCGACTCGGGGCGGGGTCGCTTCCTGTTTCGTCTGCACTGGTGCCTTGTCCAGCCGAGGAGTGGTGGTGCATCGCTTGTACACATTTTCCTCCCTTCTCAGATGGAGTCGCCGTGGTAATCCTGAGGGTGTCGTTCCCACTGCAGGCATGGCTCTGCAGTTGTGTTTGGCACGGTCTCAGGGGCAGTGCCAATCTCTGGTTTGGTCACCGATGATTGCGAAGGCTTCAGCATTCCTGAGAGAGTGGCCTCTGATGACGTGGAGTTATCTGCTTTTATCCCAAGCATAAATGGGAGTGGGACACTGCTTGCGGTTAGTGTACAGCCCTTATCCTGTGTCACCAAATCTTCTGTTGGGTATCTCAAAACACCGGGCTTGATGTGGTCGCATTGTCGTCGCACTAACCTGTTGGGGCCTTTAATGAGCCATGATCTGTGGCCTAGCTTTTCCAAAACCGTTCCCTCTGTCCAGATCGAATTCCCTCCAAAGTTTCGAAAGAAAACTGCTTGTCCGACAGCGAGTACTCTCGACTTTGTATCCCTGTTGCAGTTGGTATGGATTTTGTTCGCTTTTGCTTGCTTTTGCTTTTGCCCAAACCCAAGTGCAGCTGGCATTTCACCCTTTGATGTGCAGATGGGGGTGTGTTGCTCTAGAAAAAGTGGGCCAGCCTACACACGAATGTTCCGTCCTTGTTTTTGGCTAATGCTCATTTTGTTTCGAAAGCCATCCTTTCTGCTTGGCCATTTGTTGTAGGATGGTACGGTGTGCTTGTTACATGGGTCACCCCATTCTTCTTTAGGAAGCTCTCAACTTCTACTGAAACGAAGGATGGCCCGTTATCAGTCACAAGCTTTTTTGGGAGCCCAAAAGCTGCAAAAAGGTTCCAGAGTTCCTCAATCAATGTGGCAGACTGTGTAATTATGCATGGAGCACACTTCCAACAATTTACTGTATGTGTCCACAACAATTAGCCAGCATTCTGCCTTCTATGGGACCAACGAAGTCTGCATGAGCTGTGTCCCAAGGCGTTCTGGTGCGTTCCTATTTGGGCACTGGTGCACTGGCTGGTGCCCTTTGGTGTTGACAACAAGTTGCACAGTTTCTAGTGAGCCGTTCGATATCTGCGTCAAATGCATGCCTAACAAAAGTACCTTCGTGCACATGCCTTCATGACCACAATTATATGGTGGTTTGCAGGTGCGAGTTGAAGAAGGTAGTTTCTCGCCTTTGTTTTGGAGTTACCATCCAGGAGCCTCTAACAAGGCACCCTTCCTGCGCTGAAAGCTCAGTCTCCAGTTTCCGGCACGATGAAAACTGCTCTTTTGGCAGTTTATGAACTTCACCGTTTGAAACAGCCTCCAGCACTTGGGACAGGACTCATTCGAGTCATTCGTGCTTGTTGATGCGGTGAAAGCTCGAAGCTGAGCATGGTAGCCAACATGAGCACGTCTCTTGGGGGATAAGGTTCAACTTGTGCCGGTAGTGGAAGTCAGCTTAGAGTGTCCGCATTTTGGTGCAGTAGGCCAGGCCTGTACAGCAACTTGTAATCGTACTTTGCTAGTTTAAGGCACCATCGCGTAATCCTTGGTGAAAAGACCCGGGGTGCTTGCTTTGTTTCACTCACGATTCCAATCAATGCCTGGCGATCTGTTATGGTCACATGCCGGCCAGCTATGTACTTATGAAAATGACTGATGCTGTAGATTACTGCTGCACTTTCTTTGTTGAGCTGGAAGTAGCTCTTTTTGGCACTTCCCAGTGTTCATGAACTGAATGCAATGGGCGCCTCTCGGCAAATAGCATCTTCCCGAGCGAGGACGGCATCAAAGCCGTACGGCGATGCGTCCACAGACAAAAGAAGGGGCTTCGTCCCGTCGTAGTGAGTACTGTAGATGCACGAATCATCTCCTTAAGTGCCTCGAAATTGACTTGATGCTTGCTCTTCCATTTCCAGGGCGTGTTTTTCTCTAGGAGCCTATACAATTCCACTACGATCATTGCTCTGTTCTCCAAAATGCAGTCGTCAAATGCATTCGTCGTAATTTCTAGTGCTGGCTCTCCAACGTGGTTGATCCCCTTCACCTGAATTTGAAGTGCCAAAAACCAATCTCTTCCTAGGAGGTTGCACCCAGTGCCCTTCATAACCAACAATGGCAGCAGATAGTCCTTTGATCTCAACATCACATGAAATTGTGCGGAGCCCAGGATGTGTAATTGTTTACCTGACCATGAGCACAAATCGAGCGGCTCGCATAAAAGCCACGGAGTGTTTTTCTTCCGCCTTCTGTAGTCCGTGTCCTCGCTTATCAGGGAGCATGCCGTACCTGTGTCCACCTCAAACTGGACTGGCTTTCCCTCCACTATCAAGTCCACAAGGAACTTGGGGCAGTGTGTACTATCTGTGTGCAGCTTGCAGCAGGATTTGCTGACAGGTGGTGGTTTGACACTGTGTGCCCGTAGCTGCTAGTTGTCGGAGCGTGGTTCCGTGTTTTTCTTTTTCTTTGAGATGCAGGCATGCTCGACATGACCTTCCTTGGAGCAGAAACGGCACTCGGCTGTCTTGAATTTGCATGTTTCAGGGTCGTGCAAGCCGTACGTCGCATCGATAACAATGTCGCGCTGATGTATGCTTGCCCCCTGGCTTGATTTGCGACGTCCTATTAATTTCCCCCGAGTTTGCCACTCCTTTGATATCTCGCTGATGCCTTGACGCACTTTCCGCTGACAAGGTAAGTCCACAGTGCATTGAAATGTCAAGCTTTTTCTGCGAACAGTCTCGGCGAAAGATTTTCGTCCCAGACGCCGAGGACGAACCTGTCGCAGCATCACATCTTGGGACGGCATAGTTGGATTCGCCGCAGAAGCGGTCGTTTGGGTGTCAGGTGACGTCGTCGATACTGTAGCCGAAGGCAGCGCTCCGAAGTTGCAGTCGGCTGTCAAGGTTCCAAGGGCCGCAGCGTAGCTGCTGATCGACTCGTCTGGCCGTTGGTCGGGTCTTTGAAACACGTACCGGCTCTAACGCGCGGATGTCCTGGTGTCGAAGTGCCGCCTAAGAAGTGTCACTAAATCATTTAAGTTGACTTCTGCCGGATATCTTCGGCGCTATCAGCGCGCACACGGTGTTCGAAAGTGTCGGCTCCACAAAGCGTGAGAAGTGCCCGCTTCTTCGCTGACGTCGCTCGCCACGAAGTAAAAGTCGAGGCGCTGGACCCACGATTCCCATGATTTGCCCGAGAAAGGCTCGACAGCGTCGTGCATTCGTCCTGCAGCCATGGCCTTAACTTCGAAAACTTATAGATCCGCTTCGCAACTCCTGCCTCATCGCCAGTGTTACGTACGGGGTCTGGCCCCATCCGTGAAAGGAGTGCGCATCGGTTGGTGGCAGAAAACAGACTGCGTTTATTTTCTTCAAAAGACGCAGGCGAGAGCTGCATTTGTTCGAGGGGTCAAACTCTCGGTCCCTGTCCAGTAGCCGAGACGCTGAGGGCGACGGAGGATTCTCAGAACTCCACTCGGGATGGGGTCGCTTCCCGTTTCTCCGCGCTGGTGCTTCGTCCAGCCGAGGAGCGATGGTGCGTCGCTTGTCCACAACACAAGCTTTCGCTAGCACAGCTATAAAAAGTGCGCCAGCGCGCCGTACACAACCGAGCACATAGTGACGTATGTTGTCCCAACATTACGCGGTAGCAGTAAACAAATAACAAAAAGGCGGCACAGGTAAGACGACTGCACAGTGTTCCAAAGGTGGGTCACCACGTCAATGCCACACATGCAGCAATGAATGTGACAGTGCAGGAGTCGCGTTCTCACCATGATGCGGAAACTTCAACTTACATCGACAAAAATATGCTAGTGTCGTCTGCTGTTGGCGATAGTTGCCGACTTTGAACAGTGTTGCTCTGCGCACTGCCGAATGTTTGCCAGCTTTCAACAGACGTCGCGTCCCCAAACCTAAGTGCGGATGCAGGCGCATTCGAACCGCTCGAGCTAAATAATATAAAAATAACTAATACTACAGCAAACGCAATATCTTGGCACGATGCGAAATATTGCTGGTCGCCAGCACTCGAGGCTGCCAACTCGCTGATGCATGTTGCCAGTTGCTGGTTACCTATTTCGACAACCAGAGGGCGCATGCGAACCGCAACGCATCATGCGGTTTCAGCGTAAATGCAATTTTGTGACCGATCGCGACGACCGCCCGTTTTTCACGATCCGCATGCATGCGGTGCGGCGTGCGGCGATGGGCGGTTTGAGCGTAAATCGGCCCTAAGCGGGCTAGCGGAGCGAGGAACACGGTCCGCAGGGCCGATTTACGCTCGAGCCGCCCATCGCCGCAAGCCGCACCGCACGCGTGCGGTCGCGCAAAAGAGTGCACGTATCAAACACTTGTGCATAAATTTCGGTTTACAATGTGTAAGATATACACTGTGCACACAGTGTAAAGGGTAATTTATGCAGAAGTGCTGGATACATGCAATTTTTCGCGTGACCGCAAGCTTGTGGTGCGGCTTGCGGCGATGGACGGCTCGAGCGTAAATCGGCCCTAAGAAGCTGCCTGAGCGGAGCGTGCTGCGCAGCGGTTTGGCTGGCGTTGGCGTCAGAAAGGATTGGATTGGATGCTGAAAGCAAGCGCGCTGGCAATCACGTGGCGTTCAACAAGACGGCGCTTTATTTTTCATTTGTTAAAATGGACCGGTAACGCATTACAAATGCACGTCTAGATACTTCATGGAGACATAAGGTATATATATATATATATATATATATATATATATATATATATATATATATATATATATATATATATATATATATATATATATATATATTGTATTGTATAATTTTGTAAACCCTGACGAAGATCGGTCCACCGATCGAAACTGTCGAAATTAAATACTTGTTCTGTTTACCTTGTAGCACCACTCAAGTTCTTTACGTTTGAAAGGTAGCCTGAAGAAACCCTCTTTGCCTACTATATATATATATATATATATATATATATATATATATATATATATATATATATATATATATATATATATATATATATATATATATATATATATATATATATATATATATATACGTTTCACTGTATAAGAGTGATCAATAGGTGTTTTTATTCTCTTTCATTACCCTGAATTTGGCCAGGGGGCGCTGCAACTACGAAAGGTCCGTTCCGCTACGCCAAACGTATAACTAAAACGTGAAAATTGCCCGCCGCTCCGCTGTGGCCTAGCGGGGCAGCTCGGAGCGGAGCGTACCGTAAGGACGCTCAACTAAAACGCTCTAGTATTTTCTTTCCAGGTAACTCTCTTCGGGACTTCGTTATCTCTTACCCTTATCCTCTCCGCGTCCCTGCTTCTGATGGCTAGAATTATTTGCTTTCGCGAAATGCCGGGTTTCCGCCGTCACCTAACGCGGCCAGGCTTCCTTGATTGCGTTATCAAGTGAAGGCGAATGTGTTATGACAGGCACGTTCGCTGGCGGTTCGTGAAGGGAGTCACAGGCGGAACGCATTTCAAACGTGATTCGGTAACGATAAGTGAGTTAGTATAGCACGACCCGCAGCATACGCACCCGACTCCGCGTCCAGATACTCGCGTAAATAATAAAGGCAAGGCCACCGCCTCTCTTCCTTGCCCCTTTAGTGTGCTCCCTTTTTGATTGTCGGCGAGGTGCTGGCGAGGTGCATCATGAGTGCCACGCTCCGACTGTAACATTTTATGTCGCTAGTACCGTGCACCACGCAAGTGCGCGTCCGTGCGCTCGTATGTAACATCCATGTGCGTCGGTGCGTGCGAGCGAGCGAGCGAACCTGCGTGTGCGCATCTGCGTGTTGTGTGCACGCAACTGCCTGGCGCAAGTCCGTAGCGAACGTCCCAGCTGTTACCAACAAATTAAGGAGCTCAGTCAGCCCACAAATATGATATCGAGTCCACCAGTCGTTCTCAGACGGCCCTTGCTTCGATAAACCCGCTTCTGGGTAGCGCAAAAGAAGAGGCGCTTATCTTGGAGATGCCTTGCCGACGGAAAGGCAAAAGCACAGATGCAGTAACAAGTTCGCAGAGCACGTATTTCGATCCCTCGAGTATTCCACAAGCTTCTGCTACGCACGCTCGCGTGTCTTCGTTTTCGACATCGCGAAAAAACGCCGGCCCCATCGCGCGCTCCAAATTCATCCCGCTCAAGTTCATCGAGCATTTAAGAAAGCTAAAACGCACTCAGACTGCTTCGCCAGCGCTGAACACATGGTTTCGGTAAAGTGCTCCTACGGCTTTTATACGACACTCTCTTGCCGATGTCGTTCGCTTTCTTCTCGACGTTTACCGTCTCAGCGCGTTCTCGACTCGAGGCTATACGACGAATGTCGTCGTCGTAGCGTGTTCCCGCCGGATCCTTTATCGCCGTTTTTTCGCGAGTATACGATCGCGTCACGTGCCGTCGCAGGAAGGCAAACGCAACGCAGAAGAGGACTGGATAGCTGCGTGAAAACTGGGTCACCGGTTTGCTTGTCGTGTTTGTGTGGCAGAGCGTGAGTTGCGTCGTGCGATAGAGCCCGCGCGTGGTACCTGCTGCGCATCGGGGCCTGTCCCGATAAAACGTGCTGACGTTTTACAGCGAAGCTGTACATGGCTAGCCGATTCGTCCGTCCGTCTGTCGGTCACAAAAAAAAATGAAGTTATGGGGGTTTTACGTGCCGAAACCACTTTCTGATTATGAGGCACGCCGTAGTGGAGGACTTCGGAAATTTCGACCACCCGGGGCTCTTTAACGTGCACCTAAATCTAAGCACACGGGTGTTTTCGCATTCCGTCCCCATCGGAATGCGGCCGCCGCGGCCTCGTCTGTCGGTCACCTGTACGCCGAAAACACCTCCGGCGCAACCCCATGCTCGGGAGCGAAAGAGAGAGAGAGAAAGAGAGGCGCGCGAGTAGCCAACAACACCTACATAGCACAAGGCCTGTTTACTCCGATCCATGACGTCACGCTACCTGACCCGAAATTTCCATTGCCGAGGCTGGTGCGATGAAAGCGGTGACGTGAAAATCACTGTTGCCTACACGGGAGCATCCCCATTAGATTCTATGGGAGCCGGCCCAGGTAGTATCACGTCATGAACGGGAGTGAAAAGACCTTGTGCTATCTAGGTGGTCTTGGATCAGCTGCGCAGTAGTGACGTCGTTGCTCTCCCTCGCTCGCGCAGCACCTTCTCTCCGGCTACGAAATAGGTAGGCCACGCGTCACACGTGCTCCTGAGGAGCAGGCAGCCTTCGATCAGCAACGCCGCGAGCAGAGCCGTGATCGAGTTCGTCTACGCCGTGTCAACGCTGCTGCCCGGGCACAAGAACAGGCTCGTGCAGCCGAGCGAGAGCAACAACTCCGTACCGATGATCCAGCAGCCTACCAAGTGGTCGTTTAATGAACCGTCGGGATTGACCCAGTGATAGACTACGGGGCCGCCCGTTTCAGCTTCGCCGGTTATACATCTGTACGGAGTGCTTAAGCTGTGATTTTTTTGTCTCCTGGCGATTCCCTCCGCCGGAATTGGCCGTTCTAGGCGAGACAAAAAGTTACCTGCCCGCTTTTTATTTCTCCGCCTAACGTTTAGCCCACGACTAACGAAAGTGTTGAACTCCATTTTAGGTGTTCTTCTCCAGGCCTTTCTCGGTTTAAAGGTGACAGACGAGTGAAGATGAAAGGACAGTGCTGAATGGGTGGGGGGGGGGGTGGGGGGAATGACTGCGAAGAACAGCGAGTAGCCTGTCACATGATTCTGGTACGCCTCGATCGTGGTGTGCTTTCATCACATTGCTATGGTTCGCGGGAAACGGACGGCAGTAAAGCGACACCTGGGTGTCTCTGTTGGGAACACGTTTGTTTCTGTTACAGCCGTGCTACAGAGTAGGTGTAGGCGTACGGGTGCGTGATGTTGGGTGCACACACGGGCGCACAGACATGTAGGTGCAGTCTGTCCACACAAGGTACAGGACTAGTGGACCAGTATTGTTCCAGTGGTCAAGCACTGTCGACCACTGGAACCATACTGTCGACCAGTGTGCGATGCAGTGGATGACGTTCTGCGCACTAACAGTGAGATTTAGTGCACGGACAGAGTGAACCATACTGCATGTTGCAGCTTATGCGTACGCTAGGGTCAGCGATGCACAATCATGGTCAGATCATTTCCGCACAGTGCTGTATGGACTTGGTTAAAACACGTTGGCGGGCTAGTTGGTTTGGATCCATGATAGAGTGTGCAAGCGCGACTGAATAGGACGTAGAAAGAAACAGACGCACAGAGACAGCGCTGTCTTGTCCGGTCTTAATGAAGACAGTAAATTAGTTCTTCAGTGCCGTCTTCTGCTTCGTTTGGATGCGCAGGGCCTGGACAATTTCTGTCTGCATGAAAATGTCCCCGCTTCCAAATTTGCCATTAGACAACTGGCCCCGAGGCACTAATAAAGATTTATTTACGAAAGCTTGCTGAAGGTAGTAGCGGTAAACTATGTGCACCTCGCCTAAGAACTTGTCTGCAAAAAGTTACGCACGCTGCTCTCATTACGTTTCTATAAAAGAATGTCTGGATTGACTAAAAAAAAAGAACAGACTGTATATTGCCTTGAGGAGTGGACAATGTCTTAGATGATGAATGCGAGTGCGTTTGTGTGACATAAAGCTTGTCGGTAAATGCGTTCGCCTCTGTTAGCGACGTTGTCGAGACAAAGAAAGAACAGCCAGCGTACAAGAAAAAGCCCCACGAATAGCGGCCACCATCCTTAATATGAGAAAAAAACACAAGACTTCTGTTAATTAGATACAAGACTACGCCGCGAATAAGCGTACGGCCCGTTTTTTTTTTTGCTGTTGCTCGCGGCACCCTTTTTCTAGAGCTTTTATATTTGTTGCGCTTAGCTTTCGATGCCAAGGCAGCGAAGCAGTCGTACAGACTTGTTCATATTCATGAACCTCTTGTGGGCTTCTGTGCAACTCGCCGAACGCAAGCAAAAAATTTCAATCTTGTGTCACGTCGGAAAATATTCGGGACAAGAATATCGAGGGGAACGGTCGAAATTCTCGTCGCATTGATTATTCACGACGAAAGACTTAAGACCATTCGGCCAGTAGAATAAAGCTTAAGGAGCTATGCAGGCGAACACAAAATGAAGTCGATCGAGTCTGTTCAAGAGACCCAACGAAGTAAGCATAGAAATAACAGCGGGAAAGACATTGCTAGGCAATGTCTTAGTGCCACGCATTGTAGTATAGAATCTGTAAGCGTTCGAAAAAACGCGGAATAAGATGTTAGCGTAAACCGAGCAATCTTCCAGCCGTGGCAGCAGTTGACGGAAGCCACCGTACTCTTCTGTTTTTCCTTCGCTGGCACTGACAGTAGTTTCTCTCAGTGCACTTCCGTTACCCCGAGCAGTTTAAAATTTATGCAATATAGATCGCTCTTTGAACTCGCGGGACTAAGGGAACTGGTAATATCTAAACTTAGGCTCGTTTCATTTGCCCAGTCTACACTAACGAAGCTTACTTTCACAAGCGCCACATGAACAAATAAATCATTTTCACTCCGTGTGCTACTTCGTAATTTACATCATGGGCGTTTGCAGGCCGTAAGGCGTGGAGTTACGTAATAAATGACCCAAGGTGGCTAGAAGTACACAGACTTCAAATACAACTTCACTCAGCATCTGTCCCTCCCGCCAGGGGAGGTTCGAGCTAGCAAGTTCTGCGGAGTGGAATGAACTGTTAACGACCCATACGAAGAAGGTAGCTACGCTTATTATATATATATATTGTTGCGCCCACAAAAGGCGTTACTTTGAAGCCGGGTAGAGTTAGAAGCGATGGCCTAGATCAGCTAAGCGCCTGTCGAGATGCAGCCAACCAGCCACACGTCGTCTTCCTCGTTCACCACTCTTCGGTGCCCCCGCATACTGTTTGTTGAGGCGTGAACCCACTATGCACCTAAGAGCGTAACATTTCCCTCCGCGCAGACGAAGCCCGCCGGGCAAGTCAAACAGGCTGTCGAGAAATAAAGGGCTTTAAACGGGCGACATGCGAAAGTTCAGTCTTGGCTGACCGTCGGCCATTTGATGTGAGACGTGCTATGCGGTAGGTTAATTCGCTGATGCGCTCCGTAATAACATAGGGTCCAACATAGTGGGCCAGCAGTTTTTCACATAGTCCACGTTTCCTGGTTGGTTTCCAGAGCAACACTAAATCACCAGGGTCATATATCACGTGTCGGCGTCGGCGGTCGCAGCGTGCCTTCGAGCGGTCTTGTGAAACAAGGGTGCGTAAAGAAGCAAGTCGTCGGGCTTCTTCAGCAAGATAGACTGTCTCTGATAGACAAAGATTATCGTGGCTCGAAAACGGGAAGATAGTGTCAAGTGTATAACGAGGCGGACGAGCGTAAAGAAGAAAGAAGGGACTGTAGCCCGTAACTTCATGCTTTGAGGTGTTAAATGCGTACGTAATGAAAGGTAGCACGCTGTCCCAGTTCTTATGATCTGACTCGACATACATGGGCAGCATGTTAGTAAGAGTTCTGTTCGTGCGTTCCGTAAGGCCATTTGTTTGGGGATGATACGGGGTGGAATGTCGAAACCTTGAAGCACATAGACGAAGCATCTCTTCGACCACGTCTGCAGTGAACTGCCGCCCACGATCGCTGATGATGACTCTGGGAGGTCCATGTCGGAGAATGACAAAACGCAGCAGAAAAATACACACTTCGGTTGCAGTAGCCGATGGTATTGCAGCTGTCTCACAGTAGCGTGTCAAGTGATCGGCACACACGATAATCCAGCGATTCCCATCGGATGAACGCGGAAAAGGACCGAGGAGGTCGATGCCAACTTGCTCAAAGGGAGTGCTGGGGGGTGGCACTGGATGGAGTTGACCAGGAGGAGCACTCGTCGGACGCTTATAACGTTGACACTCGCTGCAGCTGGACACATACTGGGCGGTCGTCTGGCGCATTTTAGGCCAGTAGAACCTTTCTTGAAGGCGGTAGAGAGTTCGCGCAGAACCCAAATGTCCAGATGTTGGATCGTCATGCATAGCGCGCAAGACGGAGACACGGAGACTCTCCGGGACCACCAGAAGATATCGTGGGCCTGTAGTAGAATAATTCTTTTTGTAAAGAACCCCATCACGAACACAGAAACGAGAGGATGGTGCTGATTGCCTTGCAGTAATAAGCAGTGGTTTTAAAGTTCTGTCTTTTTGTTACTCGACCTTGAAGGTATTGATATCAGGAAATCCCGGCTCCAGTGACCCAATATAGCAGTCAAAGTTGTCCGCGTCGCAGTCCGTCGTTGGAAGCGGCATGCGCGAGAGGCAGTCAGCGTCGGCGTGTCGGCGGCCGCTTTTATAAGAAACGGTAAAGTTATATTCCTGTAAACGGAGTGTCCAACGCACAAGCCGGCCCGACGGATCACGGAGATTAACCAGCCAGCAGAGAGAATGATGGTCTGTCACCACAGTGAAGGGGCGCCCGTACAGGTACGACCGGAAGCGCTGTACTGCGAAAATAACTGCCAGACATTCCTGCTCTGTAACGGTGTAGTTACGCTCGGGCTTACTTAAAGAACGACTCGCATAGGCGACGACGTGTTCTTTGGTGTCGACGCGTTGAATAAGGACAGCGCCGATGCCAATACCGCTAGCGTCCGTATGAACTTCTGTGGGAGCCGCATGGTCGAAGTGTCGGAGAATGGGGTGAGACGTCAGACGAGACTTCAGCTCACGAAAACTAGCTTCACATTCAGGAGTCCATTAAAAGGGAACGCCCTTCTGGAGGAGGCATGTCAGCGGATACGCGATGTTGGCAAATCCACGAATAAACCGGCGGAAGTACGAGCAAAGCCCTAGGAAACTGCGTAGCTCTTTTACATGGCGAGGTTGCTTGAAGGCTTCCACCGTAGCAGTCTTCGCTGGATCAGGTCGTATACCGTCCTTATCCACTAGGTGTCCCAGAACGAGTGTTTGGCGCTCTCCAAAATGGCACTTCTTCGAGTTGAGGACCAAACCCGCTTTGTCCAAGCAGTCTAGCACAAGATCGAGACGTGCGTTGTGCTCACTGAACGTGCGCCCGAAAATCACTACATCATCTAGATAGCACATGCATACTTCCCACTTCAAACCACGCAGGATGTTGTCCATGAAGCGCTCGAAAGTTGCAGGTGCATTACAGAGCCCGAACGGCATCACATTAAATTCAAAAAGGCCATCGGGTGTTACAAATGCCGTTTTCTCCTTGTCTGCCTCGTGCATAGGAATCTGCCATTACCCCGACCTCAAGTCAACCGACGAAAAGTAAGACGCTGATGAGAGGCAGTCGATAGCATCATCAATACGCGGAAGAGGATATACGTCCTTTTTAATGATGGTGTTGAGGCGGCGGTAGTCAACACAAAATCGCCATGAACCATCTTTCTTTCTAACCAGGATCACTGGCGCTGCCCACGGACTACAGGATTCTTGGATTACATTCTTATTTAGCATTTCGTGGACTTGGTCATTGATCACCTTGCGTTCAGATGGTGAGACTCTGTATGGTTTCTGTCGCAGCGGTTGGGCAGATCCCGTATCTATGCGATGGTGTATACGAGAAGGAGGAAACAATGGTGGTCCCTCTTGCTGGAAGAAGTCAAACAGTCGGGCATGTTTTCGCAGAATATTCGCCACTTCGTGACGCTGCTTCGTGCTGAGCGACTTGTTTACCATAGTCAGAAATGACGAGTGCGCCGCAGGGCAGACATTAGCGAAATGGTGCTCATCCGCAGAATCAAGGGCCTCTGTAAGAATGGCGAGCGATAGCACGTGATCTTCATGGTAGGCGGCAAGTTTCAGACCCTGTGGTAGTATTGCAGGTTCACTGGAACAGTTTACGGCCCATAAGTTGGTGCGTCCCTGAACGACTGACAGCGTGCAATACGGTATCAGTACATTCCCCTTGATGCAACTCAGGTGAACGGGCTCCACGGTAGCGTCAAACGTTCCGTCGGTGGTGGGGAAACAGGCGACTGAAACACACGTTGCGGATAACGGAGGCACAACGGTATCCCGGGATACACAAAGCACACTTTCACGATACGGTGGGCCTTCCATAAACGCAGCAGAAAAGCTCGTACCTCCACTGATTTCACCCGTTTTGCAGTCGACGGTGGCACCACACAGTTTCAAAAAATCAAGGCCCAGGATTACGTCATGCGTAGAATGAGGTAGAACAGCGAACTCCGCGTTAAATATTTGACCTCCCAAGGTTACGTCTACATTACACACGCCCACAGGATACAACAACTCCCCACTCACTCCGCGAAACGTATCGGCACGGTCCCAGCGAAACATCACCTTTCGTACTAGGAGGCTTTTAAACGCAAGATTCATCACTGAAACGGTTGCTCCCGTGTCCACTAAGGCCATGGATGAAACCCCGTCAATTAACACAAACACCTTATTCTTGAACATACAAATGGTTGGAGGTATCTCTGTCGATATCGAAGATTGTCCAGCGACCTCACCTCCAACGGCCGCGCTGGCTAGTTTTCCGGAGGTGGCGACGGGTATCGACGCGGCGGAGAGGGCGACCGGCTTACACGAGGAGCGGGTGGTGGTGTCAAGCTGCGATCGGATGCTGGAGAACGGTTCCGTAGCGGCTCCGGGTGCTGGTGAGGCAAGCTTCCTAAATATGTGTGCGAGGGCGAATATGTTTCGCCCAGAGGACCGCGGTACCGCCTAGACATCGTCGATCGGTCGAACCTCGGTGGTTGGCGGTGATTGCAGTACCTGGCAATGTGACCCAAGTCGCCACAGCTATAGCACACAGGTAAACGACGATCGATGAACTGCCCTTCGAAGCGCTCAGCCGTGGGGGGTCGTGTAGCAGAGCGGAGCGGCTGAGCCTGCTGCACAGGAGGAACGGTCGGTCTGTGTGCAAACCTGCTGGGGCGAGGGCGTTCTGCTGGTCGGTGTTCGGGCGTAAATGTGTCCTCACGTGACCATTGAGCACCTCTGTGGTTGACGTCTGTGACACATACCGCCGGTTGCCAGGAAGCGCAGGGTGCGGCAGGCGCCATGTGTTGCGGGTAATAAGCGTCAGGTTGTCGTGTGACGTCGCGCGCAAGTTCCTGGTGCCGCAGCAGTTCTTCACGCACGATCTGCCGTATAGTAGACGAAAGATCGGCAGACGGACTCTCATCGACGCTGGCAATGGTTGTCACATTCGCCAGGCGTCCAAACTTTGGCACAATGCGACGTGTTCTCAACGTCTCAAACGTACGGCAATGACGCACGACATCTGAGACGGAATCAACGTGTTCCCGACTTATGAGGAAATTGTATACATCTTCGGCAATTCCTTTGAGTAGATGTCCGACTCGGTCTTCCTCGGACATCTGCGGATTGACGATTTTGCACAGCTTGAGGATTTCCTCTATGTATATAGTGCATGTTTCTCCAGGAGCTTGAGCTCTTTGAGCAAGTGTTCTCTCGGCGCGTTTCTGTTTGGTGTGGGTGTCGCCAAAACACTTCTTAATTTCCTCGACAAAGTGCTCCCACGTTGTTAGGGAGTCTTCGTGGTTTTCATACCACATCAGCGCTGTCTCACTCAGAAAGAGCGCGACATATTCAAGCTGAGTGACAGAATCCCAACGGTTGTAGCGGCTCACCCTTGCGTAGTGCATCAGCCACTCGTCGACGTCTTCGCCCACTTTTCCCGCGAACGAGCGTGGTTCCATGTAGTGCCGCAAAGGTCCAACTGGCGCTGACCTTTGAGAAGGTGAAACTAGAGCTGGCATTTGTCCACCTCCGTCCTGAGCCATAGGGAAGGTCGTTGGCAAGAGACCGGCAAGACGACGGCTCCGGCGAAGTTCTGGATGTTGCGACTCCGTGGTACGTCCTGTCGTACCCCGCACCTCCACCACTCTGTTGCGCCCACAAAAGGCGTTACTTTGAAGCCGGGTAGAGTTAGAAGCGATGGCCTAGATCAGCTGAGCGCCTGTCGAGATGCAGCCAGCCAGCCACACGTCGTCTTCCTCGTTCACCACTCTTCGGTGCCCCCGCATACTGTTTGTTGAGGCGTGAACCCACTATGCACCTAAGAGCGTAACAATATATATATATATATATATATATATATATATATATATATATATATATATATATATATATATATATATATATATATATATATATGTCGTCATCGGCGTTGCCATGTCGCTACGCATTCATCTTTGGGCATACCGTGTTTACGCGCACCATGTATGAAAGATAGATTGCTATACTGAGTAATCGCCAGAGCTGCTTAAGCCAGGTGTTTCAACGCTGACGAAATGATTCCTCAGGCTCTTGAGAATGGCAGGCGACAAACAAATGTCGCGAAATACACGGCATTCTTGGCGTACGGCCTTCATGTATGTCAATATCCCCTCAGATTTTGTAATATTGAAAAGTGCAAAACGACACCAGTGCTCAAACCTGAAAGCGGTGTAATTTTTCTGGCGCCCATTTTAACTGGCAGTGCAGTGGCGCCCGTGCGATGCCATTACAGGCCCGCAAACGGCGCGTAAAAATTTTTAAGCGTTAAAACTTGTAAGCGTTAAGGCTTTTACGCATTACATATTTTAAGCGTTAAAGCGCTTAAGCGTTAAGGCTCCTAAGCGTTAAATATTTTAAGCGTTAAAGAGTTTAAGCGTTACAACTTTTAAGAGTTAAAGCTTTTGAGGGTGTCAACAGTCCTGCCGCACCCGTGTTTGTCGCGTCCGCGTTAGTTGGGCCACACAGTAGTTAGAACACCGTCGGAAGAGTTCAAGCAAGTCACTTCAAACAGTACAAGTCTATTTCTCTTCGTGGCACAGTTTGAACATCGCAAAGAACGGACGCCTAGAAAGAAGTTGTTTTTCGCAGCTTGAGAAACCGCCCTGCGCCCTGAGGTCACACATCGTTCGGACAGATGCGTTGTACACACACACAAAACGGAGAGCAGCGACACCAACGATCGTTTAAGATAACAATCTAAAGTTCGCCGGGAACCCACTCGCTTTCATAGGTCGAAAAGGAAAGCAAATGGAATGCTTTCGTAAACAGACGCTTCTACTGAAACGTACTGGTATCAAAGAGTACAGATTTTTCAGCTAGTTGGTTCGTTGCAATAATTGAGGTCATAGCGCTGGATTCACACTGACGAGAAAGAGGACAGGACGTGCGCTATCTATCGACTAATTTTATTTCATAAGAGCATGAAACTTATACTGCCAAAAAATCGTTTTGTCAGTATAAGGGTCATGCTCTTCTGAATGAAATCAGTTGATAGATAGAGCGCGTCATGTCTGCCCTCTTATCCCTGTGAATCCAGCGCTATAAACTCCATTAATGCTAGTTTCAACAGGCCAATAATATTAGAATATTGTATATAAACAAATTAAAGACATTGACAACACTGACCAGCCAAAACCGGTCAGATAAATAATAACTGAACATTTTCAAACCTGTGAAGCCTTCCTTCGATTAACTTTGCTGTCACCGTCAGTGATCCACCCTTCGGGCCAAGCTGCCACTTTTTTATTTATTTTAGCTTCTATTGCTTTGCACACCCTTTGGTATTTTTTATCTTTGCACCGGGACATAAGTGATTATACACACAAACTGAGGCCGATTTTGGCAGTAGGGCTTGATGGTTGTGGGGCTTGCTGGTTGAGCCCATGGAACCAAGAATTGTAGTCCGGTGCATTTCCCGGAATTATCACCCATAGTTTGCAAGTAGCCTCGCCTCCTTTGTTCCATTCGCAACATCAGAATGCCCTGACGCAGGCTTGGCAAAATCAGTCTGCTTGGCAAAATATTTGATGATACATGATCTGTGGGCAATAGCCTTGATTTTTTTTTTCGGAAACATTATTCCCATGAAACAATGTACCATACTTCTTCTTTCACGATAGCCCTGGTTCTCTTCTCTTTGCGAATGAAATAACAAGAAAGCGACGAGGTTTTAGTTGGTTATATTTGATCACATAACACTTGTTTCGGTTCTTTCCCAAATAAAAAAAAACAAAGAAAACATTGATCCCGGGGCACAGTCTGCCTCACCTTGAACGAGCAAATGGGCGCGTGAAAAGAAAGAAATTCGTTTTATGTGGTGTTCTGCTTAATGAATGAATAATTAAAACAGTCCGGCCTTAGGCTTGGTGATATCCGAATAACAAACGAATCTGTTTGAACGGGCTTCTATAAGATACCGGTCAAGGCCACACGACGGTTACTGTGGACGATCGATTACCACCTAGAAAAACACGTTCAAACAATGTTTACCTTGTCTGTTACATTGCCTTTTGCGCTTTGGTATCTGGAAACAGGAGGGGACAACGCCTCTGTAATCGGCAGTCGCGCAAAGGCACCGTCGAATGCCTCCCATGCAAGGCTTGTTAGCCGAGCTTTTCCTTAGCTTTTCTCAAGCGAACGATCGAGTTTATTTTTTTTCTTTACTTAACAAATAAGAAGAGTCTTATAAAGCGCGAAATCGTGTCTAATGAAGTGAGTTTAGTTCGTCGATTGCTTCTTCCTATTGTTGAAAACGGCAATGAAGAAGAACAAGCGCAAGGAGACAGAATGTAGAACAGGAAACAAAGAGGGAAGCTAATTGGATATCGCTCCCCCAATTAGGGAAGACCGAACGTTCACACCTTTTTTCCCAGAGTCGGCGAGACTGAAGAACTAGTTGACGACGTTAGGACGAACTGAACAATATCAAGCGGTTCTTTCTGTGCAATGAAGCAATGAATTAAGCGGGAACTGAAATCAAGGGTACGTAGTAAACGGAGAAATAAAAGAGGCGGCTAATTAGATACCTTAGGAATCGGGAAAGCTTGAAAGATGACGCGTTCACCCTGATCCAGTCCACCAGATTGACGAATACGTAGGAACGTCGTCGCGACAGAATGGGCATGGGCACGGTTCCAGTCGAATGATCCGCCGATCGAGGCAGAGGAGCGCCGCAAGGGATAGAGGGAAGAGCAGAGAGAGAAATAAAGAAATGTGGAAACGAGAGACGAGGTGTCGATAGCTGCAGGGTTCGCCTTCGCCGATGCGACTGCCGCCCAGCTGCAGGGTGTCAACGACGGTGCTTCGGCGAAGCAACCGAGGAGGCGTTGATTGCGGCAAGTCCCGACGGTGCCGGCTTCCCGAATAATAGTCCCGAATAATAGTCCCGAATAATAGCCGCGGGCTTCCTGCGTTGTTCCCGCTATCGGGCGAAAGTGATTGCGACAAGTGATTGCGCAAGAACCGGCTCCGTAAGTACGGACGACTCGGCAGCGTCGTTACGCGTTGGCTTGAAAGAAAGTTTCTCGACGCGCGCATCTTTCAATGGTCCGGTTTGTGAGGTGCGGCACTCCCTTTGAGCCCTTCATTTGCATCCCAAGGGTTTAATTATCATTTCATTCGTATACGGCAGCACGGCACACGGAACACGGAGAAAACAAATCCACAGGACGAGCGCTGACTTCCAACTGAAACTTTAATGCAAACCCATGCAATATATAAACGTACAGTCATGTGCAACATGACTTATAACTGAGATTTTTTAGCGCACGAAAAGGGACGCGAAACAGTGGCAAGACGCGGACACAGCGCTGTGTCCGCGTCTTGCCACTGTCTCGCATCCCTTTTCGTGCGCTAAAAAAATGGGTGTGGCTTAGCTAAGGTTAAGCCCAGGATGCGAAGCATACTAGCCTTTACTTTAACGCGACAGCGTTATGGAGCTCGTGTCGCAGAAAAGCCGGTGTCGTCAGCGTCGGCTCAGGCGTGCGGCGCTTGCTCAGGCGCACATTTCGTTGTCGCGCCGAACGCTGCGTTGCTCGACGCTCACCGCGTCCGATGCGGGGCGCGTAGTCGCTGCTCCGTAGCAAAGCCACCTAGAAACAGTCTCTGTAGCACGCCGCAACCTTCGCTTCTCATTCCAACGAGCAGCTCTGTCTCCAGGAGGCATCTCACCTCGTGAGTGTCTAGCAGAGGCAAGCGCAGCTGCTTATATAGCGCCACGACGCCGCGAGCGACGGCGCGAGTTGGAGCCCCGTTTCTCCTCTGTCGTGACGTCACGGTGTCACGTGGTCAGCCTTGAAGGCGACGCCGCGAGCGACGGCGCCAGTTGGAGCGCCGTTTCTCCTCTGTCGTGACGTCACGGTGTCACGTGGTATTGAAGGCGACACCGCCGCGCCTGAGGAACTGGGTTGAGCTCTAGGAATATGCTTCGCATAAAAATCTCAGGTATGGAATACCAACACGCCCTAACCTACGCTCTTTCGTGACTTACAACACCCTTGGTCGCTGTCGAAGGGGCTCCAAGGCTGCGAGGTGGCTCTTACATACGCAATAGCGGTTTAAAAAATTGGAGGACGCTTAAGCTTCGCCTTCAAGAGTGGAACGCGACAGCGTTATCGCACCCCGTTCGCACCGCCTACTCAAACGCGCTACGCCAGGCAAACGTCGCGATCGGCACAGATAGCCGGGCCCCGACGCGCCATGAAGGCGGACGCAATCATGGGGCGAGTGGCGCGCCACGTGTTGGGGCAGCACCGTACATTGCGAGGAGGGGGTCTTCTATGTTTGCCGCAAGAAGGCTCTGCGTGTGCGTAGAGCGCAGAAGAAATGTAGCGGAAACGTACTTTGCTACTCGTGAAACTGCGACTTCTGTAAGTTACATGGTCATAATTACCGATATACACCGCAGTATAACTTTCTACGGCACGACTCTAAGGCAACACCGCATTCAGTAGAGGCGATTTTGTCCAGTTTTGAAGGAACGAAGTCGTGGCTGAGTGGTAACGTCTCCGTCTCACACTCCGGAGACCCTGGTTTGATTCCCACCAGCCCATCTTGCAAGATGTTTTTTATTTATGAATAGCCTTCTGGGATTTATTGCTCATGGCCAACGCCGCTGACGCCGACACCGACGACACCGGCTTTTCTGCGACACGAGCTCCTTAACGCTGTCGCGTTATTAAATGCCACTAATCGAAGCCGTGTTTAGGTCTGGAACTCACCCTGCGTCTGCGCAGCCGTACAGTCTTGGAGCCCCTTCGACCACGGGCACCGGGGTTGCAGGTCAAATTGGACGTGACTGTAGATCGTAAACATTACGCTGCAATTGTAAATCGCCATTAACGTTCAGTTAGAAGGCAGCGCTCGTCCTGTGGTTTTTTTCTGTGCTTCATCTGTGGCGCTGTCACTCACCAACGAATACATACCGGCTAACCTGCTCAAGTTCACGTTTCCTTTCTTGTGCGTGTCCCAAATTTAGCAATGTTACAACTTTCTTCCATATTACAGGTTTCCGCAGGACTGATTGCTCAAGTTATCACTGCTTCTAGATAATTCATGGTGCTTGGAATGAAAAGTAACCTGTCTGAAAGAAAGGACGTTCGAGCCAAACTTGACTGCTTTTTTTGTTTTTGTTTTGTTTTCTTCTTTCTCGCTCACGCAGTTCCACACGGGCGAATACGAGCTGAACGGGGCCTCCCTCACGCTGGACATCGTGGACACGAGCGGCAGCTACCCGTTCCCGGCCATGAGGCGGCTGGCCATCACCACGGCCGACGCGTTCGTGCTCGTCTACGCCGTCGACGACCCGGAGTCGTTCGAAGAGGCGCGCCGCATCCACGACCAGATCGTCCAGCTCCACTCAGCCAAGGCGCCCGTGGTCGTGGTGGGCAACAAGTGCGACCTGCCCGCCGAGATGCGCCGCGTCAGGCGAGAGGTGGCCGAGACCATCATCTCCATCGACTGGGAGCACGGCTTCGTCGAGTCCTCGGCCAAGGAGAACGTCAACGTGTTCGCCATCTTCAAGGAACTCCTGGTCCAGGCCAAGATCCCGTACGACCTGAACCCGGCCTCCGCGAACAAGAGGCGTCGCTCGCTGCCCGTCTACCCGACCAGCCCGACCATCAAGGACAAGACGCTGCTCAAGAGGAACAGCTGCGCCGTTTCATAGCTGCGCGGAGGTCGTCGCTAGTGTTTTCTTTTCTATTTTTCGCAGAGACACTTCTTGTGGACTCGCGCCTGCCTCCAGTGCCAGTTACTGTGACGTTTCGCCGCCGATGCCGTTGTGCTAAACCCGGCAGATGAATTTTGCAGTGGAACGAAGTGTCCGCACCTGTGGGATCAAGGTGAAGGCTTTGCCTGCTTCGAATGCCAGCGAAATACTGCTCGGACTCGGGAGACTGTGAAACTGCCAGTATGACGTTCTAGTGAAACGTCGAACAAATCAGAAGATTGTGTGTCATAGAAGATGCAGTAACAGCTGCGCCCCTTGCAATACAACAGTCTCCCAAGGATGGCCAATGCAGTGGCGTGAATATTCAGCTAATAACAACGTCGTTGGTTGGAATCCGCAGCCTATGGAAATCAGCAGGGAAAAAGAGAAGACAGGCTTTGCGAAGAATGGCGTCTCTGCTTCATCATAACGGCTGGTGCTTGCAGTTGTTTAGGGATTATACTTGTACATAAGGCCCTTTCAAGAAGTGTATTATTTAGCAGCTTGAGAACCTGATGAGATATTTCCACTACGATAAGACTAACATGAACTATGTAGTGGTTCCAGCAAGTCACTGTCCAAGTCTATGCCATCTACAAGGTTTGACGACGCTAACGTTTCAGAACGGGGATTCAGGAGGCAATCGCAGGCGGGAAGAATTCATTTCATTCCGAGGAAATTCGCTGTGATCGACTTTCACTCGCGAAAGCAGACGCCACAAGTTTCTTGTGATCGCAGTGTAGGAAGCTCAGGTAGGCAAAAAACATGCATCCTACCACGAGCATGACCCAGCAGATAGAGCCATGGCTGTCACGCAACCCAGCCATGGGATCCAGCATCGGCTTCTCATGAACACCGAGTGTGTGTGTGTACCCCCTGTGGTCTCTTGCGCCAGGAACAATCCAACCTAGGTGACAATCATAGTGCACCTGTGCTGAAGATCATGAACTGTGCAGCTGTGTTTGAGCAGCAGAACAAATGCGTGATCACTGCTGTCCGGTCAGCTGATGTTGCCTACCAAGACTGTTAACACCTCGTCGCTGTGAATTTCCGACATTGCTCATTTTGCCAGAACACCTTGATTGCGACTAGCAGATAGTCCGTCGCAGGCATAATAAAGCTTGCCAGTGCACGTAAGGAATCAAGTAGCGTATTTCCGAGGGACAGCTATCTGCTCGCGTAGCAACCATCAGTGTTTAGACCTGCTGCAACGCCGGAGCTAGGTACCCATGCCATGCCCGAAACTGATATAGCGTGGCAGTAAACGTAAGGCAATGAAAGGCCAATCGGAAGTTGTAATTTTGACGCAGAGTCGGTTTACCAGCACAACGCATGGCTTTTTTTTTGAGCTCGCAGTTGTAACGAGTCGCAGAGAGCAAGAAAGCAGTGTAGGAACATTGGCTTTGGAAAGGACATTCAACCACGCGTGTTAACTTAGAATATCGATACGAATGTATGACCGGAAAGACAGCAAAATGTCGTAATGTACGAAGTTTCCCTTCCCGTATGTAGACTAGCGTTCCACGTTGTGAAACCACATCTCTGTATTATCATTATTTTTTTTTTCTAGCACACACTTCGGTACTCGGCCAAGCTATATACATACCTTGCTGCAATGCCAATAGCGCAAGCTGCCACCTCACAAAGGTACAATTTATTGTGCTTATTCTTATAAAGAAGTACGATAACCTGCCACTCTCTAGCGTGGAGGAGAGTTTTCGCAATCAACCTAAAATGTTAAAATTCCGCCTCCAGAGCCAGGACTTTAATCCACAACTTTATGCGCGACAACAAAATGTCACAGCCGCTGAGAGACACCGTAGCGGGCTAATAATTAAACGTCAAGACAATGAAATTAAGTGGAATATAATCTCATGTTTCAAAATCGTGTTTGCAAGGTAATTTGCTTTGCTGGGAATTGCACGTTTAGCGTGATATCAGTCTGTATGAGTATAAGCGACTAGATTTAAAATGGCGTTTAGAACGAAAGAACAGACCCCTAACGTACCTAACAGCACAGGGCTATTTTGGACACAATCAACAGGACACTAAAGAGAACGAGGACAGATAAAGAGAACGCGAACATTGACACGGTCGGTACGACAATATAGACATGTCACGTGGTAGCTTCCCAGTTGAGCGAACTGCACTGAAAGAAGGTACAACCTTAAATAATTATGCTTGAGCGTTGACTAATGAATGAGACTGGGGCGTGGCTCGAGCTTTAGCTGTGACTGGGGTGGCCAGCCAGCTAAGCAAAAAATCCACATGTTGCTTTCCGCATTGCGGCGTAAATCTATGAGGCCATGTTTGTGCCAATGGTGTTGCATACAAACTCATGAAAAAGAAAGCTCTCTGATGGAACTCGCGCGTTTGTGACGGCTAAATAATCGCTATCTATCAGAGTATCGTTGCGGCGTTCTTGGCACTTGCTTTTCTTTTTGCAACCGTTTGATTTTGATGTGTATTTGACTGTCCATAAGGGCCATTTTTAAGCTGTTTCATAAATATTATCAGTAGGACATCAGTGTGAAATGTGCAGACGAGAACGTTCACCACACCAACCGCAAATATTTCAATAGAAATTGGCATTGTCTCTATTCACTTGAGATCATAGGCGACACTAAGTGTATGAGGAGTCTGATAATTAGTGCGTAATTATTGAGGTTATGTTTTTTGCAGTGATCATCGTGAAACGCAGCGCACACCTAAGCACAAATGCCCATTTACCCAACTTGTCTTCAAAGAGGTTCTTAAAGCGCTCCACGTATTCCGTGGCACATACCTACTGACCTAAGTTGGCGTCAAAGAACGTAGTTAACGAGCAGTACACACGCTGTGTCACGTGCCTAATGACCCAAGTTGGCCTCAAAGAGGGTCGGTCATTGTAGAGCGGCACATACCCAGTGGAACACATCCAGTAACTCAAGACGAAGTCAGATGGATTCGTTAAAGAGCACCCAATATGCAGTGCCACGTACCAGGTGATCCAAATTCGTTCAAAGACTGGTTTTGAATCCGGTTCTCTCAACATAGCAACTCTACCCATTTGAACAAGGACTACGTAGTGGCCCAAAGCTGGCGGGAAAGAGGTTAGCCGCGGATAGACGTACAGGCGCGGCAACTGCTAGCGGGAACACGAGAGCCCGGGCAGCGCTCCACGGAGCGCCACCCCCGGCGCCTCGGGAAGTCTTGGCAGACGATTCGCTGCAGCAGAGGGCTCCCCGGAATTTTCGCCTATCGATATGATTCCGCCTGTGCCGCAACACTACATGAGGCGCCGGTGGTGGGGCACTCGGTGCAGCGATACCATGGGCTTCGTGTTCCCACTAGCAGTGTCCGCGTCTGTACATACCGCAAACTGGGGGAAGTTCCCAAATCATGCTAATAGGATTAAAAGGAGTTACCACATCTCTAAACAGTTTTATGTTGCGAACTGAAATACATGCCAACGCTAGTGAAAAGTAACAGCAGGATGAGTGGTGATCTTAAGTTACTGCACACTGGGCCTATATTCCAGAGATGACGTGGCAACCAGTATAGGGACATTTCTGGGCCTACCGATCAAGCGGTCTTGTCAAACGGTGAAATTCGTGGAGATATGACAAAAGATGAGGCTGAAGACCACTACTCGTAATTTCTTCGGTCGCAGGAATGGTCTCTCCGTTCGAAGTAGGATGACATGTTTTCCGTAGTGCCGTCAGCTGCGGTGTTGCCAGAAGTCGTCGATGAGTTTGTCAATCACATATGGCGCCAAATACCATTGCGAACACCTCGTCTGCTGGCTAACCTACCTTGCCCGGTGAGCACGACGGAGGCCTAATCGCGTGAAAGGAAAGGCTTTCAAATAATAAAGGAATTATTCACGAATGGAGGCGCATGCGGCAATTTCAAGGCATGATAATGAAGATAAAAGAACGAGAAATGCCAAATAGGAGAGATCGCTCGACGACACTTAATAATTAATGGAAAATGGCAGTGGAATGATGTCGCAGACTAGTGCGACAAGAAATTTTAAGCGTAGTAACGGAAATAATGTTTAACGATCGGATAAGGCCTTAATGGAAGCAGGATAGACAAAGGTGCACTTCGGAAAGTGTTACAAACTGGCGCATAATTTTGGAAGAGCCTGCTAGTACCGTGATTATTTTTTCTGTTAGGATGTGACATTGCGAAGAACCAAATTTAGGGCTGATTTCCGCCACCGAAACAGCTCAACTTTGCCTCACGCTTTGCGAAATAACAACGTGAACTGGCTCTCGACAAGGCTGGCTTGCAAAGACTGGCAATATGCTGTCATACATCCTTTCGGACTGTTTCCCTAAGGCCCCTGAGGGGCGACACAATGAGAAAATTAAAGGTTTAAGTCGCGGAGTCGTTTTGAAGTGTTATCGGCGCGGCGAGTTTAAGGAAAAGGCGAAAGTTTTTACTTAATGTCGGTTGTCATATATGCATGATGAAAAGTTGTTGCTGGCCTACCATTATCTTGGTTCTCTCAAGATGCTTTCAACAGACGTTTTATTATTCCGAATCAGCTCTCTCCGAAAGAACAAAGGAACGATAGATAAATCAAGGAATTGTGTAGCGTTCTTAAAGAAAAGTACAACGATCCCTTTAAAGCAATAGAAGAGAAACACTTGCATTTATATTTAGGTATTTTTTTTGTTCCTAATGGTGACATGAATTCTTGGTGCAAGCTTTCATAGCGTTACTAACACACGGGTTGTTGACCACGTGGAACGGAGGTGCATTACTGCCTTATTATGGTGGCGACCAACACAACTGCCAGATATCCCGTGCAAATTTACAGTTGTCCTACCACAGACTAGTCAACAGGCCTCAGGATTTTTCGCCACGCAGCCGCGCTTTTAACTCATGTTGTCGTCAGAGGGCTTCAGAACAAAGGCATTTACGGATGCAGTAGTTGTTGTGCTAAACATAAAATCTGAAGGTATTTCATCTAATAATGGCAATCGATATCAACGTATTGTCCGTTAGGCCATTAGTTCTGCTTACTTTTACAGATGTCGCGTCGATGCATAGTGCTACTGTTGCATGTTGTGGGGATAGGCTAGACGTTTTTAAGTATGCCACATCTGTGATTTACTGGTTTCAAGATGATCGTTAGGTGTCAACAAGCTTGAATCTACTTTCTTTTTTTGGTGTCGTGAAGTCACAGTGCTATACCTGCTCATGTTTCTCTGGTGTTCAAGTTTTGCGTAAGAATGACCCTGTCCTTGACTAGAATAAAATGACGAAACACGCTGCTTCCATGTGTAAATAAAAGCTGTTGGACTCTAAACAAGTGGGGTTGTTTTTTCTCAAACAAGAACTATGTTGAGACTTCTCAATATCTGGCTACAATAGACCAAAAAGGGTTATTATTGACATGAGCCTCATAAAAAAGAAGAATTTACTTAGCTAAAAGGGCAAGCCTAGGCAAGTCGCTCCACCAGAAGTCTAGAGAACGTCTATGCTTACATTTACCAGGGGTGTTGTGATAGAACAAAAAAAAAAATGCACGTAGCAAAGTGAGCACACTGTGGTTTTATTCAGCTAAATAGGACACGTTGACAAGCCACGGAAGCTTTCCATGTTTAATAGCAATTGCAATAAACCTGCACATATTTATATGGTCCAAAAACCTATTTCATGTAAACAACAAAGAATGACTCCTTATGAAAATTGGGTTATTTGGTAGAAAATGAGTGATGAAATACTAATTTGCTGCCAGCATTTTCCCACAGTTAAGATCACCATATATATTTTTTCGCTCGCCTGCTTTTTCCTCCCTTCAAGAAACGTCTCATTTCTGCCCGAATACATTGAATGTACTGATTGCGATAGCAAATATAAGGCAGATTATACGTAGTAAGGCTAGTACTATTTTACAAGCTGTGTAAAGTTCTGTGCGCATTCGCTCACTGACTAAATTAACAAGCAAAGTGTCACGCGCGCACAGGCAAACGCGAACACATCTCACTGGCGCAGTGACGGCGACGTGATGAAGGGAGGCAAAGCGCAGAGCCAATTGCCCTTCGTACAGTCTCTCCCTTTAACACGAACATGGCGGGTGAGAACAGGGCGCGCACGAAGCCATCAGCGATCTCGGGGTCGCCTGGCCTTCGAACCCACCGCAGATTGCCTCCAAGACGGGTCGTGCGCGGAGGCACCCGGAGTAGGAGAGGGAACATGTGCCACCTAAAGCCCCTTAAACTTCGTAAAGTAGTGCCACTCTCCTGCTCCGCCTTCACTCCTCCTCGTTTCTCCTCCCTTTCGTGCTCCCTCCTCGACCGTGGCGCCGCCTACATTGCTCGAGCGTAGCAACGACGCCAACATGCGCTCCTCGCCACTCCGTAGACGCTTCTCGAGCAAAAATGGCGCTGAAAGACGGCGCGAGGGCCCACGTGATGCTGTTAGGCCAATAGCGATGCGGCGTCGGCCTCGGCCAGAGCACGCGAGGAGTAGGCGGCATTCTTCAAAGCGTGGCACTACTTTGCGTAGCTTAAGGGGCTTTAGTGCCACCGTGTCCCCCTCCCCCACCTTCTAAGGCCCGCACTCCTCTCGCCTTCCCGCACGCTTCTCGCGCGTGAAAAGGCGCCTTCGCATTAGCCTACCTTTCTTCACAGCTCACCCTCGCAAGCTTTCCGTCGCACCTACAGCAACGGCGAGTGGCCGTGATCCTATCGCACTCGAACTTGATACGGAACCCCACGCCGACGCGGACGACGACGGCGACGGCGGCGGAAATTCGTCTTGTGTGTCCACCATGTAATTCGCATTAATAAAGGCACTCAGCCACCATGAGAAACTATAAAAAATACTTAATGGTTATAGAGAGATTTGTTAGAGGGGACGGGTGCAGGGGGCGTGAAAGATGAATCACCATAATGTAATGAGTTGAATTTTTCATGTTTAAATAGTAATTGCGATAGCGATAGTACAGCAGTAGTTACGAACAGTCATTATTTGTGTCGCTCATATCCTCTAGACCCAGGTAAGTGTGTGTAACTTTTATATTCGAAGATAAAAAAAATATATTGAGAATTTCAAATTTAATTATTGAATCACACAGCAAGGGCTATTTCATTTGTATTCTAAGTTATTTGTCTTGGAGGGTTTGGCACCATGGTGCGGAGCCTGAAGCTATCCAACCGATCGCGTCAGTGCACTGCAGTTTGCTTGTAGTAGGATAGGTGGCGCGCCCAGCGCATACATGCCGGAGGATCACGGCGTGCGCGTCATGACGAAAAAGAAAGAAAAGAAGTTTGATGGTTGGTTACGAGTGGGTGCTGTTGTGTTTGCCTCACTCCACCGATGCGCCAGAGCTGTACCACCACTTAGGCGGTACAGCTCGTAAGGGTGTCAGGAAGTGCGATGCCCGTAACCTCATGTCAACGCTTTCTTCAAGAAATCGCATCGCGTTTGCTTGCACATAGTATGCGGACACTACTCAAGGGTGAAATCGGTTGCACGAACTTGCCTCTGCCAAGGCCCGGTGTCACTGAGATTCAAGAATGGCTGACAGACGAGATGGACGAAACAATGTGGCGAGAAAAGTGACTCTGCCGACCGCCAGGAGGGGCCTGTCACCACCCCGTGCGCGGCATGACTTCGAGAGTCCCAGCAAACAGTCGCAATGAATTCTCCAGCTTGAGGCTTTCGTAGAGTTTCGCTTTCTGGTTTCACTAAGCTATACTGACGAGATAAGAGCCAGAGCTTTCCTCTATACTATGAGCTCACAAGAAGCCAGGCTCATCCTTGGCGCGGGCTAGACCTAGAAGCATCAGAATGAGCATGCTTCGATGTTGCGAAGAAAAGTTCAAGACATACTTGGTTCACATGCCTAACGAATTGTACGAAAGTGCCGAGTTTTCCCACCCAACGCAAGAAGCGCAGCAAGCAGTGGACAGCTTCGTGGCGGCAGTGCGTGAACTTGTAAAGATTTGCAATTATAAATCTAAAGACTCTGAGAACCGTTTGGCTTGATCGTTTTGTCGTCGACCTCAGAGTTCCCGCGTTATCAGACAAGCTGTGCTCTATCACAAAACCTACGCTGGAAGATGCCGTTCTACGAGCTTGAATTCGTGAAGACGTTCTTACGGCGGGGGCTGCGGTATTACAAGGGGGCCAGTGGACATTCTGATCCGTGTGAAACGAAAGACAGCGCTTCGCAGCCAGAGCAGCCAAGTTCCACCAGCGTGAGCAACCCCGGCTACGTACACATACAAAAATGGGGTGAGTAGTAAGCCTCCAGCTAAAGAACCCTGTGTCACGTCCGGCAAAGACAAGTCGCCGAGACTGTGGTCGCTAACCGCATCCGTGACACGACTGTCCGGCTCGTCAAGCGAAATGCGGCATTTCCAAATGGAAAGGACACTTCGACGTTGTTTGCGAAAGGAAACTCAACGTCAACGTCCGTAGATCAGTTCCCCACGTCAACAAACCGGAGCACAGAGGCTGTCAAGTCGGTTTGGGTTGCAGTGAACGGACGCGAAGGGCCTTTTGAAGTTTAAACCGAATGAGCCATCACGGCCGTCTCTCAAGTGTTTCCGGGCGCACGAAAGAAAGTGCACTTGACGCGCCGGACCAGACAACACACGTCTACCCGCCGTGGTTGCTCAGTGGCTATGGTGCTGGGCTGCTGAGCACGAGGTCGCGGGATCGAATCCCGGCCACGGCGGCCGCATTTCGATGGGGGCGAAATGCGAAAACACCCGTGTACTTGGATTTAGGTGCACGTTAAAGAGCCCCAGGTGTGTAGAAATTTCCGGAGTCCTCCACTACGGCGCGCCTCATAATCAGAAAGTGGTTTTGGCACGTAAAACCCCATAATTTTTAACACACGTCTGGATTTCGGGGTTGTGTTCCCGGCAGACGTGTACACGTTGCAGTAAAAAGGATTGTTACCGAATAAAATTAGAATTACGTATTACAAAAATGTCATTGATTATAGTTACCAAGTGCTGCCCCGGGAAGGTAACTGAGCAATTACTATAATGTATTCCAATACTTTTACGTTACTTTACTCCCTATTCGTTAAAATTGCACAAATACAGTAAATAAAGCGAGCTGGCCTGGCTCTTTCAATGAATCCTCCACAACCATTAACACGTCATTTATCTTCACTGAGAATTGCTTTTCAAACTTTCCTTCGATAATTTTCCCTCGTTTTCTTTCGAAGAGGTCTGAATGCAAAGCTGAAAAGTCACTCACCATTAACGCTGGAGAGGAGTTGTGCTGTAATGTACGAACACCTTGTTCACAAGACTGTGGGTACTGAATGCTGCGATGGTCCGACCTGGTTCCTGTGTGAAGGGATCGGCTCCATTTTTGCTGGGGCTAGGGGAAGGCGCTCCGGATAGGGCCAGTGAATATTAAAGAAAAATTGGAAAAAATCGCCCATAGCTAATTCTCTGACATCGGCGACCAAAGCGACCACCGCGATATGCCCTACAAACTCGTGTAAGGACCTCACCCCCAACTTGGGTGCAGAAAATGAGAAATAAATAAACATAAAAATTCCATCGGAGAAGCAATTGCGTTTGGCGTTTCGATGCCGCACGCTCCTTAAGGAAGGAAGGAAGGAAAAAGTGGAGAAGGAAAGGTAGGGAGGTTAACCAGTTTAGCTTAACCGGTTTGCTACCCTACACATGGGAGAGGGATGGGGGAGATTAAAGATGGGGAAGGGGGAGAGGGACAGAGAGCACATAGCACAGCACACACACATCGTCCGTTGGAGTCCAGCAATCTGGCATGGTACGTGACATCACTCTCACAGCCGCTTGTCCAATCCCGTCTCTTTCAAAAACCGAAGTAGTCCCTTTGTCGCCTTCACCTGCGATGCCTTCTGTCGGCGGCATGTGAAAATCGTGTCGAGGGACAATGGTCTACTGCCAAGGTTCGCTAGAACAGATGCCAGGTACTGTCGTTGAACATCATATTCAGGACAGTCGCACAGAATATGTTCCAGCGTCTGCTCGCAAAGACAGGCATTACAGAGAGCGTTGTCGGCCATTCCAATGCGGAAGGAGTAAATACTGCGCGCCCCTACTAGATGGCGAGAGCTGCGCTCCGACCTCTGATGCAATGGTGCATTCGAGGACCCGGGGCATACACTAGTTGCCGGTCGCGGCGGCAATATTTCGACCGACATGTTCGGCCCTCTGTAAAGGCCGCACCTCGTCAAAATTGTGAGAGAAAAAAAAGTGCCGCCCTTAAGCGAATCTGTTCCTGTATAGATGGTGTCTAATCTAACGTTAGCCGAGCTGCTCAACGAAAAAATAAAAATTAAAAAAAAACACACGATGCAAGATGCAAATATAACACCTACGGCATTCGGTCGTCAGAAGTGAGAAACACGGTAGGTTTCGCAAAGTTTGCAAGTAAGAAGAGCTTCCGTGCGTTTAAGCAGCCCACACAATTGCGCGACCTGGAAATTGTCCAGACCTGTGCCTCCATCCCCCACCTGGGAGAGGCTAGGGCTTTGTCTACAGTGCCACAGCCTGGTCAGTCGTGGAAACGCAAGAAAGTCTTACTGCGTGTTGCTCTTTCGCGTTTTCTACTGTCGTGCGTCATAATTCTCGTCTTTCCACGTCTTCATCGCTCATTCGACTTAACTAAAACGACATGAACATTTTTTTCTATACTCCTGTCCATAAACGAATTGAATGCGCTTTCTAGCACTGTCACACTAAGGGGTCTCACAGTCTTTCGAACAGCATTGCTCACGTCTGTTGTACCTGCTGTCAAGTCGCAATGTGCTTATCTGACGCTCTAGAATGTTTAGGTTACAGCGACTAGCAGCTTCTTGCAGAGCATTTTGTCGAGCCATCATTGCCTACGCTGTTGCATGCTGTTGCGTTTTCTTTCGTAAATTGCTTTGCTTCTTTTTTTTAGTTGTTACCTTTTCATTTATCTGATTTATTTGCTCTCAGTAACTGTATGTATTGTGATTCATGCAGTTTGTAGCTGCACTTCCCAACCCCCTTCCTTGCAATGTTCAAAGTGTCTTTATGGGTTCTAAGCTGATTTGACAATTTGCAGCCGATTAGAATGAAAGTGGGCGTTATTTTAGAGGCACAGCATTTCATTCGTATAACCTGGAATGTGAGAAAAACTTACAAAATTTTTTTTTTCCCTTCGTCATTCGGCACTAAGAGTATTGAGCCACATATCTGGAGGTTATCTGTATGTGCTCAGGTTCACACTTGTCCGAGCCCACTTGGACGTGTTGGGCGGGTGTGCATTGCAATACGAACATAGCGTACTGCAAGATTTATTTTCACAGCCTTTGAGTGCTTGTCATTTTAGAAACGTCCGGGATGTCGTGCCTCCTTCTGCCATGGTGGTTATCACGGGCCCCTTTTTTTTCGCAATAAATTATTTTTGATTGTAGCGAAGTCTACCGACTCTTTCGTGCAAACGTTCAGCACTAAACGTTCAGCACTTGTGGTGCGTTTGATTCACTGCAGGCTACGTTCAGACCCAGCGGAGAGCGGACAGAGCCTAGGAAAACACGAGGCACAAGAAGTACGTAACTTTACAATAAGTCATTGGCGAGACTCAGTAAGGAGCTTCAAAATTTGGCGCCGAGACCGTTGTCTAAGCACAGATGAAATTTATGATCATACTTCTTCGGAATGGACGCTCGAAAACAGACACTCGAGATTTCATTCCATAGGGATATTTTCGGTAAACTCGCATAGGGTCTTCTTCCTGCAGAGTGCACAGAAAAGGCTGCTGATAATAATAGCAATAGCAGCGGTGCTGACACAAGTAATAATTATCCTCTTAATTACCAAACACAGCCCGCTTGTATGCAAGGCAAGACATGCCGTTTTATAGTTTCAATCTCGATTAGGGACATTTCACCGGCGAACAATTAGGACGATCCCTCAGCGCCGTCGGCGTGTCCCATCGACGGTACCAAAAATTGCCGAAGACAGAGAGAGTATATACACCTAAAAAATGCTCGCATTGACGTCACATTTCTCAGCGAGGTTCCTGCTTTCGTGAATTTCGGTCTCAGCGAAAGAACTCAAATGTATCTCGAAAATATCAACATAAAACATTTCGCGAAAGGCAGTCTAACGTGTTTGCATTACCACACCGTAAGTGGTCTTAACTGACTTTGCCAATTTTTTTTTTTCTAAATTGGCACCATTATACAATTTTCCCTCAGGCGCAATAGGCGTTGTTTCTGTCCCAGTTATGCCCCTGTCAT
The DNA here is from genome assembly GCF_038994185.2 of Dermacentor albipictus. Classification (NCBI taxonomy): domain Eukaryota; kingdom Metazoa; phylum Arthropoda; class Arachnida; order Ixodida; family Ixodidae; genus Dermacentor; species Dermacentor albipictus. The sequence continues at coordinate 86,208,043 of NC_091828.1, read as the reverse complement.
CCGCTTCTGCGCTGCGGTCGGTTATTAAATAGGTCATAAGCATATGCACGCAGACTGACGTCGCGGGATCATTAACATCTCGTCCGAATGCTGGATAACGAGATCGCGTCGTTAAAACACCCGCGCGGAAGCGGCCTGTTTCGGAAACTTCTTGCTAACTCTTCCGGCGTTGCTGATCACTGGGCCGCCAGAGGCACGTTTCTTGCGGTCGCAACTTCTTTGGGCACTGCGCCTGCCTGAGACTCGCGCTGCCCAAATTTCCTCGCAGGTCGCTGACGTCACTGGAAAGCTGTCGCGCCGTTTGTTAATGAACGCGCGTGCTCTTGGCGCAACTTCTAGCGGTGTAGCTAAAAAAATCAGAAACAAATAAGTACGAAGAGAAATGGCTTAGCGCGATTTAAAAGGTTGTCGTGACCCCTGTGATTGCGATAAACGTCATTGCAGGTGCGATGACGTGAGTTGATGAAGCGGTACAGATTTTAAAAGAAAGGGTTACTTCGGGAGAGAGCTGCTATATTTGACGCGCGGAAAAAGATAGTGAGTCGCGCGGTGAATTCGTTTCTGAGATGTTTGGTTTGTTGCGCTTAGAACAGCAAGCGAAAATGTAAAGTTTTCTGGGAGCACATTTTGCTAATTTCATCCTTGAACATGTATCTTCAATATATATATATATATATATATATATATATATATATATATATATATATATATATATATATATATATATATATATATATATATACACAGGGACGATTTTATGTGAATTTTGGGCTCACGCCACAACAAGAAGTGGGGCGCGCAAAGACGGTTGGACAGCAGGAGGATGAGGTTCGATTGGCTAGCCTAATGACCCGTTAACATGTCGCTATCCTGACGTTTTGAGACTATTTGGGGCGAGAACTTGTGGATGCGCCATCACGCGGCTCGCTAGTCATAGGTTTGGCTTACGGCGCCCAATAATGACATCACGCGGGAGCCCTGTTGGACATTTCTGCAAGTACTGTCGAAACACGGTCCGTCACGTGATCACTTGGTTCCCGGCTCGATCTACCCGAATGAGCTGGCCCACGACCAGGCACGACGTCTCACCAACCTTGCCGGTCCGAGGGGCTCGGCTTCGCAGGGGATCGACCGAACCACGGACCCGCTGCTTACTTTCCACGAGATAACTGCTCGCTACCAGCCGGGACGCAGGCAGTTTCCGGCTTCTCACCCGAAGCTAGGCAGACCCCAGGCCTCGGTGCTGAGAATGCTGCAGACGGCCTCCTTTCCGTCTCGCTCAAGGCTGAGCCACTACACTCCGGGTGTGGATCCCCGCTGCCCAGACTGCGGCGAGGAACAGTCCACTTTGAACCACGTTCTGTGGCAATGTCCTGCGTTGCGCCACTCGCCTTTCAACAGGCAACAAGACTGGGAGGATGCCGTCAAGAGCGACGACCTTCAAGTCCAGCTTCGGGCTGTCCAAAGGGCCTGCGACAGGACTGAAGATCACGGTCTTCCGGACCCGGCGCGGATGCGGCCCACGACTACGACAACGTAGTTCCTTAAGACCAATTAACGTTTCTTGCCATTCTGTGTGTCTGTCGAAACAATGAACTTTTCTACTGTCGAAGCAATAACCTTGTGTAAACTGAAACCACTGAATCGAATTACAGACGCTATCTCTTTGTCGAATGCGTACAGCGAACGCCACTGCGCGCGGTTGCCGCGATGGGGTCTCCCGAGCCGGTTTCTTGCGTGAAAGGTAGGCAAACGCTGAGAGAAAACAGTCGGCTGTCCGTATTACCATACGGAGCGCAACAGAATGAAATCTCAATGCAGTGATCGCATGGGTTCGCAGCGATCGAGTGCACGTCTGCATGCACGTCCACGCACAATGTTTCCGATTTCCTGCGAGCGTGTGTTCGCCCGGTGCCGTGAGCTTTAGGCCGCAGAATATTAGCATTTGAGAGTACACTAGCAACCATTGTTACGTGGACGCTATCAGAACTGTCCAAAGATAAATCGGTTGCAGAGACTTCGACGCCTACAGCGACTTTTGATATGCCGTCGGGATGATTCAATCTTTTTTTTCTTTTCCTTTCTGAATTCTTGGACTTTTCGATATCATCATTTCTCAAGCTGCATCGCACTGTATGCTTATCAGTCTTCTCAGCGAGCAATATCCGGATGCCTTCTTTTTCTTTAGACCATATGGAGCGTAACAGAATGAAATCTCAATGCAGCGATCGCATGGGTTCGCAGCGACCGAGTGCGCGTCTGAATGCATTGTTTGGTGCTAACACAACCATGAGCATATGTCACGCCTTTTTTTAATGTGCTTCTTACCACTTCCTCTCCATTCCAATTTACTTTCCAGTATCTAGCATGAACAAGTTCATTTACTAAACCGTCATGAGATCAGCCGTGCGGCGCGCGCAGGCGAGCGTCTCAGGGTGTGTTTTCTGCTACTCATCGAACATCGCAGCCTCGACGCCGTAGCAGAAATCTTCCTCGTGGAAGTGCTTGCTGCACACCCGAGTTGTAGCCGATGGCTGTCTGCCGCTTCTAAGCTTCACGAACCAAGCCTCGCGCAGCTTTCTGTCCTGCAGGTACGTGTGAATAAGGCTGACGCAGGGCTCCGTTGCGCACGTCCGGCCCTGCGGCACCGAGAAGTATGTAGCCTACCATGCTGCACGCCTCCAAAGGCAGTCACTACATATTATAGTGCTTTAAAATGTTGTCAAGCATACACCCGATGCGGGAAAACCTCCCCGCTTAATCAGAACTGCAGCGCAGGTGGGACTTTAAACCTTCGTTTCCAGCTCGCTTCGGCATTGGCGAAGCAGCCGACGCGGCCGCTGTGTCCACGTGATCCCTCATGCCACGTCACGCCGACGGTGGCGGCAGCTTTTCCAGTGGTGGACCTCGCCCCCAATACCTCCAGTGGAGTCGTTGAAATACGTAGGTGCGGTGCGTGACAGTTCCCTCAGTTGGATTGGTCATATTGACCACACAGTTAGAAAAGGAGTGAAAGCAGGTGGCATGCTATGTAAGCTACGCAACAGTCGGTCGGGGTGCGGAGAGATCCACTAGTAATGATATATGAAATGTACCTGCGGCTCATTTTAGAATTTGGATGTGTACTATTTGACGTCCCCTTGTTCTGCTTGAGCGGGAACCACTGCGTTTGTGCTGCGGATTACAGAAATTTGTTGCTACTAACCTATTGCATCAAGAAGTCAGGTTGCCCATAATATTGGGCAGGTTTCGTTTACTGACGGTGCAAACATTCCTAAATGTGTACATAAATATTCATTTCTCAACCTGCATTATACTTTGGAGTACGTTGGCCCCCGTTTCATATACCACAGGTTGTCCTTGCACAAACATTCATTAGTCCCTTAAATATACGTATGTGGGAGGTGACACCTTTTTGTGATGTGCGAGGGAGTCTACAAATCATCTATGACGACATCTACCGAAACAGTGCAAAACTTGCCTCTCATAATACATTAAATCGACTATTACAAGACCATTGAATTTAGCTATAGATACGGTCAGTGCAATAGACGCCTCACAGTGTGGAGAAAAATCTGGAATTTGCATTTTCGCTCCTGCCCTAGGCTGGTGATTCTCAGTCACGATTCCGAACTACTTATCCGTATTTCTGGCTGAATTTCTAGCTGTAGTATTAGCCTTACGTAAACTAAATTCGTCAATATCGACGGTAGTCATAATAACAGATCGTCATCTTTATGTACATCGCTCACAACAAATAGCCGTATTAACCTTTTACGCACACTTCATTTTCTAGCACCTTCCCAGATAAATTTAAATAGATTACTTTGGCTGCCTGGTTGTAGGGTATTGTACATGAACGAAATACCCTACAACCCTACAGCGGTAGCGTAGTGGCCCTCAATGGCCTGTGCTATCATTCCTTCCTCCATCAGCTTACCTAACTGCAGCTAGATTCAAGAGATATGCAATTGCTCAAGCCTTCTTGAACCTAGCGATAGCAAATTTCAGTAAAAACACCTTCTATTCCCTTGGCGTGAAAATCTTTTTGACACCAGAAAAATAGGTCATTTTTACCCAATTACGCTGTCGAATACCAGTATTAAACTTTTATAATCACAGGACTGGTCTGGCACTCTCCCCTCTGTGCCCGTTCTGTGCAGTAGATGAGACCACAGATAATTTCTTCTTATTCTGCCGCCATTTTTTCTTTAAAGAGAATCATTTTAGAGCAAACGTTCAGGCAAACTTGTTTAAAGTTTTTCTTCTAAATGTTTTTTTTTTATAGGAGCCTCCTTTCTTGGAAACTACCGCAGGGATGTTAGCGCAGCCGTGCAGGAATTCATAGTTGTTTCAAGGCTATTCTCTTAAATTCTTCAAACATTATTTTTTATCCATTTCCATCTGACACATTTACAAATTTTTTGTATTAACGGCATCTTTCTAATTCCATCCAAATCTTGGCCAATCCCCCGCCGTGGGTACGCACCACCGTAGAAGGATATACTATCCTATCCTATCGCGACAGGCACTGAGCTTATCAAGACGGTCACTGCTACCTCAACGTGGCATCTGAATAAGCGCTTTTCGTGGACGTAACAGAGCCGCATAGGTCGACAGGGAGTTGACGGGGAGGTGATGATGATTACTGAATGCTGTTGGTGCCAGGGCCAGGTGCGGCCAATGAGCGCCAAGGCGACGGTAATTAACTGTCAGCGGTTCGTGAAATTGCGAATTTCGAAGGCTAGATGTAACGTGGCTGTAGAGAGGCCTCAGAACATGCAAAGTGCATAAGATATATACGCATTAAACTACGATAATGACACGTGAGGTGCGAGATGTGCGCTAGTCATCAAAGACATGCTACGAGGGGATGATATGAGAAAGACATGGGTGTCATTAGCGCTAATGCCTCAACAGGACCTTTGAATGCAGAGGTTTCAAAGCACGTGCTCTACAAAAAAAAAAAAACGTATTATCGTAGAAGTCGACCGGGAAAGTGCGTATGATGTGGGGTCTGAATGAGGCACTATACAAGCAGATATAAGGAAGGTTGACAGCCACTTTAGCATGCGCTAATTAAGATGAAGGAGAAAGCCTGCGCACTCGCGAGACATTCATTAAATTACTCGACAATATCATTCGAATGCGTTGTTACTTCCTATTACTTCTTTTTCTCCCACGAGAGGTCGCGGGATCGAGTGCCAAAATTAACTCCGTCAGAATTACCTGGGCCTTAATAACCTTGGTTTTAATTAACACCAAAAGTCGAAGCTTCAATTCCACCAATGGTCGTGGGTACGACTCCCATCGATTTTGGCTACGTTGAATTTCGGCGCCATAACGACGAACGCTCAATTTTTTTCGATAACGCCGGACAACTCATTTTTCGACACCTGGGCCACCTAAAGCTTTCTCCATAACATGCGACTTCAGTGTGCAGTGCCCAGTAAGTAAAGGTTTGTAAAAAATTAGCACGAACAAGTGGGAGTGATGCTAAGAAAGATTCGCTTTAAAAAGTGCGCGCGTGTGTTTGGGGGGGGGGGGAGGAAAGTGCTCTGACGAATTTGTAATAAGCGCGAAATGCATTCATTTTGGTTTTTGCTACATATTTGATAGGTTGGTTTGCCAGGTGTTTTGACAATGTGCGTGTTCAATCACCTCGTTTGGAAGTGCAATGATTGGCCATGATTGGACGCAAACCCAGGGGCAAATTCTCATTGTCCCAAGAAACAATGAGCCGAAATATATAAAGATTACTAAATAATACACAACATTGTTCATTATCTTTCATTTCGAGATCCCACTGACATTACGTGTGCAGGTTTTATAAGGTGGTGTGATCTGATAACTTTATTTGGAACCCGGCGATTGGGAGGCCCGAGCCTGGGGCCGCCTAGATGGCCACTGGGAGCTGCTGCTCCCGTGCGGCCTCTTTGGCTCGCTGGACGGCCCAAATTTGGTCTTAGAGTTCTGAGCTGAGCTGCACGACCGACCACCGCGCCCATAGATTTTCCGGGGAGATTGCCATATTATCTTGATATATTTCACATTCCCACAACATGTGTTCAAGGGTGGCTCTAACAGACTTGCATAGCTTGCACATATTGCTCTCGTACATATCGGTGTAGAAAGTTTTTCGTTCCGCGGTACTCGCATAAGTTTCTGTATGTAATCGCCTCCAAGTAACGGACTCAGCCCTGTTCAGTTTAGCGCGAGGCGGTGGTAATACTCGTCACCGATTTTGATAAAATTTGGTAATATCGCTAAATCTTGTTAATGTATATTTTTCTCTCTAGATCTCCTCCTCCACGTTCTGCTGACCGGTGGAAGTCACCCTTTGCTCAGCTCGGCGAGTAAGACCTCGAGCTTCCCGGTGTGCTACCTCACTGAGGTTGATTGCGGTTATGCCTGGAGTCGTATGCGCTGGGAATCAGATCAATTCCATGCCGTTCTCTGCGTTGGATAATTTTGCTTCATTGATTGACTCTGATGATGTGCCATGCCTCAGGAGAGATCCTACCTTCTGCATAATTTCTAATGGCCGCTTGAGACTCGCTAATGATGTACTGAGCATTCGTGGAGACCAATGCTAGTGCAATGACTACCTCCTCTGCTGTCTCGAAATGTTTGGTACTAACTGATACGCTTGTAAGGGATTTTTGGGTGTGATCTACGATTACTGCTACGTAGCTATTTCTGTGTGGGTATTCAGCCGCGTCTACGAAGGCTGCTTTGACGTCTCACCCAAAGCTTTGGATCATTTTGTGTGCTCTACTCTTGTCTCTACCGTCGTTGTAACCTGGATGCATGTTCTTGGGTATATTAGGTATTAGGAGTTTGTCACGAATTTCCTTCATTATCGTCCTCCTTTACCCGTATAGATTGTCGTAATTCATTCCTTGTTTACTCAGTATATCCCATCCCGTTTTGGTTTTGGTTAGCCGTTCTGCCTGAGATGTTTGTTGTGCTTCTATGAGTTCGTGCAGTGTGTTGTGGAGTCCTAACTCTAACAAGAGATCCGTGCTCGTACTGATTCAAATCCCTAGTGCTAGTTTGTATGCCTTATTTATCAGGTTATTAATTTTACTCCTTTTAGCTGCAAACCAATTGTGCAAGGCTGCTATGTACATAATCTGACTGACTACGAATGATTGTATCAGTCATATGATACTTTTATCCTTCATACCTTGGTGCTTGTTAGTAATTCGTTTTATTAATCTCAGGGTGTTTGTTACTTTGTGTCTAACTATATGGTTTCCCCATTTGTGCCTTTGTTTTTGATTACTAGACCCAGCACCTTCAGCTGCTTGACTATCGGGATATTCCGTCCGTTATTGGTGTGTAGCTTGATTTCCTCATGAGCCTTGTTTCTGTCGTATCCTTCGGGAGCCCTGCCCCTAAGTGTGGGGCGGTGAAGCGAAGTTGAGATTCCTTTGCAGAGAATGTGAGACCTGTTTCTATGAGGTTTTCCTCTACTGTGTTAATTGCAGTCTGGAGTCGTCGTTCTATTGATCCGTCGCTGCCATCACAAGTCCGGATAGTAATATCGTCCGAGTAAATTGTGTGATTCAGGGGCTCTATGCTATTTAATTTTTCGGGGAGTCCCATCAAGACGAGATTAAACAGCATCGGCGAGATGAGAGCGCCATGCGGCGTTTAGAGAAGCTGATCTTATATAATTATGTGGTTGTGAAGTGAGTAAGGACTGTGGTGCTTCTGGTGCAACAGCGAGGAGTCCATTACCTGGTGACTGGTTTGCCTCTAGGATGTCTAATCTACTCATAATTGCTGCTATTGCCTTAGCCATTTGATTCATCATTTTGTCCCGTTTTTCATTTGATTTGTGTATCTCTACTAGGTTCTTTTGAATATCGGCTAATGATTTAGCTACCACTGTTATCTTGTTTATCACTTCTGGTTTGGGCCTTGCGTTTGAGTGGAGGGGGGTCGGCCCCTTCGTCCGTCTTATTGTGAGGGTTTTCAGAGGGCTCTCTCGTGCTCGCGTGTGGAGCCGGATTTACATGATTTATTTAGTTTTTCGCTTCCTTGAGAATTTTTATTTCGTCGCTCATACGTGCTAGCAAAATCCTCAACTGCGCGTTCTCGTGTTTTAGTAGCTTTATCTCGTTATTAATGGCAGTCTCCCCGCCAGCCCCCGGGCACACATCATCGACCACGTCTGCCCAGCTCCCCGTGGTTGTCTGGTTCGCTGAAGAGGATGGCCTAGTTCTGGACCTGGATCTGGATCCGGGTTGTGTCCCCGGTGTCCTGCAGCCGGACCGGGATAAGAAGCTGATGGTGGATGGAGACCTTGTTCTCGATCTGGAGCGTCATTCCCTGGCGTTTGGGAGGCCAGGCGTTCCATGAGGCTGTGCCCTGTCTTCTCTGGAGGTAGCGTCTTCATGTTCTTCTTGTCGTTCTCGTTGCAGTATGTGCGATTGTATCTGTTTAACGATGAAGGGCTTCTCGAATTTGGCTTTGCGCGTCTTGCCTGCGGTCGCATAGTCCTCGCCGCATAACTGACATTTAGGTTGGCACCTATGGCCTTTATCTGGGTTTGGTGTTCCACATCCTGCAGAAATCTTGTTGTCGGGGTTGGGACAAACATCTGTTCTATGTCCAAGTCTTCTGCATTGGTGACAGAAATCCACTTGTTTCCTGTACAGGGAGCAAGGGAGTAGCGCTGCCCTATATCGGACGTACGTGGGCACTTTGTGTCCTTCAAAGAGCACAATCGCTGTGACAGTATTACTGAGTGTCTTTGATGCTATCGCCATAGGGCTTTTGCTCGTAACCATCGCTGTTGTGATGTCTCTTGGGCCCTCGTCGAGTGGGATTCCTCCGATGACTCCTTTGGCCGTCATGTCAGGCGCTGTCTCGTGAGCATTGGTCTGGTAAAACATAACTTGAATCTTGATACGTGCTACGTCCTAATATTTGTTTGCACGCTCTTGATCCGATGTACTGGTGATCAGGATAGTTTAATAATTATTGGTGCAGACGATGTCCTCCTCTCTTTCGTCTCGAGGAATGGCTGCCGCATCTTGTACCACCGCTCTGAAGTGAACTGTACCATGCTCAGATATTGTCAGTCCTCCACGTGGTCTGATCACAACCTTGTAATCCCCTCTTGGCAAATGTGGCATTCCGCTTGCCTTGCGTATTTGCTCTAGCCGGCCTTTCCATGGGTTATTGTTGCGCTTGTCGAGCCGCGTCGGCGACAAGGTGCTCTCGCGATGTTGGGAGGTTCGCCGGTCTGATCTTCTGTGTCTGACCTCCTTCCATCCCTTGCTTATATCCATTTCTTCCTGGGATATGCTGCGCCCCTCTACGGTGACTTTCATTATTGAGAAAATGATCGGCAATTGTTGAGGAAGCCGGCTCCGGCGCGTGGCCTTGCGGCTCTCCCGCCACGAGGTCCGGCCAAGATATTGTCGTAGAAGCTTGAAAAATGGGAGTCCCAGCTGCTTTTCGCTATCCACTTGTTCACGGGAACGAGCTGAGTCCATTGGTGTGCAATAGCGGGTGGCTTTCTGGCGGTTTGCTCTACAAAAAACATTCGTGCCACATCATGTGTGGCTGCCCTAAGCACCCCCTTCCCCCTTTCCTCAAGCAATTAATATCTAGTGAGTAGCAGTGGGAGGCTGCCTTGTGCAGCTCCAGGCCCGATCTTCAGGAGGCCATCCTGGAGTGGGCTGAGAGGATAAAGGAGGCCTACTTCAAGTAGTTCCTCCCCCACCCACTATTCCATTGCCCCCTTCCCCTTAAAGAGGGATAAATAAAGTTTTTCATCAACGTGGAATACGGAGCCGACGTGATGTGCGTCCGCTCCCTCCGGCTTCTTTCTAGGCCAAACTGTATGGCGCTCACCGACAATATATTGTCAGTGAGCATTTAGTTCTGCGTCATGTATTCGGCGAGGAATATAGTGCAATATAGTTGACATTAAGAGAAAGAAAAATGGAGCTGAGCAGGTCACGTAACGCGTAAGGTAGATGGCCGGTGGACCATTAGGTTTAAAGAACGAATGTCAAGTGAAGGGAAGCGCAGTCGAGGACAGCAGAACACTAGGTTGGGCGAGGAAATGAGGGAATTTGCAGGCGCAAATTGGGATCAGCTGGCGCAAGACAGGGGTAATTGCAGATCCCAGGGTGAAGCCATCGTTCTGAGGTGGACTTAAAGGATAGACTGATGATGATGAAGATGAGGCATGTATGCGCATGCGCAGGAAATGCCAGGGTGTCAGCAATCGAATGAAGGTTCGCTTCAATACTACTGGAGATAGAAACTGGGAATAGCTTACTATGGGCCCAGACATCACGGCACTTATAATTAAAGAAAAATTCCATGTAGTGGAAATTATTGCCGCCGATTTCGTATACGTTAATCGGTTGCTCTGCAGTGGGAGCCACTGAAACAACCGGTATAACGAGAAAAATAAATCCTTCCTCGAAAGAGTGGGGCATGTATAGCTTTTATTTTGGCTTAGGTTTGACACAAAAATTATTGAATTTATACAAAAGACGAAAGTTGGAAGAGAAAGAAAGAGAGAGAGAGAGAGAGAGAGAGAGCAAGGGCAGGAAAGGCAGGGAGGTCAACCAGAAGAGTACCCGGTTTGCTACCTGACACAGGGGGTGGGGGAAAGGGGAATAGAAGGAGGAAAAGAAGGAGAGAGTAAGCACTGAGAAATTTGCTTTAAGCAGGGCGGTTAGCCGATAGAAAACAGTATGTCGACAGAACAAAGTAAAGTAATGGTAGGAGGCTGACTAAGGCTAACAGTTAAAGCTGAGACATAAATGAACACTGAGAGGCTCCCGAATAAAGTGCTAGCTCCCGCCGTCGCTTTGAACCACCTCAGCAGTTTTCTTTGCTTCCATATGAAAGCGTAGTTCTCACTACAGACACCTAATTTTACTTTTTAGCTCTTCTGTTCTTTAAGCTATGTTTGCTATTACGCATTTGTCTAGTTTTTTCCTAACGTTTTCGTTTCTGCTATCTAACAGCTATAACTTTAACGCCTGTCGCCATTATGCCCTGAGGCAGAAATCCGGGGACGGAAGTAGCACACGCCTACAACTAAATGTTCCACAATAGACTAAGAGTGCCCAGACTGCTTTGGTATGTCATTCAAGCTTGTGACATGGTACTTTCGAGAGAGATGAGGTGCTTACAAAGCTCATCTGTAATAATAAAAAAAGGGGGCTGGCCATTAAGTGTGAAAACGACGTTATGAATGAACCGAGAGTGCGTTTAGGTCGCACTTGAACGCCATCTCCATTAGTGAGTTCATCGGGCGCAACAACATGACGGTGACTCACTCAGTGAGCCGGTGCATACACCCCACTAACGGCATCTGTGATGCTCGAAATGCACCGCTTTTCTGCTCCTAACGCGCCGTACCGTGTTTTCGTAATGCAAATGAGACTGCTCACTACAGCGCATCAATTCGCTCTGCGAGCTTCGTTTGTTACGTCTGCGAGCTGGCTTCTTTGCCTGCGCGCCCTCGCCACGCTAAAGCATGACGGATTTTTTTTTGTATTTGTGCTTTTACTCCAGCCACGGCGCGTGCCACTGAAAATCTGCATACGCGCGCATGCCGCTTGCTTAGTTTCATATATGCACGCGTGTCTTGCAAGTGCTAATCGAGTAAATGCACCAGAAGGCTGGCTCGTCTTCGACGTCTGCGCTTCGTCGGATTCGTATACGTCTGCTCGCTGTTCGTCTGCTCTGTGCTCCTATGGACACATCTACATAGTCTCTCCTCGATGTTCACGAATACACGTGCTTTCTCATCCTTAATTGCGTATTCGTCTGCTTGTTCGTGCACCCTTTAGCGCATGCGTTTATTGATTGATTGATTTACTTATTTTCATACTCTCAGGAACCGAGAGTATTACAGAAAGGAGTGTTCTTACAATAAATTGGTAATCGCAACTTTATAGACGGCCGGGTCTTCGCTTGCAGTTACGGAGAAGGGAAGGTGGTTCCAGTCACTGCTTGTTTGTGGCAAAAAAAGAGGCATGGCAATGGTTAGTGCGACATAAAAGAATCTTAACCTTGAGTTTATGATCGATCCGCGAGGACACACAATCCGGAGGGAGGAAAAGCTCGTTTTTTAGGTGTTAGGTTAGCGTAAAATATTTTGAGAAAAGGTTTAAACGGAAGCACTTGCGGCGTGACCGAAGTGTCGGCAGGCCTAAATTAGATTTCATTGAAGAGACGCTGGCGTACGAGAATAATTAGAGAGCACACATCGGGCAGCACGGTTCTGAACAGATTCAAGGGTGGTGATTAATGCGGAGCTGGATTGGTGCTGAGCTGGCTCTCGTAAACGCTCGCACAAAAGTGTCACCGGCAGCGGTAGGTCGTCTGTTTCCTGGGAAAGCGGCATACGCTTAAGGAGGCCATTCTTCCGTTCATTCTAGCGTTCATTCGCGCGATTCAATGTGATCGGTCCGCTAGTGTGGGTGCTGGGTTCACTGGCCCGAAGTTCTTTGTGTTCTGGATGAAAATGCGGCTACAGCGAAGTCGACAAAGGGTCAGGAAGATGCAGTAGACGTCAGGGAGGGGAGCAAGTGAATAAAAGAAAAACAGAAGGATGAAGCGACAAAGAAGGGAGCGGAAGCATCAGAAGGAAACGCAGCATGGATCGAGAGTGGAACGCATTGTGCTGCTGAGCTTGTCTCCTCTCAGCCCGGATTCAGAGACGAACTTTCTCTCTTCGCATCATCAAGAATCTCCTTCTCTCTCTCTCTTCGGCAGCTCCTGCAGACGTGTAGCTCATCGAGGTGGTAAGTTGGGTTTGTTTGTGATGCATAACGAGAAGTGGACGCAGCTTGTTGCAAATAAAGACGAAAATAAATGTAAAGGACGCATTGGGGGTGAAAGCCGAGACAGCGCTATTTGTGAAAGTGCGCGTAGCACACCGCAGAGCTGAAGTAAGACCATAAACGGTAAATATCATTATACAAACAATAAACACGCCCATCCATTTCGTGTATTGCGATTCTCATTAAAGTAAGAGATAGTGCCAGCCAATTCCTCACGATAAAGAAGACAACTTGTGCGTAAGTGGTCGTTGAAGTTATTCTATGTACAAATATCAGTTACGTATATCTCGATTCTGTCTCCCTTTCATGTTTAATATTGGCATATTTCGAATCTCCATTGGGTTACACTTCACGCGCCATTAGAGTGACGCCCGCGGGTTTCCCTTCGCCGCCTAATAACAAAGAACACACTCGTTGTATTCCCCAGAAGTGTCGTCTGCCACGCGTCTGTGTTGGACGACTCTGTTTCGCTCCAAGACCCGCAAAACGCCGCTCGAGGTCCATGCGGCCCTTGGCGGGCGCTATACGAACCACGCATTCGGGTGTATGGCCTCCGAGATCACCCCTGTGCGTGCGCGCGGGCTGCTCTCGGAGGCCGTGTCGGGCGAGACAAGCTTCACTCGCGCGTCGGCATTCTCATTGGCTCGTCGAGCCAACAGCCTAGTCTACAGGGTGCATGTTGTCCGAGCGCGCGCTACTTCGGCGCGCGTGTCTTTCCTGTTTTTAGCTGCGACAGTTGTATTGCGGCGCGGCTACGAGTTGCCGTCACGCACCACGTCCGCAATCTGAGTTTCACAGCAGGGCTAGGACGCTGGGACTGAGTCACGGCCGGCGCGCTTCTTTCGCGTCCGCGCGAGCTCAAGGACGACCGCGCGCATGCGCACTCAGACGCGCTTCTCGAACCCAGCTACCCTCCGTCCCGAACTCTACAGGGTGCGTCCATATGCGCGCTCTGTCTGGCGCCCTCGGGGCCGCGTGAGCTACAAAGGGAGGCACCCTATCGACGATGATGTTCACTGGCTTCCCCTTTTCAACGGCCGGAAGAAAATAGTCCCCGAGCCTGTTTGATTCAATCCGGCTTTACTACATCTATCGCTACCCAGCGTTTTTTTTTTGGCCTATCTGATCTCGATCTGAACTATCGTATTTAAACCTTCTCGGAATATCATCATCAGGTTTGGGCTGTACAGAGAGCCTGTGATGCGGCGGTTAGGTTAGGCCTAGCTGTCCCCACGTGGGAGCAGCCCGCGGTGTGGCCATAAGAGGCAGCGCTTCTCAGGATCCTTTTAACAAAGTTCTTCGTATCCGTGTCCGTATCTGTATTGTACCACTATCTACGCTTGTATTGACTATGGTTATATCAATCTCTCCCTCGCTCACTTTTTCGACCAATAGTTTAATCGTCTTTTATCTTGACTGCTGACCACTTAATCCTTCCGTCTTCTCTGCATGCCAACGCTTCTGGAAGGTGTACGCTCCTTGCGGGTCTCACTGTGTCTTGGAGTTCCCTTGCGATTAAAATTAAATTGTGGGGTTTTACGTGCCAAAACCACCTTCTGATTATGAGGCACGCCGTAGTGGGGGACTCCGGCATTTCGACCACCTGGGGCTCGTTAACCTGCACCTAAATCTAAGCACACAGGTGTTTGCGCATGTCGGCCCCACCGAAATGCCGCTGCCGTGGCCGGGATTCGATCCCGCGACCTCGTGCTCAGCAGCCCAACACCATAGCCACTGAGGAACCATGGCGGTTCCCTTGTGATGTGCCGAGTAGATTGTGGGCTATTTTTTGCAGGACACGCATGCCTCACCCTGCGGCGCATATTTGCTCCGGTATGTTTTTTGTCCTCAGGCAGCCATCTGGGGTTCTCGAATAGCGAGGAACTTCCCTTTGCGTTATCGTGGAGATTTTTCCTGCCCGATTTCTTTCTTGCCGTTTTGATAAACCTCCCGGGTCTTCTTTGTTTCCAGCCTTTTTCACCTAACTTACAACCTTTGTTTCTCTCACTTTCTTTTTACGACTCCTGGCTGATTTTTTACACTTTCAATTACCCTGTACTTGGTCACCAACTTTCTTGACATCATTCTACATTCCGTGTCGCAAAATGTTGGGGTACATATATTTGAGCACATTAGCCGGCCATTTCTTTTTCGTCCATGTTCCTTAATGTTTCTTCAAAACTAACTTCGCTGTGCGCTGCTCTGACTTCAAAAGAAGGCCAACCCGTACCACCTCTCACTGCCTCATTTGTGCTTCCACCGTCTTCAATAATAATTTCGCTGTGCGCTACGCTGACTTCAAAAGAAGCCCAACCCATACCACCTCTCACTGCCTAATTTGTGGTTTCACAGTCTTCAACTCTAGTTTCGCTGTGCGCTGCTCTGACTTCAAAAGAAGCCCAACTCATATCACCTCTCACTGCCTCATTCATGGTTTCCTAGTCGGCCCCAAAACCAGTTGGCCCATTGACCTCTCGTTATCCTCAAACCTCATCTAGATTTCTGGTTTAAAGCACTGAATTGCATTTACCATCATAAGCGCTTCCGCCATTACAGTTTACCAAATTGCTCGCATCACATCCTATTTAGTGCAGTCTCAAAGTGCTCTGTATATTATTATTGACGTATTTTGCTTGCCTTTTATTTTTAGGTTATCCTGGTGGACGCTCGAGCAGGTCTTTGCTTTCTTTATGCATACACCCAGGTATACACACCTGCTTACTGTGGGTATAGCTTCCTCTTGAATTGACACCCCGTCTATAATCGTCTGTTCATTCCAGATTATAATTCCGGATTTACCTGTGCTGAACTTAAGGACTACATTTGTCGGTGCATTGCCGCATACATTCACAGGTCTCTGTATATCCCTTGCATTGTGCACTAGTAGCACTCTGTCATCCGCGCACATCAACCCACAGACCTTATGTTGCCCCGTTTGCCCATTACGGACGTTAGATAGAACAGAAAACCCATTCAGTGCGTTTCAGTATTTATACGCCCTTAACGTAAAGCGCGGCCAACAATGGAAACAGAAATAATCCTTGCTTCAGTCCTCGGTGAATTGCCGCAACTTCATTGCATTTCCGGCCTTCCAGTACGGTTTCGCAAGCGGTTGTCCTTAAATAGCTCCCTAAACAGCTCCACAATATCGTTGCCTATGCCCTCGTGTTGAAGAATACCCCACAGCTATTCCCTAGGCACGTTGTCGTAAGCTCCCTCAACAGGTCGAGATGTTAACCATAACGTTATATTCTGAGCTATTGAAATGTCTACTGAACTCGGGCGCTCGGCACGATATCGTGGAGGGTGTGGCAGTCATGTGACACTTGGTGGCAGCGCGAAGAGCGACACACTCGCATGCCATCAAGTCCATGGTTAATGACACTCGTGTTTTATTATATTCTTCCGCTCTATATCCTGCTACGTTTTCGTGGCATGACAAGGTATCATTTCATACAATTTTCATGCTCGTGCGACATCTACAAGTCACCTAACCAACCATACATTTTTCTAGAAGTGCTTACAAGACACCCTGATCCCAGATACGCCAAATCTATATGAGGTCAGCGAACGAGACTTCGTCTTAAAAAAACAACAATCCTACAAAGGCAACACACAGCGTGACCAAGGAAATTATAGAATGAACTACTGCTTCTTTCAAATGTAAAAATAATCGTGAATGTAGGATAAAGAGGCAATAGCATTCATACTTCCAATAATGGCAACTGGAAATTAGAGAGGAATAAGAGACTGCTTGTTGCTAATAAGAGTCGAGTAAGAAATGGATTTGAAAAACCAAAATACGCCAAACAATATTGTTTGGCGTATTTGTTTTTTTTTCATCGATCTTAATTCCTGAATTAAGATCGATGAGTGCTCGAGGTACGTCCTCTTAGTAGGAATTCTGACACTGTAGCCTTAGCGTATGGACGTGTATGTACTCAAACTCTCTCACAAAATACATCGGTAGAGCGTAAGGCGCACTTATCATCTTGGCGGAGCTTGCCGCAGTAGCCGTAGCACGTGCTCAAACGAATCCTCAAATATTTTGCAAGAAAAAAAGAGTCAATTCTATATCTTGCGCACACACTTTTTGTGTAGAAGTGCTGCTGGCTAGGTCAGTTGGTTTCTACTGAAAGTTGAGAAAACCAGCTAAAGAAATTGAGACGTAAACACGACGGAAAGAAGAGAAACCAGAACGATGAACTTGCACCTGGCATATATTCGAAAAAAATAAGTAAATAAGACGTGCATCCACCAAGGAACATCTTTGTACCTTCGTGTTATGACCACGGCACGAATTTATATTGAATTTGGGCATTTTTCTTGTCTCTCTCGTTTATCTTGTGCCTGGCGTTGTCGCACGCGTTCGTTTTGTAACCGTGAATAACAAGTTGCACCAATTTCTGTCGTTCGTAATGATTTACACACAGCTAGCTACGTCCTTCCCATGAGCAGTTTTCTACCGAAAAAGTAACGTTAATGTGTTCCAGGCTGCGTTGTCTTGAAGATTTTTGCAGGCCACCTTCGAGCACGTGAGGTGGTAATACTGCAAATAATATTCACGCCGCTGTTCAGGAGCGTGTTTTCTTTCGTTGCGTTTGTAAACGTACTGTAAACGTGTAGTGCCACCATGTTTCGGTCGTGCCGTCATGAGACCGTGACCGGTATGCAAAACCAGTATTCACCTACGCGTTTGGATGTGAACAGCCACCGCTTCGGTTGTCTTGTTTCATTCTGGTTCTCTCAAGAAACATTTTTCCTCTGCACCACTACTGCAGGAAAAATATTCCGTAGTTAACAATGGCAAATACATGAATCTACTGCAACTTATATACTCTAATGCCAAGTACAACTTGAGGTAAATCTATTGATGTTACAACATCAGCGGGCGCTGATGGCGACATGTGTGGCCCCCCTTTTTGCCTGTCAACTAAGCGCTGCCGAATTTAATTAGTTACTGCTAGTTTTGCCACTATTCCTTGGTTGCCATTCCCTACCATAAGAGCGCACTCTTCTTGCACTGTTATCCTTAAAAAAAGTCCACCTTAAATATTCGCTGTCAGGAAAGACACAGAAAGGACACGTAGGCTGAAGAAAGTTTTACCGCGTACGATTGAGGGAATGGATCGCATTGAAGTTCCTCACAATAAGCTAGTATTCACAATGGTACTCATGCACCTCACAATAAGCTCACCAGGCCTCAAGCCCTCACGTTCAGAATGCTTCAAACAAACACGTACTCCACGCAGAACAGACTAAATCACTACATGACTGACCTATACAAAACATCACATTGCGAAAATTGCCATAGCACACTAGACGTACATCACTTGCTCTGGCCGTGTGGTCGGACCCACGCAAACAAGGATCAAGACTCCGCCAGGCTACAAGAAGCATTACGCAGCACGGACCTGGCGGAGCAGCTATGGGCCGTCCAGCGAGCCCACGATGCGGCCAGGGAGTTACAACTCCCGGTCCCAACGTGGGAGTAGCCCGCTCTATGGGACCTTGCGTCCCGTAGCTCGCAGGACCTCTCATTAAAGTTATTCAATCCAATCCAATCATGCACCTAAGCGCACCTAAATGTACCTAAACGTACCGTTCATGTGAGCTTATCAGCCTTTCTAATCGCGGGCAAGAAGTAACTGACACTGTGAAAACGCATAAGTCTCCCCTTCAAACCATGTAAAAAATCAATTATATTATTAGCCACGACTGAACGCGTGTACTTGCTGTTTATAAGCAAATTCTAGAGGGTGTGGTCGTGTATGGTAAATTTTTTGTGCTTTTGAATCCAGTGACACCACCGAACGATGTTTCTATTTCTGCCTCTGCCTTCTAAGATTGTAGAGACTTGTGTGCGCACTTCAACCGACAATTTATAAACATTTCCGGAAGCTTGTGAAACGTAGGAAGAGGGTGCAGTTTTCCCGGCCTCGAAGTCGTTTTGAATGACACAGAAAAAAAAAGAAAAACATTTTAGCGAGTTGTCGAAAAAGTAAACTAGAGGTCGTTCCTCTCCCTGACGCGAGTAAACAAGCACTGCAAACACATTCATGACAGCGCCCCTACACGTAAAGAAGTGAAAAAAAATATCACTTTGAATTCAAATGGCCAGACTTTCGGAATCGCGTGTGTTTCTATTCCTGGCGTTGCTCTTCCCCGAGTAGAAAGCTGGCGGGAGTGATGTCGTTGCACGAATTGCAGACGGAATGTACACGGGAAGACCTAACAGAGGTCATATCAAAGTTGATAGCTGCGGCGTTTTTTTTTACAAAACTATGAATTTCAATAACACAAGATGACAATTAAAACATCATTTCGCGTGCACGGCTGCAGAAAAGGTTATCGTCTGCTCAGCCCATGCCCTTTGTCGTCTGCTAAACCAATCATCACTGCTGGTTGAATGGAATCGCGATGCTGCCTAAACGATATTGAACTTGTCCGGCTTTGACTGTGGCATATTCGTCGACATTGGTTTCCCAATCATAGGGCGGGTTTCAGAAATATCAAAGGCAAGTTGCCCCCTATACGGTCCCTGGTGCAACATGACCCGAAAAGATTTGGATTAATAAATAAATAAGTGACGTAGCGCAGACTAATAATAAAGAAAAGCAAACAGCGGTACATAAAGAGATCAAACCAGAGATATCCACCGCTCCTCGAAAGAAGTTTACGTTGTAGAAAACGGGCGGCCGTGTTAACACCGTCTTCTTCACACAGCTGGATAGACTTCGTCTGCTGTCCTCTGTTTGCGATATGTCGTCTGCAACTCGGTGGACCACTGTGTCAACGCCGATGGTGAAATTGAACGAACGGTCCCGAAAGAGGCATCATGGATTCCTCCAATGGCCTTGAACTCGTTCCTGATTGGCCCCGCTGCGTCACTCAGATTTTTCCTTTTTGTACCAGACTTAGCGTGCAAATACTGCACATCATATGTATTTGCCTCCTGACGTAGAGTAAACATACTCTGTAAGGAGTTAAAGATCACCCAAAAATAAGGCAACGCGGACGGTTTCCCGGTAGGAAATGAGTCTGCAAGTACAGAAAACAACAAATCGAGGTTTCCTGGGGGAGTGTGCAATATACCTATATTACAGATTCTGGGTGGCCCTGCAAGACAACTCCTGCCAGAGACCCTGACATCTTTTATTTTGTCGTTTCACCAAGCTACGCATTCCTTGCGGGCCAACAACTTGCCCTACATGTGTTGGCCTGGTCGTTATTCATGAACAAGTGACCTACTTTCATCTCGCTTACTTTGCAGCGAACTAGTCCCGGCCGTATACCTAAGCAGCCATAATGAAGGCTGGCGCAGCTAGGTATTTGTGTCCCACATTCGCGAGCAGACGACAGACGTGTGGGATCAAATTAATAATCCCGGGTGGTACGGTCATTAAACAGGGAGCGGCTAAGCTGATTTAAAACGTTCGCTCGTAAATTAATTCTCAGTTTTTTGGAGCGAGGACGAACTGTGTTGACTCCGCCGAATTCACGTCTCCTGGGAAGGAGCCCGAACAGGCTGCAGCACTTTTCTTTTTGAAGCACGGGACCATTGTTTCTCTCCGGCAGAGGGAAAGCAGACGACGAGAATAGAGCAGACGGCCAACCAACTCTCTTGTTGCTACACCTCGTCGCGTGACCCAGATGCATAAGACTAGATAAGATAGTCCAAGAACCGTTCCCATAACAACCGGGAGTCTAGGCGGTCTGTTTTCTTGCTTCTATCGAGAACTTGGCGGAGCGGTCTCGATCCACTCACCCCCAGGAAACGGGACGCTCCTAGTTTGTGATGAACCAGACGACACGATAAATGACTAGAGGAGGCACGCCGACGTGCTAGACTAGCTAACACAGCTTCTATTTTTGTGTCTTGCTCCCTACCCAGACTTCTCTCTTAGTGACCACCAAATTACCACTAGTGTAACGACGTCTCCCTTTATCAGCCTCGCTTGGTGTCGCGCATGCGTTGTTTGTAGCTCACTCGCCAGGGTGCAGAATCCTCCGTATTTTTATTTCTGAAACGGAAATACTGCTGGCTTGGAGCTGTTAATTTAGGAAAGCAAATACATCCAGGCATAAAACAGTGGGTCATTTACGGCGCCGCGTCTCGCTCCTGGTATATCCTGCCTGAAACGGACTACAGGGCTTCGGGTGCTCAGACGTGCCATCGACTTGCTAACGAAGGCGATATCTTTAGCCTTTTCCCGAAATTTAACGGCCCCGTGTGGGGCGTAAGTGCTGACTGCCGGTTAAAATGGCACGACCTCGTTGCAAAAAAAAAAAAAAATCTACGCGCAACTGTATTAGTTACTTCGTTAGTTTCGTTATGCACGCCGATAGGAAGAGTGGAATGCATGGTTACCTCCTGTACGTTGTGTTTGAAAACGGGAAAATGTAGTTCAAGCATGGTCACGGTGAGACTACACTACCGTAGCAGATCGCTCATTGTGTCTTTTTTTTCTGCTGGTCCTAGTTTTACCTAATCGTACCTATTATTTTTTTTAAAAAGTATGACATTTTCATCAGCGGCACAAGATATGGCGGGTCATGCCGCTATCAGTAGTCTCGAAAATACTCGACGTTTCCTCAACTGCCTCTGCGCCAAAATGCTCAAAGCAGAAGCCACTGGCAGTCGCGTCAAGACTCAACTGCCAATGGATCCCACTCAGTGGACTCTGGGCTAATGAATCGGTATCTTAAGTTGCACAAGCTACTGGCGTGCTCAAGCCCTTTTGAATGACTAGTGCCTAACCAGGAGACGAATTTGGTTTAACTTATCTTGATTGTCATCGGACCTCGGTCCTTTGCTTCGAAAGAGGAAGTCTGAAATTTGTTAAAGTACATAGCGAAATTCCAGACGAGCAGTAGGTAATTACGATGCCGTTGTGGCCTGGTTTTCAAATCGGGCAAAGAACGTGCTTGTAGATGTCCCAGCAGAATGCAACAGGATGACAATCGGCCTTCAGAGCCGCAGAAGGGCCGACATTTAATCTGATTAAAACAACGAGTCTGCGATTAAACAACGTGATCGCGAGTTCGCGCAATATAGCGTACGCGATCTCGCGAGATTTTAGCAGAACCGGAACGCCACAGTGGTCACATGGCCGAATAGCCCTTCTGTGCATTTTCCCGAGTCGCCCTGATCTCCCTTTTGCTTTCTTTCTTGTTTGTGTGAAATAAGAAGGAAACAACGCTCAAGAGGAAACTTCAGCTGAAGCGCTCCTGTCCAAGCACATGGGAAAAGAGAAACCAATTTTCTCGGCAAGAGCTCCACTAAATTTGATTATATAGGCTTTTTTTTGTGTGCATTTCCACGACGAATTCAAACTCTAGTTATTGTGGTTGTTAGCTTTAAAAAAAACAGGCTATTGAAAGTCACAAAACAATGACTCAGCTATCAAGTTTACAACTCTAACTTGGCAATAGGCGACGACGTCACAATCGATTACACTGCATCAAAGAATATATCTAAACCGAACAAAAGTATTACAGTAAACACCATAATAAGAATGTCCTTAACGTGTGAGTGGGACTTTTGCAAAGCCCTCGTAGACTGCCAATTTCACATAAGCTGAAATTCCATTTAGAAAATTTGTCCGCTCTATATGCTTTAACAGGTGCAGTTCGCAGAACTGCGACATCTTTTTATTTGGAATGTCGCGAATTCGCAAACTTCGTGCTTAATTTTTTTAAGCTTACCAATTTCTGAGGTATTGTGTAAACAATTTGAAGCTCTGAATCAATATACCTCTGCTTACTATAGCCACGTAAAATTAATTGCTTCCAGAAATCCTACAAATTTTCTTTAGATTGGCATAGGAGCTCTATCATAAAAAAAGTTTCTGCGCCTTGCATGCAATTGAATAGGCGGCATCGGAGTCGACCCCAAGCTAAAGCTTCCTTTTAAGGAGGTTAGAGAAATAACCGACAATATTGGATGTGATATTATTGGAGGTGCAAGTGTTATCACGATCACCAATGCAGAAGGGTGCAGCGACACCGCTTTCTCCAAGAACTTGGGTGTCCTCTCTTTTGCCCGATTCCTTCATCGTGAAGAAAGGGCATTGACCTCCTGCTTTCTTCTATACCAGCGAGACCTCAAGCAACATCTCGCTGGGTTACGAACAGCGTAGCGGTAGCGACGTGGTGACAGCCGTAGTCTGTTTACAGTCGTCTGCAGAACCCGTCTGCTTATGCGGTAGAAGGGACGGCGTCTGCTTATTTCTTTGTTCGGTGACCCCGTTTGTTTAGTTGTTTGTTTGTTTGTTTGCTAGGTTGACTGCTTGATTGTTGATATGATGTCGCGTTGCTTTTTGCACGACGAGAATACTTTCTTACGTTTTGTTCTCGGTAGTTGTCGCGTCGCCACAGTGGCTGGCTGGGCTGACTATTTTGTCGACGATGCCGAAGACATCGCTTAGACGATGCGGCTGTGAGCCCGGGGTTGTATTGTGGATAGCTTCAAGAGCTGTCGGAATAGACTGCTATACATCATGAATACTAGGAAATGCGACTTCCTTCTCTACTACAATGCCGTGCATCATTTGTTGTTCTGTAGTTGCTTCTTTCCAGATTTTATATTATATAACTGAGCGCGAGTCCTCGTACAAAGTCCCTCGGTCCCACTGCCTTTAAATGACGAGCCTATTTTTTTTACTTCATGTACTTTTGTATCTCTTTCTTCGGTGTTGCTTTCCACCGTTTTTTTTTCTTAGTCCTTTCGCTCTATTGCTAGACAGATGGGCTCTTTTGTAAGGGAAGGGAGCTGCCGGAAGTTAACGCGTTGAAACCGGAAGTGCTGCCAAGAGGTTTAACAAAAAAGTCGCTCCGGGGGCTCTTCCCTCACTTCCTTTCTGCGTACTTCCGGTCTTTTAACACTTGAATTGATGTCAGCGTGTGTTTTCTTTTCTGATTTATTTGTGCGGAACACTATAAAACAAGAAGGCCTATTAGCGAACTTATCGCCTTTTTCTTTCTATATTAGAAAATAAAGTGAGGTTCGCTAAATATTTCACTATATGTTTGTTACGTACAAGACTACGTAATTTATGTTCCACTCTTTCGGCATTTCCGCCCGCTTGGTTTTTTTCTTTTCTAGATAAATTTTTAAAAAAAGTTGCCAGAAACCCTGTGTGCTGCGTGGTATTTACGACACTCTTGTATCTACCCACATGTGTTTCTAAAACCACTGTGATTCCAACTCTTCTTTCTTTATTCGCCATTTCAAGAAGGAAGTGAACTCGCCTGTCAGCGCTGTTTTGCTACCACGTTTCTTAAGTTGGAAGTCGTTTCGCTCTGTGCATTTGATAGAGTTAAGAGGTGTTTTTTCTCATGATTCTGGGAAGTTACCCCAAGCAAAACACGAAACTTGAAGAAACAGACCGCGCGAAGCGGCAACTGGTTCGTGTTGTCTCTTTCTTCAAGTCTCCTGTTTTCTCTGCGGCAACTTCCAAAAACTATGAATCCCCAACTGGCCTGCACCCCCAGTCAGCTATATTAAGAGGTGTACTTGCTCTCAGCAAGGTGGATGAATGATTTCGCTCGATTTGGTGAAACATGCTAAATTACTGATCTACAGTGAACTAATTCGTCTTTTCTGGCATTCTTTACCACCGGACTATTTAGTTCACCAGCGCATCTCGAGATACGCACGGAAATACGTTCTGCAGAAGTTTATGAGGCAAAAGAACATTAAAAAAGTGAAACATGGTCATCCAGCCGTTAGTAGACAGAAGCAGAAATGTAACCCGTTTGTGTATCTCGGACCGGAAGCTCCGAGGCTGAAGAAAAGCACGGGCTGCTCTGCAATTAGAACTCGGCAAACCGGATTAGGAGGAAGTTTTGCCCTGAAGGAGTGTGCTGATCTGGGCTGGTTAGTACATAAATAGGACGGAAACAAACAGCGCTTGGATGGGACGAAGTCAGGACGAAAGACAAGGCGCTGAGCTAACAACCACAGGCTCTTTGCGGGTAATGCAATAATACGAAAGTATAGGCTCACCGCAGAAGACCAAAGGCCGGTGCAGATACCAGTTCTTGGTCTTCTTCGTTGAGCCCGTCTTTTTCTATATATTGCATTCCCCGCAATAAATTAGCAGCAGTTAGTTCAGCGCCTTGTCTGTCATCCTCACTTCGTCCCGCCCAAGCACTGCTTCTTCCCGTCCTCATGATGTTTTGTTCATTTTCGAAGCTTTCCAAGCTGAGCCATTAGTCTCTTTATTTGTTTACGCACTCATTTATGTCCGATGCAGGATGACTCACACTCGCAGCGAATCTCAAGCAATCCCATTCTGGGCCATCTGGCTCCATCACGTGACTCCTGACTTGCCTATCTGATCACACGACTTGATCATCTGCCGCCCTAGACCAGGTCTCTCTTCGCTTCGCAGGCATGTACTGTTACCTTAATAAACCACCGGTTATCAACTCTGGGTAGGCAATCAACTCCGAAACTACGCTTTTCCCTCTTGATATCAAGACGAACAGCAGCCACATGTATATGACGTCGAATCGATGACGCTCAGTTGCTTGACTGTTTTCCTGTCTTCATTACTGTCTCGGTACTGTCTCGTTCAACACCAAGTTCCATGCACAAATGTGACCACAACTGTCGCAGCAATGAAAACAGAGTACAGTGAAGAAGGCATTGTGGGGTAGTGATTGAAAGCAATCTGTCGCGCTTGCAACTGAAACCAAGAAGAATAATTCTACAGCGGTATAGATCAATGATCATTGCTTACATATATTTCGTGCTCACATCCGAAAATATTTAAATTTAGAATCTGAGGTGTCACGTGCCAATACCGCAATATGATTATGAGGCACAAAATAGAAGGAAGTAATTTTCCTCACATGGTATTCTTTAACGTTCATTTGACGTTCCAATCAAAGTACGCTGGCGTTTTTGTATTTCACTCTCAGTAATAAGCCCCCCCCACCCCCTGCCGGGATCAAAACCAGATGCTCAGGCTCAGCAGCCTAACACACTAGCCACTAGACTACCCCGGCAGGTGTCATATTGTTTGCGTAATGCGATGTGCTGCTCATAACCAGGGCTTTCCCGTTTTCGATGATGTATTCACTTCCGTTTTCCACTAATGTGCTCCTACTACCCTACCGTCTCTAACTAATTGCTCTTATGTACCAATGAACTTCATTCCTCGAGGTTGGGTTGGCATGCGAAAGTTGAATGAAAACCTGCAGATATCTCCTTCATCAGGTGAAGATGCAATCAATAGTAAAATGCTGAAAAGTTACTGGACCATATTTTCTATAATGCTTTCCATGCTCTTTTCCCATTCTCTATGTTCCTCGGTATACTTACAAGCGACTGGAGAATTGGCAAAGCTGTCCCCGGTCTCTAAATGAGGTAACACTCATTCCCCCGATAACGATCGGCCTATATCATTCACAAGTACACCAAGTAAAATGTTGGAGCAGATTATACATTATCGTCTGATCAATTTGCTTGGGTCCAATTACTTCTTTTCAGCTGAACAACACGGCTCGAGGAGAACATTTTCAGGCGAAAGACAGCGGCTACGTTTTACTAATGGCATATTTACCCATACTGACATGGGCTTCGATGTGGCCTGCGTGCTTTTGTACTTTGTGAAAGCTGTCGACACTATTTCACATGATCTCCTCATTCCTAAACTTAGCATGCTTAACACTCACCCTGACGTACTACACTAAATAAATAAATAAATAAATGAATAGTTTTCTATAGTAGTGGCCGACAAATTGCCTTGTTTCAGGCATGCAGTGAACATGTGTTCTGCCGCCTCACTACATTTCATCACGTTCATTTCACGAACATCATCACTTCACGATCATCACGAACGTTTGCTTTAAACTTCGGCCTCACCCTCACCCGCCACCCACAACTGCAACGTAAGTTCCCCAAATATAAAACGAGAAAACTTTATTGAGACATTGCAAACCTTTTTTTTGTAATGAAGTCAAATTGTGCGTGATGCCTGCAACCACGGCTTTAGATGCTGCCTAATATCAACGTGACCCGACACGTTGGCAAATATACGGCGACTGGATGCAAACCGTTAGTCAGCGGGTTCAGCTATACCACCGGCACTCTAGCGTATCAAAAATAAGGAAGGTGGCGGGGAATCTTACGATGTGCTCATATCGTCATGTATGTCAGTTCACTTAATCTCTGCATAGACGTTACTCAAAGCCGTACATCACGTTTTACATTATCTAACTACACGCATACAGCAAGTGTCACTTCGATGAAACTCAATCTTGACTTGCCTAACCGTTCACTTCGTCGCAAAATCTCACGGCTCTGTCTATTTTATAAAATCTATCATTACAATGCCACTTTGGGTGACGTGACATGTTGCCTCACTAACCTTCATTTCAATTCCTTCATTCTCACAACAACCGGCGACTGGAACCACCTTCCCGCTTCCGTTGTTTCAAAGGTCAATGCCATCGAATTCAAAAGAGCCCCTGTTAACAACCTGTTGTAACACTGCTATGCTGATGAAGTGTATATATCATTTTTTTGTTTTCGTACCATCCACTCCTCTCTGTAAAGCCTTGAATCTGAGAGAAAATAAATTAAGGGAAATTTGACCGAATGGTCAAGTGCCGCGTGTTATTTAAAGGTTCATCTCTAGAACCCAGCAATACAGCGTCCCTGTTGACGTGACACGAATATTACGGCAGTTATATGGCACAACGATTCTCCGACGACTTTAAACCACAGTTCGCTACTCCCCCCTCCGCTCCCCCGTTCTGAATCAAGCCGTGACTGGGACGAGTTAGTCTTCAGCGCAACTTCGAGACACCGCATGCCAACAACATATGAGTGAGTATTGGTAGCAGAACTCCATAAATTTGATGCGATTCGTTTTGTGTGCCAAAGGATTTCATCCTACTGACACATGGGCGTTACCTATCCACGATTTTTTTTTTCGTCCGGTCAATAAAGCACATAACCTAATTCTTGCTTCTGCTTTTGTTGTTCTTCTGTCCTTCCTTCTCCAATAATATCCGTGCCTGCTGCTGAAACACCGTTGCCCGTCAGTTGCGGTAAATAAAAAAAAAGCGTTGCTTGTACGTCACGACACGTGGGACAGGGACGAGTGGACACACGTTGCGAAAGCTGCGACTAGGAAGCGTGAGGATATTTAAAAAAAAATGTTTGTTTAAACGCAGGCAGCCACATCATCATCATCACCACCACCACCACCACCACCACCATCATCATCATCATCATCACCACCACCACCACACCATCATCATCATCAGCCTGGTTATGCCCACTGCAGGGCAAAGGCCTCTCCCATACTTCTCCAACAGGCAGCCACAAACAGTAGAAAAATGCGCAGAAATGAAGTCAAGGATAAGAAAGCAAATTAGGTTTGAGCGTTGCTCCTCTATGAGTTCCAGGTTCGGTGCATAAAACGAGTGGCTGAAATGAGAGCACGGGGAGCCCAGTCACTGTTGTTCCGAACCTGTCTACGGCCGCTACGGAGCAAATACATCGGTCACAGAATGCGTACGGTAAGTACTCGAGAGTAGACCCTGCCCCGCGAACAAAAGAATTACGACTCATTTCAGGATCGGTCGTAATCTTTGCGATATATCTTTAAGTTTTTTCATTTTTACAATGGTTAGAACTTCTTGCTTTCTTATACGACATCTACGTTGAAGCTTGCAATGCCGAACGAAAAGCAGCAATCGGCCTCACACCTAATCCTAAGCTCATATTACTGTTTAGACAGAAGGACGGAGTAATCTACACAACATAGCGAGTTTCTCACGATGTTCACCATGCTGCTCTTTGTGAACCATGACGGACGAAATGCTCGAATCTTATTCAAGACCAGAAGAAGTTGGATATTAAGCAGCTTATGGTTCAGAATGGTGCATTGTAGGCACTGAATGTGTATACTGCCACGTTCCTTGCGTGACACGTGATCTATTGCGAGTCCACTACCCCTTTCTTAACCCTTCATGCTCAAGCATTCATCTGTACTTCTCATTGCGCTATTACTCCAGAACATCCTATTTATCCTGCCAGTCCAAATTCAGAGCAGTGTTTCGGGTGAGCATAGCTTATAAAGACAGCCGTCGTCATCATTCAAGTCAATATGACATGCTAAGATTTACGTCCGCTATAAGAGAAGCACCTCTCCGATAAATTCACATTTATACAGCTCCTTAATCAATCGATTCGGTCCAAAGGCTAGAAGGTTGCTTTACTTTATCATTCCATCTCTTCATTTTGTACCATGCAAGCCTTTTTCTTTCCTTTAAACTTTATCAAACCACTCGCTATCGGTCGTAGGGCTTACATAAACTGCTCAGCTTGAGTCCTTGCTCTATAGCGGAAGCTTTAGCTCGGGAAAACCAATCTAAATACATGGGAACGCATAAATCCTTTTCTTCGGAAACTGCTTCGCAGAGCGATGGTCGCCGTAGGATCGTGGTACGGATAATTTTGCTTCATGCACCCTAGAAAAGCAGTGGCTCATAGCTGGCAACGTATCTGAAGTGCGTTGTTCCGGGTTACTGCGCCCTAATGCATTCTGGCTGAGGTGCTCGACATAAATGACCATTAGAATTTAGGAATATTTGCAAAATTGCAACAAAATTACGAGTGTTTAAAAAAAAGACCTTGCTCCGATTTCGAAACAATCGCAAAAAGATTGCCGCAGCTCTGACTAGTGCAATTATTAATTACTAAATGTTGAACAAATCAGACAACATTACCATGACGTTTATGATGTGCGTGTAGCGTGGAATGACGAGGACGCCGTGGGAGCAGCTGGCCCGATTGATTCTGTGAACAAAACAAACGCATGTAAACCTACAAGAGACAGGCTTGAACGCTGGCATATGGTAGCGAATGATAAATGCATATATTGCGCACAAACAGAGACCAACGCGCATGTAGTAAAGGACTGCGTTGTAGCACGCACCTTCTGGAAGATGGTTACAAGAATGTTCGGAATATCCATGGTGCGGCCACCACAGCGCCGAGATCGGTTTGCGAGTCTCGTCTACTACAGCGCTAGCTACATCTTGTGGTGCTTCCGCAACATCGCAGAACGATCTCGGCAATCAAATAGAGCAATGTACCCCAGAATGTACCCCAATGTACCCCAGAAACTCGGTGAAGCCGAGTATCTTCGCCGCTGGTCTACGCGGTACATAACCGTCTCCCGAGGCAAAGTATTTCTACAGCCAGAATAATGCTCAATTCGGTTGCCCGAGTTCAGACTGTGTCTGTATGTGCCCCGAGTACCTTTCATAAATTCGAGGCCGACAATAATGCTTTTGCGTGGATGCGGTAATGAGCTTTGTTGTTGTTGTTGTTGTGTGTGGCAAAGCCAGTGTCAAGCAGACACCATTTATTATTTCATTTGTTAATCTGTTTTGTTTACGTCAAGTATGATGTATTACATGTGATGTACCTCATATTGTACTTTTCGTTTTTACCACAGTTGTAAGCGTGCCTACAGGTGAATAAATTTCCTTGTCAGTAAAGTGTTTCAGTCACATCATCATTGTACATAACTGCTTAGTGCACTGTATATGTTGAGCATCATTTTATACATGTGAAATTTAGTTTATGTGCAACTGTGCCTTTCCGAGGGACTATTTCGTTATGTGTTAGTGAGTGAGGACTCAGACACTACTATAACGTGCCATGTACACAATGGTTCATTCTTTTCTGCAGGTGTTATCGTCCTAGTGAAATCGTGCCGTGATTGTCACAGTATTCGTCTCATCTCTTGTCGAAATAAACGTTTTTTTCTAAACACTTGTGATGGCATCAAACTAACAAGGATGCCCTATATGAAGGAGACACGATTGGTGAGATGTTTGTGAGGTTTATTTTCCAGCTAGCTTTACGAAGCTCCATTCGAAATACATTGAAACGGATAAGTCGTTTTCGAGCGCAGCCCTTAATCACCCTTTCCAGCGACGAGCCTAGGCGTCTTCTATCGTAACCGAGCGAATGAGCACAACGAAGGATGAAACAGCGAATGCGGAGCGAAGCGGAAGACGAACGACGGCGATATCAAAAAAGAGTGCGAGATGTAAGGAGAAGGGGACGGGGGGGTATGGCGAAAGCGGGAGGAGGAAAGAGTAGTGAAGCCTATGACGGGCTCTGCGGCGGTGACCGCTACGAGATGGTGGTGAGCAGCGCGTGTAGCTTGTATGGAAACAAAGTGCTGCATGAGTGGACGTATGTCTGCGGCGGCTGCTCTACATCGCGTCCACGCGTCGTCCACGCCCTGCCTTTAGCGAACGCCCAATTAGCGAGACGGTCGCACCACATCTCGCTTAGTTTGAAAATTGCCGCACGAGACAGATTGTTGGCGCCAGCCAATAGATCATCTTCATCATCATCATCATGACCACCCCCACTGCAGGGCAAAGGCCTCTGCCATACTTCTTCAACTACTACCCCGGTCATGTGCTAATTGTGACCATGTTGGCCCTGCAAACTTCTTAATCTCATCCGCCCAACTAACATTCTGCCGCACCCTGCTACGCTTCCTTTCTCTTGGAATCCAGTCCGTAACCCTTACCCCCGTATTCAGAAATGCATCCTAATTTGA
The DNA here is from genome assembly GCF_038994185.2 of Dermacentor albipictus. Lineage (NCBI taxonomy): Eukaryota > Metazoa > Arthropoda > Arachnida > Ixodida > Ixodidae > Dermacentor > Dermacentor albipictus. The sequence goes on along the minus strand of NC_091828.1, from coordinate 86,176,599 downwards.
AGCCCATGCTTGCCTTGATTGAAACGACGCCTGTCCTCAACGCACCAAAAGACACGCAATGGGCGTCTTCGGCGCGTTCGCTCAAGGCGTACTTCATGTCAAGTCAAGCATGGGCTTCAAATTAGGATGCATTTCTGAATACGGTGGTTAATGACCACCGGTTAGCTTCCCTCCTCATTACATGCCCGGCCCATGCCCATTTCTTTTTCTTGATTTCAACTAAGCTATCATTACCTCGCGTTTTTTCCCTCACTCAATCTGCTCTTTTCTTATCCCTTAACGTTACACCCATCATTCGTCTTTCCATAGCTCGTTGTGTCGTCCTCAATTTAAGTAGGACCCTCTTCATAAGCCTCCAGGTTTCTGCCCCGTAGGTGAGTACTGGTAGGACACAGCTGTTATACACTTTTCTCTTGAGGGATAATGGCAAGCTGCTGTTCATGATCTGAGAATGCCTGCCAATATATGAGGAATAGAAAACGTGCATAGAGCTGCGCTCAAATTTCGCATTAGGGAGTATCGTAATTATCGCTGCCATGTTTCTCAGGAATAAGATATTCCCCTTCCTCCTTAATATGAAGAGTAGCTTGTCATCGGTTGTATACATGCCTGAAAAAATCGCTGCCTTCCTAATAAGACCTCATCTGTCTCTAGTGCACTTTTTGACGAAGTTTGTTGCATTAAAAAACATTTTAGATTTAGTGTCTGCAGAAGTTGGTATCCTTGACTGAGGCTGCGAATTAAGAAGTTATGCAAATTGTAGAAAAAACTTCTTCAGAAACGCCCAAAGTATATGTGTATACACCGCTGTCAAGCATACCACTAACTTGTGCATTCAAATTCAAATTCAAATTCAAATTTTATTTTGCCACCATGGTACAGATGATGGCGGGGACCCGTAGTAAAAGCTGCCGTTGGACAGCTTGACAAGGCCACGGGCCCCCACTTTGACAGCAATACAGTGGTTGTTTTTCTTTCCCTTTTTTTTTTTCACACACACGAAAAAGAGAAGAAAATACAGGAAATACAGATAACAAAGGAAAAAAAAAATACATATAGCAGAGTTGTTATCCGGTTACAGTAGTCAGCATAAAATCAACAGCATTGTCCTGGCTGGAAAGAAAACTTACAATGATGGTGAAAGAAAGAAGAATTGGGTAGACAAATCACAGAAAAAAAAAAAAAAAAGATTAGGTGTAGTGTAAAAAATACTCGAACAGTTTGTGGCGTGTTGTGTTTTGGAGATCAATATCGTTTTGTGCGAGTTTGTTAAGAAGTCGTGGTAGTTTATTTTCTAATGTTTGATTACCATAGAAAGTTCTGTATGTTTTTACGTTCCATTGTGCTATGTTTCTTGTGCTGTACATTGCATCTCGTTTTTCTAAACCAGCTAATTTTGATAGAAAAGATATGTTCTTCAACACCTCGTTTTTCACACACTTGCTCAGACGATAGTCGTAAAGTTTAGTAATTGGTAGTAAGTTATACTTTAAGAAAAGTGCGGCCGTATGGTAGGTATGCGGAACATTTTCAACAATTCTTAGAAATTTTTTCTGTAACAAGTGTAGTTTCTGAAGATTGCCTGCTGTTGTTGCACCCCAGGTTAAATGGCAATAGCTGAAATGCGATTGTATCAATGAATTATATAGCATTAGCATTACATTTCGCGGTAGTATCTCACGGTTCTTGTAAAGAAGACCAATAATACGTGAACATTTATTTGTTACAAAGCTAACATGATCATCCCATGACATTCTTTCATTAAATAATATACCTAATGTTTTAAATGAAGGCACAACTTCTAAGGGTACGGACTGAAGGAATATATTCTTAGTGAGACGGACCTTCTTGTTTCTACCTCTGAAAACAACGACTTTAGTCTTTGCTGTGTTAATCCGCAACGCATTTCTGCTACTCCAGTTTTCTATTTGCTTCAGTGCATTGTTTGCAGTATCTGTGAGTTCGGCTGCATTATCTCCGGCAAGAAAAATACTGGTGTCGTCAGCATAGATGATAAATTTAACGAATGGAGTTGCATGTACAATGTCATTGATGTAAAGATTAAACAGAAATGGACCCAAAATGCTACCTTGTGGAACGCCACAGCCTACAGATTGCATATCTGAGAGGAGACCATTTATTGCTACTGCCTGTTTGCGATCCATGAGGTATGACTGCACAAGCGATAGTGCATGGCCGCGGAAGCCACAACGCTCAAGTTTACGAAGAAGTATTGTATGGTTTAATAAGTCGAATGCCTTCGAAAAATCAAGAAAAATACCAATGACTATCCTATTATGTTCGAGTTCGTTCAATATATATTCTCGTTGATCTAATAGTGCAAGTTCAGTAGAGCGGTGCTTACGGAAGCCATACTGAGCTGCTGTTATAATTTTGTGTTTTTCTTCAAACTGCAAAAAGTTTCTAAGTATTACTTTTTCTAGTAGCTTAGAAAACACGGGTAAGATAGATATTGGCCTGTAATTCCCGAGCTGGTTTTTATCACCCTTTTTAAAGATAACTGTTACACGTGCAATCTGCATTTTACGAGGAAATACAGCGGTACTGACACAAAGGTTTAAGATATGCGTGATGTATGGTAAAATAAGGTCAAAAATATACCGTATAGGCTTTATCTGGAGGCCATCAATATCAATGGCTGTGCTATTGTTTAGTTCGTGGAAGGCTGCCGTTACATCTGCTTCTTCAACCGGTTTGAGAAATATAGTGTCGCTTATATGAACGACATCACTGAGATTGTTATGCGGGACTTGATTTCTAGAAGCGCAAATAAAGTGCGTATTAAACGTATCTGCTAATTCTTTTCCAGTTATACTTACACCATCGATATTTAGCATATTTAATTCACCTGATTTGCTATTTCTCCCCAAAATTGCGTTTAGCCGCTTCCACATAATGTCGACACGACCACAAGTTGACGTGAATTGATTTGTGTAATAGGCGTTTCTGGCTTTCTTGAGCTCAGTATTCAAGCGGTTTCGATATTTTTTAAACGCTGTCAGATCACATTCAGCTCTCGATTTAATAAACTTATGATATAGGATGTTCTTTGTGTTTATCTTTGCCACCAACTCCGGTGTGACCCATGGTTTGCGACTGTGACGCCTTTGTTTTTTTGTTAATATTGGGAAACAGGCCTCGTAAATCGGCTTCAGAATACCTAAGAATGCCTCGTAAGCATTATTGGCGTCATTTTCTAAAAGGACAGGCCTCCAGTTGTTCTTTTCTACCGAGTTTCTAAATGTCGACAGTGTTTTTTCAGATATAAGTTGGAAAGAATATGTTGAACTACGTTTCTTTTTAGACATGTTTTTAACACACATAAATATTGGCAAGTGATCGCTGATGTCAGAAATTATTACTCCAGATGTGATCATACTAGGGTCATGGTTAGTGATAAACAAATCGATCAGCGATGAAGAATACCAATGACTATCCTATTATGTTCGAGTTCGTTCAATATATATTCTCGTTGATCTAATAGTTATGCAATGTTACAATGTTATGCGAGTTGTAAATTTATATACCCGATTTGTCCGTTTTCGAGGCTCTAAAAATGCACCCTACAGAAGTGTGAAGTGATTTTTAAAGAGAAGTGGAAGAGATAAGTGCAGTGCCGTAACTGTCTCTCACAGGAGGACACCTCAACAGCACTGCACGGGGAAGGGGTGTGGGGAGAAAAAGATGGAGATAGTGACCGGAAGTAAAAAGGAGAGAGAGACCGGAATAGCAAAAAAGAAAAGACGACAATGTAGCTAAGCGTTTGCGGGGCCTACAGCCGCGCTCTGAGGTGTGTTGCTTCGCAGAATTCCATCAATGCCGAAAATGCATGCTTGGTGATGGAACTGTGAGCATTGGGGAAGAGTAGGCACTGCAGGGTGGTGGATGGCAAGCCACATCGGCGGTAGGAGGCGTACAGAGCCTCCCTCTCGATCCCGAAGGCCGGGCAGTGAAGCAGAAGGTGTTCCAGTGTCTCCACGTCGTCGCAGTTACTACACACGGGGCTGCCGGTTCCCGTGAGCCTGTGTGTGCGCGCCGCTGTTTTGTAGCAGCCGATGCGCAGACGGAGAAGGAAGGCGCAGTCAGCCCGAGAGACGCCCACACGCGGGAGCAGGCGCGGGTGCGTTCCCGCCGCGACGCGCCGATCTGGATGATATCGGTTCTCGATGCAAAGTCACGCATTTGTAAACTTCCTTAATCAATTTCTCTGTAGCTTACCAAATTTCACAGATATCTGCAAAAAAAAAAGTGCTGCTCCTAACTTGCAAAGTTCCTGCTAAAGTCACTTCCATAAAATCTCCTCTGCTAAATGTATTAAGCGCATTCAAATTGGTCGTGCGATTGTCTCATAAAAGCATTTCGGCGTTCCGCCACTATTTGAAAATGGCACATTGGAGTAAGTCCGGAGCTAAATCTTATAGTTTATATTATCCAGAATCTCTTCTACGCATGTTTTCTCCCTAATTCATACTGCCGCTTTTTATTATCTGTTTAATTCTAAATGTTTGATGCCGGGCTTTATCGATGCACGTACGTCAGACAATCATCAGCACTGAAATCTGCGAGTTGATAGTTTGCCATTTTTTGCCTGCCTAATGATTAGGAATATTGCTATAAAAAGTTTTAAAGGTTTGCTTTATTAAATTGTATGTTGAATGGAAGATGTTGATGTTCAGCAATTTTTTTTTCTCAAATGAATATTAGGAGAGGTTGGCACCTTTATTGCGGCACCCGCTGCTCCTTGTCACTTGGCAAAGGAAACAAATTTGCGTAAAGAGGGAGAATAGCGACACGAAATATGGCACTCAGTAGAACACTGGATGAATAAAAAATATACAGTCCTACAGTACAGGAATCGCAAAGTTTTCTGCATGAATTCAGTAAACATACGCCTATATAATGTTTATTGTTTATTGTTTATTGTTTATTGTTGTTATGACATGTACAAAAAACGGGCTTACATATTATATACAGCATCAGGAGGTCCCAGAGTGAGAAACTGCCAGGGGGACCTCCTATCATTAGTGGGTGCATAAGAGTGTTAGAGCAGCAAGTAGAGGGCGAACAAACAAACAAAACAAAAGAAAAAAAAACGCGTTAATACAAGCATGTCATAGCTTTTGCATAGCCAAAACACAGAATACATGTAATACACTGCAAGCACAGAACAGAATTATACATATTGCGTAAAAATTGCGATCACCAAATAAATCAATTTTGAATCCAGAACAACATTTATGTTACTCCTTTAGCGTATTAGGATCATCTGAAACTTAGTATTTTCCGAAAATGTTGGTGTCCCCTAAAACGTTTTTCAAAGCAAGAAGTGCTCTTTTCTGAAGGCCCGCAGTTGACCATGGACCAATTATATTTTTAGGGTGAATGGTCTTCTGTCTCATAGCAACAAAAATGCTTGCAGTACCCTTCTTTGTGGATCGTATTTCGTGCACTCGAGGTGAAGATGATGCACACCTTCGTCTGGATGGCCGCAAGAACACTGCGGAGTAGAGACAAGTTTTATCCTGTGCAAGAAGTGTTTCGTAAATGCAATACCAAGACGCAGGCGGTGTACGAATGTTTCAAATTGTCTGCTGTCTCTTCGATTTTCCGGCATTTATATGGTTATACGTGGGTCTATAAAGTATAACTCCGAGTTATTAGTTTGCTGATCAAACCAGGTAGTTTCGCTCAGGCGACAGGAAATCTGTCTCAGGATCAGTCGGACTTCACTACGCAATAGAGGAAGATCGGTTGTCTCTGCGTTATTGTGCGCTCGATTCGCAGCTGCGTCCGCTGCAGTATTACCAGGAATGTTGCAGTGCCCAGGTATCCACTGAAATTCATTTACGTGGTTCATTGGGCATGCTTTTGTAAGTTTTTGAGCGTCTTATACAATAGCAAAGTGTTCAAATAATTTTTCTCATTGCTCTGTAATAATGTGAGAGCGGCTTGCGAATCGCTAAAGATAACCTATTTTTGCGAATGCTTTTCTCATATGAAACGCAAGGCACGCAGGATTGCAAACAGTGCTGCCACGGTGGAAGATATCTCTCGGGATAATTTAAATGCTTGCTCTAGTGCTAAATATGGAATGACGAATGCTTAAGTCGACGAAGTTTTATGACACGAGCCACTTGTGTACACGTGGAGGTACTGGGGATATGAGTAAATTTGGAAGAGTGGCAGTTATGTGCGGCTACCATGAACATGTCTCGCTTACTTATAATCCCGTCGACCGATAATTCTATATTAGGAGATGTTAACTACCAGGGAGGGTAACTAACATCAGCTTTGCATAATTCAAGTCTTGGTACCTAATAAGGATTTATGTTCTTGAACAACATCGTGAATTTTGCTTTTGTTTCTTTCGGTAAGCGCGAGGTTTAATGGATGCTTCTCGTGTTGGGTTAAGATGCGATAAATATGTCGGCATGTTTCAACCATTCGTATGACTGGAAATGGTGGGTGACGGTCTTCTGCAATTACTAAAGAACTCGAGGTAGCCTGCGGAACTCCAAGACACACTCGCAGACCCCTTGCCAGTAAATGTTGAAGACGTTGCTCAGAATTTTGCGATAAACCATGGAGAATAGGTGCTGAGTAAGAAATTTTTTTGTGGGTGCGTTATGAACTTATAGTAGTGAAGAGACTGACCTCCCCCACATTGTGACAGCCAGTCGCCGAAGTACGTTTATTGCGGCAGTGGTCTGCTTTTCAATAGCGTGGATGTGTGATGCCCATGTCAGCTGGCGGTCAAGAATAACTCGAAGGAATTTATGCTCTTTAACGAAGATCAAAGTTTGCCGATTAAGCGTAAGTTGGAAATCATTCGGCTGCCGTCTAGTGAAAGGAAGTACGGCTGTCGTTGTGCATGAAAGACGTATGAAAGCATTAGGGTGTCCGGGTATAATTATTGTTTGGTCATCGAATAATCCAGAAAAAAAATTCGCCGACGATTACGATGCTCCTTAATGCGAAATTTGAGCGCTACTGTTCGGGCGCTCTAAATTCCACCATTTGCGTCGCTCACGGTCCAGAAAGAAAGCGCGAACAGGGGGACGAATGTCACGCGCCGAGCCCATTCTCATGCGCATACTATAGTGGCGGCGGCGCGGGCGAAGTAGCGCATGCGATGTGTGTCCGAGGCGCGAGTCAGCGCTTTGTTTCCGTATAAAGTATCGGCGGACGAGCTTGCCCAGCGCTAGCCGCGTGCCTTAGTAATAGACAGTAGACAGTTTTAGTTACACGTACGTAGAGGCTTTGCATACGTAGATCTTCTACGTGTCAGCAGTGCGCATGCGTAGAACGTAGCGGGCGCGCGCTCGTCTCACGGACGTACGTGAGATTCTATTCTTTGCGTGCGCTTCTTGCGCACGTAGACAGCTTCGCGCGGGAGTTCCGCGAGATCACGAACAAGCGATAGCGGGCGCCGCGCGAGCAGACGGCTCGCATCGAAACACGGCGACAGGATTGAATTGGCTACCGCCGCGTTCACATTTCCCGATAGATGGAGCTAAGGGGTCCCTCTTGGCGTGCGTCGCGTACGTGTAGCTAAAAGCATTTCAGATGGCGTGCACGTAAGGTACGTAGGCTTTTCACGTTTGCGTACATGAAGCCTCTACGTACGTGTAACTAAAACTGTGTAATGACGTGAACGGTACACGCCATCTTGAAGTATCGCGCGGCACTCTGCTTCGCTCCAGGCACGTTCGCCATACTCTCCTCCTCCGCTTTCCGCCACATGCCTTCACTGTAGCCTAATCCTACGCTTTCCTCCTCGCTCTCCCTTCGGTATCGCCCTCCTTCGTCTCCCGCTGCACTCTCCGTTCACTCTTTCATCCTTCGCTGTGCTCGCTCGCGCGGTTATGCGGACGCGCAAGGCAGGAATGGGCGCCTAAGAGCTGCGCTCTAATATTAGCCCGCAGCTTGAACGCCTAGGGGGGCAGTAACAGAACTTGCAAGAAACTTGCACTTCGGGAAGAATTGGGGATAAGAGTTAATGGAGAATAGCTTAGTAACTTGCGATTCGCTGATGATATTGCCTTGCTTAGTAACTCAGGGGACCAACTGCAATTCCGTAATTCATTTTTTTCCGCATGTTTCCGCACACTGGAATAGGCTTCCCAGGAGCATTGGTGAATGTAAAACGTGTTCAGAGTTTCTGTCTTTATTGTCACGCAGTCTGTCGTAGTATATTATCCCGTTTTCTTTATATCATTTGGCTGGCATTGCACTTCATGCGATAGTGTACCCTTTCCATTTCTGTCTTGCAAATTTGCACCGCATTTCACAAGACCGTTTTGCCGTCGAGATGACTCATCTATGTTACGTATTTTGTTACTTTTATCACCTGTGCTCTGCTGTATCAAGTTTGTCACATGTTCACTTTTCTTCAATTCGTTCCCCCCTGCAATAATGCCCTTGTGGCGCTGCAGGTACTTGTATAAATAAATAAATAAATGCATGCTCACTGACCCGTAGAGGCAAAGCAGAAGGGTGGGTCTAAAAAAAATTAATCTGCAGAAAACTAAAGTAATGTTTAACAGTCTCGGGAAGAGAACAGCAGTATACGATATGTAGCGAGGTACTGGAAGTGGTAAGGGAATATATCTACTTAGGACAGGTAGTGACTGCGGATCCGGATCATGAGAATGAAATAATCAGAAGAATAAGATTGGGCTGGTGTGTGTTTGGCAGGCATTCTCAGATCATGAGCAGCAGGTTGCCATTATCCCTCAAGAGAAAAGTGTATAACTGCTGTATCTTACCAGTACTCACGTATGGGGCAGAAAGCTGGAGGCTTACGAAAAGGGTTCTACTTAAATTGAGGACGACGCAAAGAGCTATGGAAAGAAGAATGATAGGTGTAGCGTTAAAGGATAAGAAAAGAGCAGATCGGGTGAGGGAACAAACGCGAGTTAATGACATCTTAGTTGAAATCAAGAAAAAGAAATGGGCATGGGCAGGGCATGTAATGAGGAGGGAAGATAACCGATGGTCATTAAGGGTTACGGAGTGGATCCCAAGGGAAGGGAAGCGTAGCAGGGGGCGGCAGAAAGTTAATAGGGCGGATGAGATTAAGAAGTTTGCAGGGACAACATGGCCACCATTAGTACATGACCGGGTTAGTTGTAAAAGTATGGGACAGGCCTTTGCCCTTCAGTGGGCGTAACCTGGCTGACGATGATGATGAACTGCTCAGCTTGAGTCCTTGCTCTATAGAGGAAGCTTTAGCTCGGCAAAACCAATATAAATACACGGGAACGCATAAATCATTTTCTTCGGCAACTGCTTCGCAGAGCGATCGTCGCAGTAGGAATGCGGCACGGATAATTAATTTTGTTTCACGCACCTTAGAAAAGCAGTGGCTCTTAGCTGGCAACGACTATGTAGTGCCTTGTGCCGGGTTAGTGCGCCCTAATACATTCTCGCTGAGGTGCTGGACCTAAATGACTAAACGAATTTAGGCATATTTGCATGATTGTGGCGTAATTAGGAGTATTTCATTTAAAGGCCATGCTCTGATTTGGAAACAATCGCAAATAGATTGCCACGGTGCTGACTCGTGCAATTAGTAATTACTAAACGTTGATTAAATCAGCCAACATTGCCATGACATTTATGATGTGCGTGTAGCGTGGAATAGCCAGGATGCCAAGGGAGCAGCTGGTCCGATTGATTTAGCAATCAAAATACACACTAGAATGCCTCTGAAATTATGTAAAGTGTTTCAGTGACATCATCATTGCACATAACAATTTTGTACGCTGTTTATTTTGAACATGATTTTATACACGTGACAATTTATGCATAACTCTGCCTTTCCGTGGGATTATGTGGTTATATGTTAGCGAGTGAGGACTCGGACACAAATTCGAAAGCGTGCCGTGTACACAAGGCTTAGCTTCTTTTAATATGTTATCCTGGTGAAAGTGCCGTGATTGTGACAGCGTTTGTATCGACTATTGTTGAAATAATCTTTTTTTACTAAACGCTTGTGATGGCATAAGACTAGCAAGGATGCCCTACGAAAGAGACATGGTTGGTGCGATGGAACATTACATAAGATTTTTTGAGAGGAAGACGAAGTGCTTCTCTTGCGGAACACATATCGCCCGTCTCTATGTTTTTCTGGACTTCTTACTGCACCTGTGGGGTCTACCGCCCCCTCCATCGCGGTGATGGATGTACAACACCCCGAGGATCCTCCCGGTTCCCGTTCACCCGCGGACATCGGTTCGAGGAAGCGAGGAAGTACGTCAAGTGGTAGCGAGGACACAGAGCTGTACTGCGCATCAGGTGACGAGTCCTCGGAGGACAGCTTTCGACTTGTCCAGTACCGCAAGGCCAAACGAAGAATTATCAACTCATCTTCGGCGTCCAGCTCGAACACTGTGAAAACAGCTCCTCAGCGATGGCCTCACTCCATCCTGTTTGTGCCACAGAACGCTACCGACAACCTGCGCGTCCTCAACAGGCAAGCACTCTCCGTGTATCTAGAGAACACCGTGCCAAATGAGATCAAGGATGTCAGGATAAATACTAGACGAAACATCCTGGCAATCGATGTGATGAACCCGAGTGCACTGACCATACTACAACATATAACGCAGCTGGGAAACATCAAGGTCCGATCCATCGTGCCAACGAATGGTGCCACAATAACTGGAGTCATCTATGACATTGACAATGAAATATCTAATGCAGACCTCCCAATTCTCATAAAACCAGCAAGCGAACACAACGTGATTGTGCATGTTGGTCGCCTCGGCAACACACGTTGTGTGAAGATAACCTTCAAAGGCGACTGCCTTCCACCCTACGTGAAGGTCGGCCACTTTCGCCACCAGGTTCGACCATTTATTCCAAGACCAATGCAATGCTTCAATTGTCAGAAGATAGGACATGTGAAGGGTGTTTGCAGAAATTCGGCCGTGTGCCCTCGATGTGCCGAACCCCACTCAGAAGACAACTGCAGCGCAACCACGTTCAAGTGTCCTAACTGTCAAGGTGATCACTGCGCCTCTTCCAAAGGCTGTCCCCAGATCAAGAAAGAGTTCACCATTCTTAAGCAAATGGTGAGAGACAAGTCTACCCACAAAGAGGCCGCTGTGAAAGTACGGCGAAGACGACGGCACCGACAACGGTCTTCACGGCGGAAAACTTCAAGCTTTCAGGAAAAGTCCCCTCGTCAAGCATCATTATCAGCGGACGTTTCCAGCACTCTGATCACCAATGTTGGAAGGGAGCAAACTGCCAGATCTCTCTCCACAAAGGAATGGCCGCCACTTCCGCGTACACGACCACCAGAAGAGCCGCAGAAGAAGCCGCCCCCAGTACAGCAAGGTGCTGTATCCGAGGAGTCGCGGAAAACAGATGAGCAAGTGATAGCACTTATTAGGGCTTTAATGAATGCCATTCGCGTGCTGCTAAGCAACATGCACACACCGTCTGCCAGAAAATCGCTTCAAGTACTGGACGCTTTGAGTCCGGTGCTTGCAACCCTTGAGTAGATCATGGCTCCACAGCCACGGTCATTTAGGGAAGAGGTCCGACAAGCAGCTATTTTTCAGTGGAATGCCCGCGGACTCAGAGCGCGCCTTTCGGATTTCCGTCGCTTCGTGTTCGCCAATATGTTTCCCATTATCGTCATTTGCGAGCCGAACTTATTGAACAAAATCAGGCTTTCTGGATATGAATCATTTATGTCGTCAGCTGTTTATGAAAACAGTAAGGTTTTGGTGTTCATTCGCCGTGACCTCACCTACACTCATCAGCCTGTACCACCTAATGACAGTAATCAATATATATGCCTAAACGTAAGGAAAAAGAATCTGGCCTTCACTTTTGTAGGCGCCTACCTATCTCCGTCAAGTCGATTTGATTACAAAAGACTACGAGACATCCTTTCCTCAACTTCCAATCCCTGGGTCATCACTGGAGGTTTCAACGCCCATCATACACTCTGGGGAAGTCCGATCATCAACGCAAGAGGCAGAGATCTGGTATCTTTCGCCTCCAGTAATGAACTTTGGCTGCTGAATGATGGAAGTCCTACGTTCTTACGTGGCTCCACGTACAGCAGCTGTCTTGACTTGGCTTTCGTCTCACGAAGCCTAGTCAGACATGCAGGGTGGTTTGCTGACATAGAGACGCACGGAAGCGACCATATCCCCACGTACATCAAGATCAGAGGATTGACTGCTTCCAAAATACGGGATACGATCCAAAGAGTGGACTGGCCTAAATTTCAGTCTATTATGGAAGAACACTGCGACGGCAATCCATCTTTCGACTTGGAAGAGGCAATCAAGAGCGTGGTGCAAGACACTATGCGTACTCTAACATGCTCCTCGAAACTTAATGATTATGATGTGGAACTAGAACGACTTCGAGCAATCCGGCGACGTGCTGAACGAAGATACCGACGTACGAAAACAATGGGCGATCTACGGACCGCCAGGCGCACGCAAAAGAAGATACAGCGCCGGTTAGACAAGCTCGAATCGCAACGTTGGGCTGCCTTCTGTGAGTCGCTAGATCCACGCAAGCCTTTATCGCAACTATGGAGAACGGTGCGCGGACTGCGGACACTTCCCGTACAGCGATTCCCATTCAAGGCACTTGCCCTCTCTCAAAAGAGATCGGAGATTGACGTGGCAGAGGATTTCTGCGCCAGATTATCCGGCCAACTCACAGCTACCAAGATTCCATCGCCTTCGAGCAGCTGTCCGCCAGCACGTGATCACCGGTTGGATCTACCATTCTCGATCCACGAACTTAAGGCAGCATTAGCTTTGTGTAGCCGCACATCAGCGCCAGGACCTGACGGAATTTCCTACCGAGCTTTGTGTCACCTGGGGGAGCGAGCGAGAGGGGTTCTTCTTGAGGTGTACAATGAATCTTGGAGAAATGGCACGCTACCAACAACCTGGAAGACAAGTCGCCTTGTTCCACGCCCGATAGCTTTGGCGAGCTGTGTGGGCAAAGTAATGGAGAGGATGATCCTAGGACGCCTGGAGTGGTACTTGGAGTACCACAACACCTACCCAGATGCCATGGCGGGCTTCCGACGCGGTCGGTCATCGATCGATAACGTCGTCGACCTGGTCACCTACATTCAACATGAGAAACGCCGTAAGCGCCTCTGCGCATCCTTATTCCTCGACGTTAAAGGGGCGTATGACAACGTTACGCATGAAGCCATCCTCTCTGCTCTCGCAGAGGTAGGAGTGGGTGGTCGGATGTTTCAATGGATACGGAGCTATCTATCCATGCGATCCTTCTTTGTAAGCACCGAGGGAGGCCATACTTCGCTACATTACAGCTACCGCGGCGTCCCCCAGGGCGGTGTACTTAGCCCTGTGTTATTTAACCTAACACTAATTGCTCTCCTTGAGCACGTGCCAACCACAGTCAGGCTATCAATGTACGCGGATGACATCTGCATATGGACATCTGCAGTAACACGCCTACAGCTGCGAGCGAGAATTCAGAAAGCCGCGACACAAACTGCTGTCTACCTGCGTAATCGAGGCCTCGAAATTTCCTCCGAGAAATGCGCACTAGTGCCATTTACGCGCAAACCCATGGCGAACTACAGTGTAACGATAAATGGCCAAGTAATACGACGCGTCCGATCGTACAAGTTTCTAGGTGTCATAATCGACAGGGACTTGTCATGGAGCCCACACATATCTTACGTGAAAAAACGGTTGACAGGCATATGCCACCTGTTCAAATTTTTCGCTGGCAAGACCTGGGGAATGTCGCCTAGTGCCATGTTGCAACTGTACATTATGCTTTTTCTGGGATTTCTGCGATACAGCTTGCCAGCAATAAACAACACAGGCAAAACGAATCTACGCACTATACAAAGTCTTCAGGGTCAAGTGCTCCGGATCTGTCTAGGCCTGCCTCAGAGTGCTTCAACAGTGGCTACGATAGCAATCGCTAGAGACCACCTTGTCAAGACCCACATTGAAATTGAAGTACTCAGGACCCATATAAGGCATCTAGCCAGGACTTCTCGTCACCATTTAGCCTCTCTACCAGCGGACAGGCCACACACATCTTTCAGCCAAACGATAACTGCATATGATGAATCATTGCCAGCTTGTTTCACTCCGGCTGCGAGACCTTCGATCCCTCCATGGTGCCTCGCTCAGCCGAAAATCAACCTCGCAATACCTGGTATCTCGAAAAAAGCTGATCTGTCATCACCAGCCCTTAGACAGCTCACGCTACTATATTTGTACGAGAACTACCGTGACTCTACGCATATTTACACTGATGGATCTGTCCTTCCAAGCAGCTCCGCGGCGGCAGTCGTCATACCAGCGAAAGCTACAACAATCAAATTTAAGACGACCCACGCGACAACATCGACAGCAGCAGAGCTCGCAGCGCTCTTTACTGCTCTTCATCACATTGGTGATGAACCGCCACACAAATGGACAATATTCTGAGACTCGAAGGCGGCACTGCAGTCTCTACTGTCACCTTTACGACGCGGATTGCAGGAACAACTAATATTCCATATTACAGAGACATTACACCATATAAGTGATGCAGGCCACGACATAACCTTTCAGTGGCTTCCAAGTCACTGCGGGATTGTCGGCAATGAACGGGCGGATCACGCTGCCCGCTCAGCCCATACTGAGGAGCGCCACGTCCCCATTCCTCTTTCTAGAACTGACGCTGCACGGAAGCTCCGCCTACTTGCTCGGCAGTGCACCGCGTCGCAATGGAATGAGCCACATTTAAGAAATCCGCGACTGCACTCACTTGATCCAACATTAAGTCCTCGAGCGCCATCACAGCTTCGCCGTAGAGACGCCACGCTTTTATATCGACTTTGGTTGGGCGTTGCCTTTACTAAAGCCTATGCCTTCCGCATAGGGATGACCGACACCCCAACCTGTGACCACTGCGGCCATGAAGAATCAATTGGCTATATTTTGTGCACCTGCCCGCAGTACAGTCCACAGAGGGCATGCCTCAGCCAGCAACTAGACCAACTGGACGACCAACCGCTATCCGAAAAAAGAATTCTGCAACATCGAAAGGACCTACCGTCACAGAAGAAGGCCGTGCAAGCGCTTTTGCGCTTCTTGCGATCTACCGGCCTGTGTGAACGACTTTAACTGGAACGCCTTTTGTGTGTGTGCCTCCATGTGTGCGTGTTTTTTTTAGCGTTTTCCTCTCTGTCATCTTTCTAACCCCTATCCCCCATTCGCAGTGTAGGGTAGCAAACCGGAGACTCATATCTGGTTAACCTCCCTGCCTTCCCTCTTCATTCTCTCTCTCTCTACATAAGATTTATTTTCCAGCTAGCTTTACGAAGCTCCACTCGAAGTTCACTGAAACGGCTAAGTTGTTTTTGAGCGCAGCCCTTTGTCGCACATTCCAGCGACGAGCTTCAGCGTCTGCTATAGTAACCGAGCGAAGGAGCACAGCGAAGGATGAAAGAGCGAACGCGGAGTGAAGCAGGAGGTGAACGACGGCGACAGCGAAAAGTGGGCGAGAAGTAAGGCCGAGGAGGAGCAAATGGCGAAAGCGGGATGAGAAAAGATGGCTGTGGCTTAGCTAAGGTTAAGCCCAGGATGCGAAGCATACTAGCCTTTATTTTAACGCGACAGCGTTAAGGAGCTCGTGTCGCAGAAAAGCCGGTGTCGTCGGCTCAGGCGTGCGGCGCTTGCTCAGGCGCACATTTCGTTGTCGCGCCGAACGCTGCGTTGCTCGACGCTCAGCGCGTCCGATGCGGGGCGCGTAGTCGCTGCGCCGTAGCAAAGCCACCTAGAAACAGTCTCTGTAGCCCGCCGCAACCTTCGCTTCTCATTCCAACGAGCAGCTCTGTCTCCAGGAGGCATCTCACCTCGTGAGTGTCTAGGAGAGGCAAGCGCAGCTGCTTATATACCGCCGCGACGCCGCGAGCGACGGCGCGAGTTGGAGCCCCGTTTCTCCTCTGTCGTGACGTCACGGTGTCACGTGGTCAGCCTTGAAGGCGACGCCGCGAGCGACGGCGCGAGTTGGAGCCCCGTTTCTCCTCTGTCGTGACGTCACGGTGTCACGTGGTATTGAAGGCGACACCGCCGCGCCTGAGGAGCTGGGATGAGCTCTAGTAATATGCTTCGCATAAGACAGTAGTGCACCGTAAGACAGGCTCTGCGGCCGTGACTGCTACGAAACGGTGGCAAGGTGCGCATGTCGCCTGTATGGAAACAAAATGCTGCATGAGCGAATGTATGTCTGCGACGGCTCCTGTAAGTCGCGTCCGCGCGTCGCCCACGCACTGCCTCCCGGGAACGCCCAATTAGCGAGGCACTCGTGCCACATCTCGCTTAGTACGAGAATTGTCGCACGAGACAGATTGTTCGCGCCAGGCAATATGTGGCGAATGGAAAACATGCATAGGCCTGCACTCAAATTTCGCATTAGGGAGTATCGTAATTGTCACTGCCCTGTTTCGCAGGGATACTTTATTCCTATTCCTCCTGAATATAAAGAGTAGCTTGTCAGTGGTTGTATACAGGCCTGGAAAAATCTCTGTTTTCCTAAGAAGACCTCATCTGTCTCTAGTGCACTGTTTTATTGATGTTTGTTGCAATAAAAACACCTTAAATTTAGTGTCTTAGCAGACGGTTTCTTTGACTGAGGCTGCGAATTAAAAAAATAATGGAAATTCTAGAAATTACTTCTTCAGGAACGCCCAAAGTATAGGTGTATACACAGCTGTCAAACGTACCAGTAACTTGTGCATAGGACTTTGTAACAATGTTATGCAAGTTGTAAATTTATACATCAGATTTGTCCATGTTAGAGGCTCAATTTCTCTGCGCCTTAGAAATTTCACAGATATTTGTAAAAAAATTGCAGCTCCTAACTTACAAAGTTCTTGGTAAAGTCACTTCATCAAAATCGCCTTTGCTAAATGTAAAAATCCATATCAAATTGTTCGTGCGATTGTCTCATAAAAGGAGTTCTGCGTTGTACCCCTATTGGAAAACGGCACTTGGAGTTTGCCCGGAGCTAAATCTTATTGCTTATACTATCCAGAATCTCCTCTGCCCATGTTTTCTCCCTAATTCGTACTGCCGATTTCTATTATATGTTTAATACTAAATTTTCGATGCCGGGCTTCATCGATGCACGCAGGTGAGACAATCATCAGCACGCAAATCTGCGAGTTGATCCCTTGCCATTTTTTGCCGGCCTAACGATTAGGAATCATAATGCAAAATTGAAGTGAGGCGGGCAGACAGGACACAAGAGTAGAGAAGTGGACAACACGAACGCCGACTATCAACAGCATGGCAGCATGGCATATCAACAGCTATGGTAGAGGCATGGCATATCTATAATGGTGGAAGTGCGTGCGTGAGTCAGCCTTCGATTACTTTACATAAGGAAGAGATTAAGTGCCTTAACAGTTATCTCTCACGTAGACCAGCACGTGTACCCGATTGACACGTGGTGTTACCATTCCTGAGCATGCGCAGATGAGTTTTGTGTCTTCTTTCATTTTTCGCCTCAGTGCTCCCTTCAGTTGATAGTCGGCGTTCACGCCTCACTTCAATTTTGCATTATCAATCCTTACCAACTAGCTCAGCTTTCTGTCGTTCTACGATTAGGAATGTTGTCGTAAAAGGTTGTACAGGTTTGCCTTATGAAATGGTATGTCCTGTGGAAGACGTTGTTTTGAAGCAATTAGGGTGCTCAGGTATAATTTTTTTCGGTCATTGTATAATTAAGCAAAAAAATTCGCCGACGATTACGACGCTCCTTAATGCGAAATTTGAGCGCAACTCTTCAGGCGTTTTAAATTCCACAAGTTGCGTCGCTCATTGTTCAGAAAGAAAGCGTGAACCGGGGAACGAGTGTCTCGCGCGGAGCGCATCCTCGTGCGCATGCGCAGTGGGACCGAAGCACAAGCGAGCGCTCTGTTTCCATATAAGGTATCGGCGGACGAGCTCGCCCAGCACTCGCCGCGTGCCTTAGCGATGACGCAATAGGTGCGCTACGGCGCACGCTTCTATGACGCCATCTTGAAATATCGCGAGGCACTCTGCTTCACTCCACACGCTTTCGCCATACCCTCCTCCTCCGATTTCCGCCAGATGCCTTCACTGTAGCCTAATCCTATGCTTTCCTTCTCGCGCTCTTTTTGGTATCGCCCTCCTTCATCTCCCGCTGCGCTCTGCGTCCACTATTTCATCCGTAGAGTTTCTCACTATAACACCTAGAGGGTAATCTGGCGCCACCGTCTATGGGAGTTTCTTAAGGGGTCACCGTGCCATCATGGAAATGATGGTATATGTGTCTGCGAGGCTCGTGTTGGCTGGTGTTGTGAGAGGCTTCGTCTAAAACGTGGATATGGCTACGCAAATAACGCGTTCTCAAAGTAAAATCTTCATAAATTGTTTCCATTCACGCATATTACATCTTTACTCAGCCACGATGCATGACCAAGCGAAGAAAAGCAAGAACAGACGACCAACTGTTTCAAAGCGAGCGCGAACTTTGTCGTCTGTCCTCCAAGTTTAGCGGCTCGTTGATACTTTTTACGTAACATGTAGTCGTACACACAATAACAAGTCCTCATAGTTAAACAAAACATGTTTTCGCGTAATAATTAAGCTAAAACAGCTTTTCACGTGCTGTTCTAGTAGAAAATGAATCATTGCGACAGACGGAACGGTACTTGCCAAGCGCGTCTTCAAGGTGTCCTGTCTCTACGAGAACGATGCCAATCCGAATCCACAATATACCGGCATTCCCATGCATACCACAGCGCAGCAGCGCCAGATTTCCCTCTAGGTAATGCAGTGAGAAACTCTATGATTTCATCCTTCACTCTGCTCGCTCACTCGATTACGCGGACGCTCAACGCAGGAATGGGCGCCTAAGGCCTGCGCTCTAAAATTAGCCCGCAGCTTGGATGCCTAGGGTGGCAGTAACAGAACTTGCAAGAAACTTGCATTTGGGTCATTGCAGATAAAGTGGTCTCAGCTCACTTCGCACGCGTTTGGCATATCTAGGAAGCTCGTACATTGTGACCACTTCCAGAAAAAAGAAACTGACCGATCGCGCCTCCAGAGTGTCGTACACATTCGAAAGTGCTATCAGAAATGTAGATTTCAGTGAGAGACGGTGCGAAAAATCACCGCCCACACACTGCGTGCAGACGGTTAACCACCAAAACTGAAACGTGCGGCCCCGGTATTTATCACTGGCTTAATTCCGACGGTTCAATAAACGACGGCTTGGTAGGCTGCCGGATCCTCAGTACGCAGTTGAGCTGGCGCTCGGCTACATGGTCCTGTTCTTGTAGCCGGACTGCAGCATTTGCACGGCGTAGACGAGCTCGTTCCTGGTTCTGCTCGCGGCGTTGCTGATCGAAAGCTGCCTGCTCCTCAGGAGTACATATGACGTGTGGTCTACCCATTTCAGAGCCGGAGACAAACTGCTGCGCGGGCGCTCGGCTGCGACTGAGAGCAATGGCGTCACTACTGGCGCAGCCAATCATGCGCCTCTCTTTTTTTTCACGCATGCGCATGGGGTTGTGCCGGAGAAGTTTGTGGTGTACAGGCGACGGTCGAACGAATCGGCTAGCCAAATAGAGCTTCGCTGTAAAAATTCGTCAGGTACACTTAAGACTGCTTACGCGTGGGAATGCGAAACCATTATATTCCTTTTGGTGAAGTGCTTTCAATTGATCGTTTGCGCATGCATCAAAGTTTTTTTCGGCTGATTCGGTGTGTGTTTGCGTATACGCAAGCCAGGGACCGGCTATTTCGTACACTCATGACGTGACGTCGAGAGTCCATCGCAGGAGACAAAGCATCGATGAAAATCCCGAAGATGAAGTGACGCACGGGAGGCAGCACGCTCATTTTATACACTGAAGACGTGTCGCCACCCCTTCCCCATAGGTTGCGCCATCACGTGACCGATGACGCAAGCACTAGGAGACACCTTCAGTCAGCCAGAACTATGCGGACGCCGAGGCGCCGGGGAAGCGTGCTTGTTTCGCACCACGGAGGTTGAAATTGGATTCCTATTCAGGCCGAAACGTACCAAATTTTATTTGCAAAGCCATCAATTTACTCTGTTTACGTGAACCTGACTGAGAAATTCGATGCCACTCCGAGAATTTCTGAGGTGTTTTCACTTTTGTGCCATCGGCCATTTTTCGTACTATATTTCAGTCACGACGAGCACGACGGATCTGGCCAATAGTGCATATAATGCTTTCGCATTAAAACAATTGTCCTGCAACTTTGAAACTGAAGCGTAGCCCCCACACTTTAAGCCAAGTGACTTCGGCGAGTTAGTTTTGAGCGTATTGTTGAAACGTCATTGCGTGCCAGCAACATATGACTGTATATTTATAGCAGAACCCACGAATTTTTATGCTATTTGTAAAGGGTGCTGTTGGATGCGGATCTTTTCCTGGCATCACTCAAGTTACCCGACCACATCCAGTTGCCATCGCATTCCAGTTAAGGTGCGCTGGGGCGCGTCTACCACGTTACCGGACCCGTAAAACATGTTGGCGACCCCCACCTCATGCACCGAGGTTGGCACGGTTCCAGGCAGTCGATTTCGGTAGCGAGCAAAGATGTTTTGCGGCTCTGGAAGGCCGTTCGAGAACAACCCATTTCCTCTAGCTGAGCGCTACCAGGTGAGGAGGCGACGCCGAAGGCAAGTCAGCCCTCGGGCAATGGAGCCCTTGGAGCGTCCCCGTCGGCCGAATGTGACGGCACTTGCATGGGCGCCTACCATTGGAGGAACATGAGGACACCTGAGTTGGCTCGACGATTGGCCCAAAATGACGTGACCCCGAGAGGCCGAAGGGGTTAAAAGCGAGAGCAGCGAGAAGAGTTTTTTTTTTCGTTCTTCTTGCCAGGGGCCGCAGCGCCCGATTTGTTGCCGGCCGCCGATGACTTTATGACTGTTCATTACTTTGTGTTATTGCTGTAAATAATGTAAATTGATTAGTTGATTGATTGATTGATTCTTTATTGGTTTATCGCATATACATGTGATGGGAGGCGAAGGGAAAAGCCATTCAAGGATGGCTTGAGGGAGTCCTTCGCCCCCACGCTGGCAAAGACAACAGCAGAGGCACACACGTCCTGTTCACATGGTCGTACACTTATACAAAACCATCATATTAAGCACAACATTGCCATAAACCTTGACAAATGAGTAAAATTAAACACATTACTTACTATCCTACGTAGGGTATCATGCGTTAACATACTTTACTTCACCTCAGCATCGAATTACAGCACATTTCATAACAATGTAAATAACCATTCAGTTCTCAAAATCCTCCTCAACGTCGGCCAACTCCCGCACTCAACGGCAAGATCGAATAACTAAGCATTTCATGTTGTTGGGACATGGGTGCTACCTATCCTCAGAATTACATCGTTTGCTTCTGCTTTTTCTGTCTCATTTCCAATGATATCGCGGCCTGCTGCTGAAGTGCCATCCCGCTTCAGCTGCCGTAAATAAAAAGCGTTGCATGCAAGTCCATACATGTGACGCAAGGTTGAATCACCACGCCTTCCGAGAGCTGTCAATGGCAAGCGCGAGAAGATTGCGAAAAATTGCTGGTTTAAGCGGAGTCAGCCGAAAACAGAAGAAAATTTGTGGAAATGAAATCAAAGATTAGAAGGATAATTAGTTTCGAGCATTGCCCCTGTAAATGCTGCAGGTTCTGTGCATACGACAGTCACTGAAATGAGTGCACGGGGAGCGCAGTCATTGTTGCCCCAGAGAGAGAGAGAGAGAGAAGGGAAGACGGAAAGGCAGGGAGGTTAACCAGACTGAGTCCAGTTTGCTACCTTACACGTGGGGAGAGGAGTGGGGAGTCAAAGAGGAAGAGAGAGAACTTAAGTGTAGGATGTCTATAGTCGGGCACTCAAGTCTGTTGTCCTCAGGCAGCGAGAGAGAGAGTAATATAGGAAGGCAGGGAATGTTAACCAGTCAATAGTCTGGTTGGCTACCCTACGCTGGCGGAAGGGAGAAAGGGAAGCGAGAGAAGCGAGAGAGAAAGTGTAGATACGTGTACGGACAGCACTTGAGTCAAAGACGCTCGCGCAAACCAGAAGTTCTGGGAAAGCATAAAAGTGCCTTCACTGCCTTCTGAGCCGATGATCGGTCAGGACGGTGCTCTAGTAACGTGCGTTCACTCAGAGGACGACCATCTAATTTACTCGATGTGTTGGACAAAGGTTGTCTTCGTGCTTGAAATTGAGGACAATGGCACAATAAGTGTTCCAGACTTGTCTACGGCCGCAATGGAGCAAATACATCGGTATCAGAATAGGGACGGCAAGTCTTCGAGGGTAGTCCCTGCCACGGGAAACAAAAGAATTAAGGCTCATTTCAGGACGAGCTGCACTCTCTGCGCTCTCTTTTTTAAGTTTCCGAGTTTTAATTTGTTGTTTTATAATTCCTTGTTTTTCCATACGATATCTGCGGTGTTGCTTGCATTGCCGAACGAAAAGCAGCAGTTTGCCTCAAGGTTAACGGTGAGGTCATAGTACTCTTCGAAAGAAATGACACACTATTTTATACACGATGGGGAATTTCTCATCATCACCACGCTGCTCTTTGTGAAGCCCGAATCGCGATATGATCACATATTCTTCGAGACCGGAAAGGCTTGTAAATTAGGCAGTGTATGTTCACCAGTGGCGCATTGTGGACGCTGAATGTGTATGATGCCAGGTTCCTTAACTAAACTGTGTTCGCTTTCAAATCAATTAACTCTTCTTTTTTTTTTGAGGTAAGGTTTGAGGGTAGCTCTTCAGGTGTCTTAAATTCAGCCATTTGCGTCTCTCATTGTTCAGAAAGAAAGCGCGAACACGAGAACCCGTCGCTCGTGCGGAGCGCGTCCTCATGCGCATGCGCAGTGGGTCCGAAGCGCGAGCCAGCGCTTTGTTTCCATACGTAGCAACCGCGGACGCGCTCGCCCAGCGCTCGCCGCGTGCCTTAGTAATGACGTCATTCGACGCCGCGTCATAGTAATGACGTCCTCCGAGTTACGATCTCCTCGCGGGCAAGCGAGCGGGTCGAGACCTCCGGTGCGTTTCGATCTGGCCTCGCCGAAGCGCAGTTCCAATGCGGGCGAGAGGTTGCGCGGCGAAGGAACGCGCGCAATACTCCAGGCTTCCAAGAGACGAGAGTGAGGCTTACGTGGCGTCGCGCCGTTCTCCTCCCCCCACCCTCCCCCTCACTCAACACCAGGCACGCTACGGCAACAGAGGGTGTTCCCCTTTCGCCTGCTCTGCTCTGTCGAGGCGCGCTCGTGAATTGTCGTCACAGCCAATGAGAATTTAGGTACCGTTTCACTGCTACAGACGCAGGACGCCAGCCCTTTCGCTCGATTGGTATAAATGTTATAAACAGGGATAAGGTGCCTAAGAAAGACTGGCGAACCTTTTGAAAGGAGGACCTATCTTCGTCAAAGGTGGCCTCGTCACACTCGGCGTGTTAGTTTTAAAGGTTTAGTGTAGTGACGTCACGTGTGGTTGTTGTCGGTGGCGGCTGCTTGTATAGGGAGAGACGTCAAGGAGAATGAGTGCTGTCGCCTGACGCCCGTGAGCGTGGTTGCCAAGACGAGGGGACAAGAGCGGGAGAGTGGGAAGGTGGGGGGAAAGGAAAGAAAAAGAGAGAAAAAAAAGGGGGGACACCAGGGGAAAAAAGAACAAAGAACAAGAAAAGAAAAAAGATGGGCGTGGGAGGGTGTTGGGTAAGCGAGAGGTAAGGAAGCGTTCAAGGGTGTCGTTGGCGGCACATTTTTCTTGCTTTAGAAGAGCTGGTCAGGCGGTCAGTGGGCGAGTAACAAAAAAGACCGAAAAAAACATCAGTTGAAAGAATGACTTTAGTAGCGATTAGTTATTTGGCGCTTTTGTGACAGAAAGGAAACGGATAAACTCGGAGATACGGACGCACACAGACGCACATGCAAATGACGAGCATGTAAGCTTCGATGCGCTTGAATCGTTGACCAAAATAGCATACACTATTGCTTCGTGACCTAGTTTACCAGCATGTGTCAGCCATGGCGCTACGCCGGCTCGTACATGTTTTCTTTGTTTTACTCTGCTGTCAATGCAGTGCCTCAATTGGCTATGATTATTTACACGCAAACGGCCACTCTGAGCGTGTAATATGCACATTCATCGACTGGTTGCGCGGAGTACAGAATGTGTGAGTCGAAAGAGTAATTAATTATCCCTAGATATTCGTCCGCCAGGGATTAGGGAACGACTGGCGAATACCTTCCGCATCGCAAGCGTGTTTTCACCGCTGGTAATTTGTAAGTGTGGCACCGGTAGGGAAGCTGATGGCGCGAACATTTGTGCTAGTTCTTTAACTGTGGACGCCGTTTCTCCAATAAATGTAGCCACGTTGTCTAAACAAGCAGAAGATGAACCGAAAACCAGAGGTAAACAGTTATACTTAGCTGAACGGCAATCGAAGCATATTTTTTTCCGTGACCGGTTTCAAGGTCCCGATACAACAATTACAACAGTAATACAAATACAACAAATACAACAGGGCTGGGCTAAACTAATTTCATTTGACTTGATTTGAACCCGAACCATCACTTTTTCGAGGAACCGTTTTGGTAAGACACGGTTCGGCAGAACAGTCGCAGGAATGTCTGTGAAAGGGACATTGCGAAGGGGAGGGGGGGGGGGGGGGGTGTAGTTTTCAGAGATAGCTTCGCTGCGCAACTGCCGTAATGATAATTCCGTTTCACACACGCTCGTAGAATAAACTGCTTATAGCTTCACCCGCGCCCGAAATGCGTCGTGCGGGCGATCACTGCTTGATGCATTCTCGCTGTCGGTTCTGTCAGAAATGATGAGCAATATATAGGATTATTTGCACTAATTCCCTAAAACTTGAGAGAATAGCTAAAAGGCATTTGCCACGTTTGAAACAATCACCAAATATTTTACCGCGGAACTATTTTGGTCCATTATGACACACAATATGTTCACCAAATATAGCAATGTTCCCACGAGAATTGCGACGTCTGAATAGAGTGGCTTATCGAGAATGCCACGAGTTAGATGGTTTATAAGAACTTCTTTAGAACTAGCTTGTTGTATGGCTACGTTTTAGGAAGAGTTGTGCCTAAGAAAGAAGGAACACAGGGAAATAACAAGGTAGACGAAAAGAGCTCAAACTATCAACTGGGTTCACTGGTGTCAAATCTGCATATATACGCAGTGTTCACACGTGACAAAATAAAAAAAAGGAAGGGGGGATGAGGAGGACAGGGCAAATCAAGCCTGTCTCATGTCAACAGAAGCTGTGCAGGAAATTGTGTTCAGCATGGTATAAGGCAACAGAACTGTCCCTTACACAGTCATCCACATTTTCCTTGATCTACAAAAGCTTCTAAAAGCTCACTGGCTACTTTATTCTTGCTTCAGGCTATAATCTAATTTCTTAGTCTTGATTCTGCCTTGAGCCAGCCACATTAAATCTATCGAACCGTGCCGTTATCGGAGTCTGAGTTCACCTCCGAGATCCAAAGATATCAAGGTCTTTTTACCAAGCTTATTTACATTAGCATCGTTCTAGCATGGCAGTTCTTGCATTAGCAGTTCTAGCGTCGCCACCATTTGGCGCAAGTGCGGCATCAACCACTGAGAGTGGCCTGGTCGGCAATGCAAATGGTTCGAGAAACAGCCATGAGTTATCTCTCTCAGGTATAACATGTCAGTGGTGAGGATGCATTGCCGAGGCAGTGACATCCGCATTTTTTCGGTAAGAATAAGCAGACTGGACTTCGCGGTAACGGAACATTCAAAATGTCGCGCCGTTGAGAGCCATAGAAGGCAGGAGGCGAACAACGCAATGCTCCACCTCTACAGGAGTATTGAAGGCCCCCCGCTTCCTCCCATCCCCCTAGAGAGAGAGAGAGAGAGAGAGAAAATAATGCAGAGAAAGGCAGGGAGGTTAACCAGAGCTAGTTCCGGTTGGCTACCCTGCATAGGGGGAAGGGTTAAGGGGGGTAAAAAGAGAAACAGAGTGGAAGGGGGAGATAGAAAGAAAGGGAGACAAGCACGAACAAAGCGCGTACACTACAGAGTGGTAGGGAGCGGCATTCTTAGAGTCTGTCGTGAAGCCCCGTGGACCGCAAGAACCTTAATAGCGCGAGTAAGGCGTTCAACCCCCAATTATAGCGAACCTGTTTATGGCTAGGCTTCCGTGCAGTTTTAAAGCGAAACCTTTACTGGCCGCGAACTTGCGATTTCGCCGTGGCCGGACTCCGAGGAGGAACATGACGTCACCTCGCGTTCCACGTCATTGCGCTCGCCTCCGCTCGCTTTGCCAGCTGCGTCGCATGCGTGATAACATGTCGGAGGATCGAAAAAGGAGAGCTCGTGTGCGCCGCAACCACAGTTGAGGCGGCAGTATGGACAGCGACAATTCTTATAAGCAGGAGGAGGTCTGGAATCGACATCGGAACGGGATGAAGAGGAAACGAATGGCCCAGGAAACAGATGAACAGCGCGCCGAACGACTGGCTACACGCCGCAACGTAGCTACACAAACAGACTAACCTGGACTTGCAATCAAGATACCGAGGCTAACAAAGCTATGCCTTAGCTTTCGCTCCGCATTATCCTGGCATAGGCGAGCTAAGCCATTGCCAATTTTTGTTCTGCGTCAACCTAACCTATCCTCATCAGCAATGGCTCATATCCCCCAATACAAGCAAAAATGCAATGGATCATCCGTCTCTTAATGCAAGAATATATATATATATATATATATATATATATATATATATATATATATATATATATATATATATATATATATATATATATATATATATATATATATATATATATATATATATATATATATATAGTCGTTCACGCAAATGTATATACATAAATGTGTTCGTACCTTCATGCAAAATTGCGTGTCACCGCTGTGTCGTGTGCTAAGCAGCTTCTGCGGTCATACACCCTTCACGGAGCGAAATGGCTCATGATTTTACTTTTTTTGTTTTTGTCCCGCGTCCGCAACATTTCTAGGGAGACCGGCGCGGCCCCGCTGTTAAAGGGCTGTAACCTATTGTCCGTATACGTGCTCTTTCGTTATGTGAAAGGGCCGTCGCGTCGCACTCCTCAATTTTTGCATTTAGGTTTGTATAATGCCTAAATAAACTTCACTTTGTAGTATGCGCTGGACCGAAGTAGGACCCCAACAAAGGCACGCTTTTACGGAGAATTGGTTAGTAAGACATGTGCAGTATTTAATTTGAAGCTCGCTTATTGTACGAAGCTGCTGTCAAAATACACTGGAGCGGCCGCATTTCGTTTTCTGGAAACTTTTGACACCTTTCCCTAAGCAGTGTAACATGCTATAAATTGTATTTCCAACAGCAAAGAAAGAAACAAAGAAACAAACAAACACTCAGCTTTCTAACAAAGAGGTAATCTATTTCTCATTCTTCGAAACTACTGCACTGATATTCAGGAGGTCCTCTGGCTCTAAAAAAACAGTCAAGACTTTTAAGATTGTAGGAAGCATAGCAGTGCCTTCAATTAAAGGGCCCCTCAACAGGTCTGACCATCTCGAGCTGACAAGCGCAGAGCATCCATTGCTCAATAACGATGGTGTCTGCAAAGTATTATATCGTTACGCTCCGCGGGAAGACCTGAAATTTCAAACCGAACGCCATTTTTCCTTCTCCTCGCGGCAGCCGTGCTCCAAACCGGACGGTGACGTAGTCGTGCCCCTGGGCCAACGTAAGCGAGTCCGCTGTGTGACGTCGCTCATGGTGACATGTGACTTCGAGAATTATTCAAGGCAACATCTGTTATATGTGTGATCTGTTGCTTGAATGGACGAATTGAAGTTATTATTATTATTATTTATTTTTAACACATATGCACATATACACAGTTAACAGGAAAGGGAAAGCGACGAGCAGGCTGGCAACTGCCACCGGAAGGGGCACAACGCCTGCCTACTCTTCTGAAGGGAGGTGACAGCAACACAGAAATGGAAGATAGGAAGGAGGGGAGGAGAGAGGAAAGGAAGAGCAACGGAACAAATCTAGAGAAATAATCAAACACGCAAACAGAATGTCTGCTTGTTCTTTGTTTTGTTTTACTTCGAACCGAAGCAAGAGAGATGTACTTCCGCTCCGTCTGCTTGTTCCCACGCTCGTGTGGTCACGTGCGCAGGTACCGAAACTATACCATTTTCTACCGTGTTGCAGCGCGTAGTCATGCTCGGCGATGCGCTTGTTCTGCCTCAGTATTCGTGTAGCACTGAATTATACCGCTAGTCGTGTGACCTTGTGCAGAGCGCGCAAAATCGTGCGCTGCGCGAACGAGACAGTAGCTCGCCCGCGACGCTGTCAGCGGAAGTGCGTAGCACCGAATCGAAAGCGAAGAGAAAGAAAAACGAAGGCGGGGCCCGTGACGTATGCTTCACGCGATCCTCGAGGTTCGGTATGGGAGAACACAGGGAAGGAATTTCGCTTGCGGAGGCCAGACGGGGCGAGTGGAGAGAGTGTCTTGCTTGGCACTGGAGCCCGCCTGCCTTAATCATGGGTTCGCGGCACTGCAATATTTCTGTCTCGGCTATTATTGAGCCGATTCGAAACATTTCTGCGGCAGAACGCTCCCTAGAGGACACGTAACAACGTGCAGTGTATCACCAAAATTTGCTATGGGGCCTGGTGAGGGGTCCTCTAAGCGTCCTGCAATTACCTTTTTCTTAGCGCATTAAAGCGGTTTAGCATTTACCCACTTCCTCTCTAGGCAACTTCTCGCTCGCTCGTGTTTCTTTATTGAAGTGCTCGACCCACTTTTTGGCTGAAATGTCGCAACTTCGTTTAGCTAGGTATGTTCCAACCATTGTGGCGTCATCGATTATGATAGAGCTGCCAGTAGAATATCGGGGATTTCTCAATCAGACGGTTGAAACAGCTTATTATTTTTTTGATGGTGCAATTTAGCCTAGCATTTATTTACAGTACTTCCTGCAAGGAAATCTCTGATGCATTGGTGAAAGTGGTCTTTCCAGTTCTCCTGTATTGTTCAACTCGCGTTCAGTGTCGGTGTCAGGGTCTTCATAATCGAGTCCGTCGGACGTGCATTTCTACTGGAACAAAAACGTTCTTTCTTAGGCTCCATTCATCAACTCTCGCAGTTAAAGAGTGGGTGCAGGCAAAAAAAAAAGAAAAAAAATGTGGTAGGCCACGAACACACGTACAAGTCTCTCGTGCCAATATTAACTAGTGTTTCTTTTTTTGGCGATGATCGTCCCGTGTTGACGATTGTAATTTCCACACTATGTCACATACCCACAGCGAGGAATCCGCCAAGAAGCGTCTGCGCGTGCTAATTATGATAATGATTGTCATGCCATGGCACGTATCCACAACGGGGATTGGCCCGGTAATGGGAGGTACAAATAGTTCCAACGCCCAACTAGCTCTTTTCATATGATAACAACGTTTTGGCGACTATTAATATTTGCATAGTGTGACACATAACAAAGAGGTGACTGGGGAAGAAGCACTGGTACATTTAAAATAAATAAGAATAAATTAAGAAACGCAAGAACACTTGCGCGTGCGCTTTCCTTTAAGCCGAAGACGCAGGTATGGATTCGGCAAATTTGCATAATTTCATGAACCGCCTCAGGAAAGCTTCTCTTTGCATCAATTCCAGCATCTGAACTGGATTTTCATAATTTTTAATATGATATTTTTTTTCTCACTGCTATGCTTCCATATATTATCCCGTTCCTTCTCTCCTCTGAGATCCCGAATTAACTCCCATGCTCTACAATT
Organism: Dermacentor albipictus; assembly: GCF_038994185.2. NCBI lineage: Eukaryota > Metazoa > Arthropoda > Arachnida > Ixodida > Ixodidae > Dermacentor > Dermacentor albipictus. The sequence continues at coordinate 86,146,709 of NC_091828.1, read as the reverse complement.
TCATGCGTTTGCACCCAAAAAGAAGAACCAAGCGCGGCTATATCAGGGAAAGCTCTGGAACGGGAGGAAAATGTAAACCCTCTACATGTACGCGTCTGGGAATCATTACAGTCCTCACCAAGCATTTTGCATTTCACGCTAAGACCGATGGGCTACGTAGGACATGCAATTATAGGGCACCCGTACAAAGTCGATGGACATGATGGATATTGCTCACTGGCCGAAGGAGACCCATCGCATTATGAAGTTACACGCTCGATGATATAGCGTTTTGATACAAGTTCGTTAGATAATGTCCCGACAAAATGAGATCACTAAGAAAGTACCGTTGGTCATGGAACTAGGATGGACAACGCATAGCGACTTGTAACACGCACATATTGCGGCAGAGGTTAACCGGCTGCTTTAGGTGTCGCAACTACTAATAGTATGATACACTCGGACGCATTTACCAATACACGAATGCCGATTAACTGAAGTCTGTTCACACTTCGAGTAACTCGGTGAGTTGGAAGGATGGTTGAATTTTAAAAAAGTTATTCCAAAGCACATGTAGCATTCTCTAGTCGGCAGTTACCAAAGATCCAGTGCTGAATAATACTTCGGATCGAGTTCAAAAAACGCGAACACTTCATCACTGATCTTTTGCGAAATAACTCAGTCCGTACCACTTGATTTCAACTATTTGAATATAGTTTAAGAGCTTATAACGTCCAGCTCCGGTCTTCCCACAGCATTGATGGTTGAAAGAAGTGGCATAAAAAGAAAAGAGCGAAACAAACAAGCACACTCATGTGCATGCGCACACACGCAAATGCAAATCACGAGCATTTAAACCTCAACGCGCTTCAATCGTTGACCAAAGTAGCACACACTATCACTTTATGGCCTAGTTCACCACCAATCAGAAGCCCTGGCGTGGCGCAGATTCGTACTTGCACTTTTTTGTCTGTTGTTATCAGTGCTGCGCCTCAACTGGCATCCATTAAGTTCAGGCAACCACCATGCCGAGTGCGCAATGTGGCTATAGATCGCATAGCTGCTCCGAGTACACAGTGGACGAGTAAAAAAAGGTCAATAATAATCACTAGATTATCATCCCCCAGGTACTAGGAGACGACCGGCAAATACCTTCTACATCGCAAGCGGGTTTGGCCGCTAATCAGCTGTAAGAAGGGTCACTACGGTAGCGGGGTTGATGGCTCCATCATCTTTTTTGCTTCTTTTAGGTGCGGACGATTTACCTGCGATAATGGTAGTCGGAGTGTCTAACCGAACCCAACGGCAGTGAACACTGGAGCCGAACGTTTCCTTCCAGCTGAACGGCTGCTGAACCGAACACACATATTTTTTCCCGCCACCTTGGCACCTAACGCGTACCGGAACTTTCTGGAGGAACCATTTTGGCAAGACACGGTTCGGCAAGACTCGGTTAACAATGTCCTGGGAGAAGGGCGAGGGACGCTTGCGGACCAATCTTTTTTTTATTCATTCATAAAGAATTCGCTCTGACTGGTTTGCCATAAATAATACGCAAGGAACATCATGTTATTTCTTTTTTGGTAGATCCAGCCAATCTGCTAGACACTGAGTTAAAGGGCATGCGCCGTGTTTGAAACAATGCGTAAATAGATTGCGACAGAACTACCTCGAGCAATTGAGACTCACAAAATTAAATCAAGCGAAATAATGTTTCTATGACATATGCGAAGAGTATGCAGAGTGACATGCGGATGACGCGAGGTGATGAGCTGGCTCCATAGAAATCGGAGGAATGCACAACCGTAGGACGCCATTAAACGTGTGCAATGCTGGATATATGGTTGGTGAGGTATTACTACGAAGGTTTTAGAATACCAACACTTATATTGAAACTCGTTCCTTTTACTACGAAGCTGTTAAGACTAAGCTCCAATTGAAAGACATGGCAATGGATAAATTGTTTTTCTGGAATATTTTAGCTCTTTACCCTATGCACAGGAGCATGTCAGCATCTTGTACATACGCCTACATAGAGAGAGAGATGGATGGATGGATGGATGCGAAACTTTAATAAGGTCCTGAGGCACGCGACTCAGCGCGCTGCGGGCCGCTCCCACGTTGGGACAGTCAGGCCATGCCCGACCGCCGCATCGTGGGCCCTCTGGACAGCCCATAGTTGCACCCCGGCATCAGGGCCCTTGATAGCGGAGAGCCACTTGTCTTCATTGATTTCTTCTGTGCCTCGTAACGAGGGGCAACGCCAGAGCATATGATCTAGGCTAGCGATGTCATTGCAATGCCTGCAAGAACTAGTGGCATAGGTGTCGGGATAAATTTTGTGGAATAAAGCCGGGCTGGGATATGAGCCTGTTTGCAGTAATCTGAGGGTCAATGCCTGCGCTCTATTTAACTTCTTGTGTGGAAGGGGAAACTCTCGCCTGCCGAGATAAAAGTGTTGCGCAATTTCGTTATATGTGGTCGGTTGATCTCTATTCTCCACCGCTGCGGGCCGGCGTTGGAGTTCTCCATGGTCGCGGAAAGTGAGACCTCGCGCCTTGGAGTGGGCCAGCTCGTTGAGGTTTGTGGGGCCTCCCGTGATGGATCCCATGTGAGCGGGGAACCACGTGAGAGTGTGGGTGGTGATGCTTTTGCCGTCGAGGATGCGCCAGGCTTCCTTACACACGGCATAGAGAGAGAGAGAGATAATTTAATTGAAAGAAGGCAGAGAGGTCGGCCTGAGCTAAGGTCATTCTAAGGTGCTCTAGGCTGCTACTCTGCACAGGGGGAGGGGGAACGGGGACATAAAGATGTGATGAGGGATGATGATGACATAGCAAGAGAGATGCGCAAAGGCGAAAGCAAGTTCAACACTCTGATGATAAACATTCACAAATGTCATCCATGAAGCCACAATCAGGCTTCGCATCAAAGTTGTAGTCACTAATTTGAGTGAACATAAAAATAGAGGCGTTAGGACGAAGCTGGTGGGGGCCTCCCTGCGTGAACAGCACAAGCGCCAAGCAAAATATTCATAGCATATAAAGAGCTGCGATAAGCGGCTCTAGCACGGCGAGCACTTGTCGGGCACTTTTAGCGGCCGGAGTCTCGAGACCACCGAGAATCATGCGCATTGATTCTACTAGGTCCTTCAGCATTTTTTGTACACTCTCCTCATTGTGTTCATCTCTTTGCTTGCTCGTAGTGTCGCCGGTTTCATTGGCCCTATGATTCTTGGCTTCATGGCGCAGAGGACCGCTAGTGCCCGCTGGCGTGGCCGTGGGCCTAGAGGGCAGCAAAGGCCATTCCGTGTCTGTATCAGCCGGTGGAGGTGAATGTTTGCCGCGTGCTCTCGTCGACCTTGGATTATCAGTAGACGCCGTTACCGTCCTCGGTGTACGCACAGGCAGAGGTGACCATGGTACCTCTGCCACGCTAGGTAGTTCTCCTGGAATGGTTTTATGATGCTTCTGTCACGAGCGTTGGCCACTTTGGCGAACAGATTGAGCAGCCTCTGTACGCGAAGATTGGTCTCTTGCCCTTTTTCGAAGGATACGAACCTCCTGTTTCATCTTGGCCTACATAAAAATCTAAGCTTACTAATAAGGAGCCTCTGTCTCTCCCTCAACAACTACTGCACTAAATTTTATAACGTTTGTCGCACCTAAAGGAAACAAGGTAAAATCCAATAACTGTAGCAGGCAATTTTTTAAATTAAAACGTCAATTTAAAAATTACATGAAAATTGGCAAAATTTACTATGTGTAACGCCGACAAAATTGATCTATTATGCTCCGCTCTCAAACATACCACTAATTTGTCAAGGGGACTTTTGCAAAACCCTCTTAAGCAATGTAACAGTTTTACGTAATTTGTAAATATATGCATCCTATTTGTCCACTTTAGATGCTTCAGCAGAAGCAGCCTAGGTAATTGCAATATCGGTTCTTGGCGCCCAGTTACAGATTTGTATATTTCATGTGGCATTTTTTCAGATATCAAGTTGCGGGAATTCTATGTATAAATTACAGGTCCGAACTTGTAAAGTAGTTCGTAAAATCACCAGTTTATAACTTTATCTGACAGATGCTACGAAATTTATTATAAATGTATTAAAAATTTATTATTTATCATAAAAAGAATTCTGTGTTTCAAATGTATTGAGAAGGCCACATGAGATCTAGTCATGAGGTGGAGCGCACTCTTATTGATAGCTATACTCTACTTTACCATCGTTTGCTCTATAATTCATTCTGATCCCTTTTGATATTTGTTTAACACGAAAATGTTTTACGGCGGGTGGTACCCATGTACGTAGCATGTCAGACAACGAAGGAACCATCACAACTGTGTCACACATTATAAACGTAGAATCACGCAAATCCGTGAGCTAACACTTTTCCGTTTCGCGCCTACAACACGTAGTAAAGTAGGCATGAGAAGGTTGCAAATGCTTGCTTGAATAAAGGAATTGTGTTTTGATGACGCTCATTTGATGCAATGAGGGTGTTAGGGTATCTCTTGTTTCTATACTGAGTAATGCTGAGTAATGCTAAAGTAATTGGCCTGCAGCTTCGACACCAATAGGTGTATTATTGGCGATAGTGTTTCGAAGAGTTTCGTGTTGTGGTCATATTGAAAAGGTCTTAGTAGATTTCACACGTGTTTGGAGTATCTAGGTGTGACCACTTGAAGAGAAAAATAAAAAAAACGGCTCATTCGTGCTTCCAGTAGTCATAGCGAGTAGAAAGAGGTATCGAAATGTAGTTGTCAGCGGCAAAACAAGTAAGAGTTCGCTTCAGAATAGGTAGTTAAACAATATGGGCGTAACAAGGGCAAATATAGTAAAAAAAATTATTACATTGAACTATTCCCCTGCAAAGGGTGCACCGCCATAAATGTACGCTTGTTGAGGCAAAGCCGCCGTACAGTTCACTTCCAGGAAATGGAACATTGCGGCGCGGGCGTTACAAGAGCCAGTATAGTGAAAAAATATTTACGTTGAACTATCCTCGTGTAAAGGGTGCACTGCCATAAATATACACTTGTTGAGGCAGAGCCACCCTAAGGCCCACTTCTAGGGAAGGGAACAAGTTGGCGCGGCCAAAGTGTGACTCGCACGAAGCAATGGTGTCTGGAAGGTGGCGTCGGCATTGCCCGCAGGAAAGGAGAATTAGTCGTAGTGTAGCTGAAATATGACGGTATCGGCGTAATTAGCACTAATATAGTCCACCATTAACCACAATCCACCATCGAATGCACTATCTCTGGGACGCTCACCTGGTCTCTTGGTAAAAAAAATAATTAACAAAGAAAGAAAAATCGCCGCAGATTACAATACTTCCTTTGAAAAAGCATTGAAAATTTGTTGAAACTTTATTGTAAATTCAAATCTCAGATAAGCATTTCTGCGTCTTACATGTATTTGAATAGGCCGCGTCGGTGTTGGGACCGAGACAAAGACTCCTCTTAGCGCTATCGCGTTAAAGTTACTATTGCTTCCATTACTACCATTACTTTAAAGCCATAAAGCATTGCGAACCCCCCTCTGCAGTTGGAGCGGTGGTTTTCAACAGCTTAGCTGGATATCCGTTTTCGCAGTGCCGGGATGACAAATAAGCTTTTTGATTCGTGTGGACGAATGTCAGCAAGTTACATGCATTACAAACGAATGCCCGAAAAATGGAGGCTGATATCCACTAATATATACCATTATCCAGTATATCCACTAATCCTGCTATATGATATCCAGTATATCCACTAATCCTGCTATACAATATTTACCGATACCTACCTCCTGTCCGCCGCACATTCTAATCAGTTTGTTTTTAGTACGCGTTAAAACGCTCTGAAAGGGCACTACAGAGAAACCCAAAATCAGCTTATACTGGTGAGAGTGTTACTTTAAAACTCAACGTTCGATAACTTTGAGGTAAATTTTGATCTTTATAAGAGAAAAACTGAAAGTCAAACTTCCGTTTCTCCGATTTCTCGCTGAAACCGCTGTCCCTGTACGTCAGCATGACGTCATAGATTTGTAGATGGATTTTTTTTTTGATGCGAAAGCAATATACGCTCCATCAGGTGAAAATCCGTCGAAGTGACCGAGAAATAGTATAAGAAATGGCCGACGGTGCAAAGAGCAAGAACACGTGAAAAATACTCGAATTGACGTCATATTTCTAAGGTACGTTCATTTAAACAAAGTCATTTATCGGAATTATAAAGCAAATTTGGTACATGTCGGTCTGGGTAGGAATCGAACCCGGGCCTTGGAGCTAGAGGCGAGACGAGGACACTTGTCCGACGCCACTGCGGCTTTTTTCATTCTTTATTACCTTCATTAAGGGACCACATAAACGCGCACAAAGCAGGTTACTTGGCGCGGAACAATAATATTCCATCATTTGGAGACACTGCACTGATTTAAACGGGCTTCAAAGAGGATGTATCAGAGACACCAAACTGTCGAGCTCCTGAAACCATGGCAAGGGTTGTAACAGCGTAACCAAGACAAGGACAACAGAAGGAATAAAACGACGACACGGTGGTGTGTCGTCGTTTTATTCGTTCTGTTGCCCTTGTCTTGGTCGCGCTGTTAGAACCCTTACCACGAATCTCAAGCAGCTGGCCCAACTTGCCATTCTGATCCTGAAACCACTATGGCGCTTCAGGCATGGGCCAGAGGGCATCACGCATGTGCCTAAACTTTCACTTAGGTGCTGCCTCGCAGACCTTTCAACTACGCGGGCATTCCTGACATCCACGCGCGTTTTCCACACCCTGCTCATGCACAAAAAGCATTATCAAATCAGCCGGCACTCTCCCTGCGTCTGCTTCATGGTTCTGGTCGACAGAAGCGTGCCTAGTCCGCGCATTCACGAGCGTGTTGATGACCTTCCGAGGTCTTATGTGCACGAAACACTCACTTGTGCAAACACTTTCGCGTTCGCACACGTGAGTAGTCTTAAGCTTCAGCCGAATGTTTTTCGTATGTAGGTCCTTGCTGCGCAGTAAACATACTCGAAACCTTTAGAGGTAATTCTTTGGCTCTTTTGGTGTAGATTATAGATTAGCTTTCCCGATAAACAATTTGCTAGTCCCGCAAAGACGCAGTCAAAATCTATGACGTCACGGCATGAGAGCTTAGCTGTACAATCGCAGTACTGATAGTTGTGCTTAGCGTTCCCTCGTAGAATTTGGTGCCACATAGCTGAAAAACGCGTCCGAAAAGCGTTGCGCGGCGTTCCCGGTTCCTAATGTGTTCTCGCTTAGGCGTTTGCCGTAAACGATACGAAAAGAAAGAAGAATCAAAGGTTTATTGCAATTAACCCGCTAGATTACTAAAGACTATGTTAAAGGGCAAGTGCCGTATCTGAAACAACTTCAAACACCTCGCTACGAGACCACTTCGGGCAATTGTGTGTCGCAACATCTTAATCTATTGAATCAGTGTTGATGAGACAATTGTGAAGGGTGTGTGCAGTGGCATTTGGAGGACGCTAAGGGCTACGCTGGCTCCTTTAAAACGTGCCTGCTGAGGCTGTGTTCTGTGAGAGTCCACCTAGTGGACATGTCCATTTCGTTCGTGGTCCAAGTTCTGATTTCTGACGTTTTATTGGCAAAGTAGAAGGGATGATAACCTGTGAGCCATTAAAGTTACAAAATAGGGGCCAAGGGAAAGCAAGTGCAAACGAAGGTGGCAGAAAATTACGCGGAGTGAAGAAAGTAGCATATTTGCAGGCGCAAGTTGGAATCGGCTAGCGCAAAACAGGTGTAATTAGATATCTCTCCCAGAGGACTTCGTCCAGGGGGCATTGGACATGAAGATGGACCGCTGCTGCTGCTGCTGATGATTGACGAAATGCTGTCATTCCAATCGTCTCTTTCTTCCTTTCTAAAATCTTGCACTATCACATCTCGTTTATTCTAGCCTCAGCCAAGCCTAGAAGCCTTTTCGTGAAAGGTTGCGTAGGAGCACGTTCGTGAATTGCCCTGCAGCAGCATGCATTGGCGAGAAACGGATGTGGCGGGTCGCAGTAGCCCAGCGAAATCTGAGCTCCACCTGTGTCCAACTTTAGCATAGTTCACGCGGTAGCAGAACCTTATAGACAGAGCGCCGAAGAATTGAAACAAATGAGTCCAAAGAATAACGAACTTTAGGAAATTAATCAATGAAGAAATGCACAGATGGACGGACGGACGGAAGGATCATGTCGAGATGACTGTTTTTAGTTAGCTAGTGTAAGATGCAAATTGAGGAATAGCACTCGTTATCCTGATTTGCCCCAATCTCGTGGCGTGCAGAATGAGTGACGAAGGTGAGCCACAAAAAACAGGAGTATATTTTTACTTAGCAGGAGGCCCTAGCTCACGGTGATCACCTCGCGCTAACCAATCGTGATCTGAACGAGGCGCCCGCTTTGCTTCCTAGGCAATGGACTGTTGTTGTTGTGTTCGTTGTCGTTGTCGTTGTCGTCGTCGTCGTTGTTGTTGCTGTTGCTATTGTTTATGGCCTGTGCTTAGCCAGCCGCCGTTCTCCTCATATTCCTCGATGTCGATGCTGCTAGACTTGCTAACTAAATTATTTCTAACTTACAAATGTGCCTGGATACATTACACTTTTACACGGTGGTACATCAAGGTGTTAATACGGCTGATTCTTCCTTCACCTACATAGACTCTCTATTAGCGAGACAAAGGAACACACCGCCCGAACAGACCAATTTCTTGGTTTTAGACAGAGCAGAAATGCTCCAGCCAGAAGTTCGGTTGTCGATGAAAGCCACAAATTACATCAAAGAAAACCAACTGTCCTTTAAAGTATTTCAAGCTTACCGATACTAAGATTAGTGAAAGTGGCGGCGGGGTTACTAAATCAATCCTTCAATCTATGAAATCTGTGAAATCAAACTACGGTCCTCAGGCTCCAGCGGCTGCGAAGCAACTGTCCACGGTGGTGGTGAGACCTGTGACGCAGAAGAGGGTGCTAAGAATACCTGGGTCCGAAAAAACTGCCATTGGAATCTGAACCTGGCAACGTTTAACGCTAGAGCGCTGTCTAGTGTGGCGAGTCTAGCCGTGCTATTAGAGGAATTAGAGGGAAGCAAATGGGACATAATAGTGCTCAGTGAAGTTAGGAGGACAAAAGAAGCGTATACAGGGTTTAAAAGCGGGCACGTTCGGTGGTACCGGGGCTTAGCGGAGAGACGAGAACTAGTAGTCGGATTCCTGATTAATAAGGATATAGCTGGCAACATTAATTCATTGCTTAATTCATTAATGCCACCCTCTCGTTAATTCTATAGCATGAACGAGAGGGTGGCAGGTCTTGTTGTGAAATTTAATAAGAGGTACAAATTGAAGGTCGTATAGGTCTACGCCCCTAGATCTAGTAGTGATGACCAGGAAGTCGAAAGCCTCTGTGAAGACGTGGAATCGGCGATGGGTAAAGTAAAAACAAAATACACCATACTGATGGGCGACTTCGATGCCAGGGTAGGCAAGACGCAGGCTGGAGACAAGTCAGTGGGGGAAAATGGCTCTAGGAATAGCAGGGGAGAATTATTATTAAAATTTGCAGAACGGAATAATATGCCGATAACGAATGCCTTCTTTGGCAAGTGGTATAGCCGAAAGTGGATGTGGAGGAGTCCGAATGGCGAGACTATAAAGGAAATAAATTTTACACTCTGCGCTATTCCTGGCATCATACAAGACGTGGAGGTGTTCCGCAGGGTGCGCTGCAGTGACCATAGGGTGGTAAGAACTCCAATTATGCTTGACTTGAGGAGAGAACGGAAGAAATTGGTACATAAGAAGCCGATCAACAAGTTAGGGGTAAGAGGGAAAATAGAGGAATTCCGGATCGAGCTACACAACAGGTATTCGGCCTTAACTCAGGAAGAGGAGCTTAGTGTTGAAGCAATGAACGACAATCTCATGGGCATCATTAAGGAGTGTGCAATAGAAGTCGGTGGTAACGCCGTTACACAGGAAACCAGTAAGCTATCGTAGGAGACGAAAGATCTGATCAAGAAACGCCAATGTATAAAAGCCTCTAACCCTACAGCTAGAATAGAACTGGCAGAACTTTCTAAGTTAATCAACAAGCGTAAGACAGCGGACATCAGGAACTATAATATGGATAGAATTGAACAGACTGAAGATATGAACGTGTGAATATGAACAGTGTTGAAGATATGAACGACAATCTTATGGGAATCATTTAGGAATGTGCAATAGAAGTCGATGGAAACTCTGTTATACAGTATGTCAGTAATTTATCGCAAGGAGACGAACTGGCAGAACTGGCAGAACTTTCCAAGTTAGTCAACAAGCGTAAGACAGCTGACATAAGGAAGTATAATATGGATAGAATTGATCATGCTCTCAGGAACGGAGGAAGCCTAAAAGCAGTGAAGAAGAAACTAAGAATAGACAAGAATCGCATGTATGCGTTAAGAGACAAAGCCGGTAATATCATTACTAACATGCATGTGATCGTTAATGTGGCTGAGAAGTTCTATAGAGATTGATGCAGTACCAGTGGCACCCACGACGATAATGGAAGAGAGAATAGTCTAGAGGAATTTGAAATCCCACGAGTAACGCCGGAAGAAGTACAGAAAACCTTAGGAGCTCTGCAAAGGGGGAAGGCAGCTGGGGAACATCAGGTAACAGCAGATTTGTTGTAGGATGGTGGGCAGATTGTTCTAGAAAAACTCGCCACCCTGTATACGCAATGCCTCATCACCTCGAGCGTACCGGAATCTTGGAAGAACGGCAACATGATCCTAATCCATAAGAAAGGGGATGCCAAAGATGCCAAAGCCTACAAACTATTTACTAAGGTAATCGCAAATAGTATCAGAAACAACTTAGACTTCTGTCAACCAAAGGACCAGGCAGGATTCCGTAAAGGCTACTCAACAATAGACCATATTCACACTATCAATCAGGTGATAGAGTAATGTGAGGAATATAACTAACCCTTATATATAGCTTTCACTGATTACGAAAAACCGTTTGATTCAGTCGAAACCTCAGCAGTCATGGATACATTACGGAATCAGGATGTAGATGTGCCATATGTAAAAATCCTGACAGATATCTATAGCGGCTCCACAGCCAACGTAGTGCTCCATAAAGAAAGCAACAAAATTCCAAATAAAGAAAGGCGTCAGACAGGGAGATACTATCTCTCCAATGCTATTCACAGCGTGTTTACGGGAGGTATTCAGAGACTTGGAGTGGGAAAAATTGGGGATAAATGTTGATGGAGAATACCTTAGCAACTTGCGGTTCACTGATGATATTGCCTTGCTTAGTAACTCAGGAGACCAATTGAAATGCATGCTCCCTGACCTGGATTTTCAGGGTGGGCCTGAAAATTTATCTGCAGAAAACTAAAGTAATGTTTAGCAATCTCGGAAGAGAATAGCAGTTTACGATAGGTAGCGAGGCACTGGAAGTGGTAAGGGAGTAGATCTACTTAGGGCAGGTAGTGACCACGGATCCGGATCATGAGACTGAAATAACCAGAAGAATAAGAATGGGCTGGGGTGCGTTTGACATCATTCTGAAATCATGAACAGCAGGTTACCACTATCCCTTAAGAGAAAAGTGAATACCAGCTGTGTCTTACCAGTACTCACGTATGGGGCAGAAACTTGGAGACTGACGAAAGGAGTTCTGCTTAAATTAAGGACGACGCAACGAGCTATGGAAAGAAGAATGATGGGTGTAATGTTAAGGGAGAAGAATAGAGCAGATTGGTTGAGGGAACAAACGCGGGATAATGACATCTTAGTTGAAATCGAGAAAAAGAAATGGGCATGGGCAGGACATGTAATAAGGAGGGAAGATAACCAATGGTCAGTAAGGGTTATGGACGGTTATCCAAGGGAAGGGAAGCGTAGCAGGGGGCGGCAGAAAGTTATGTGGGCGGATGACATTAAGAAGTTTGCAGGGACAACATGGCCACAATTAGTACATGACCGGGGTAGTTGGAGAAGTATGGGAGAGGCCTTTGCCCGACAGTGGGCGTAACCAGGCTGATGCTGATGATGCTGCTGCTGATGATGATATATAGTCGTCCATGTAAATGTATATAAAAAATGTGTTCGTACCTTCGTTCAAAACAGCGTGTCACCGCTGTGTTGTGTGCTAAACAGATTCGGTGGTCATCCACCTTCACAGAGCGGAATAGCTCATGATTTTATTATTTTTTTGTCCTTCGGTAGCACCATATCTAGGGAGACTGGCATGGCCCAAATGTTCAAGGGCACTAACGTATTGTTCGCATAGGTGTTCTTGCGTTATGTGAAAGGGCAACGGCGTTGCAGTTTTCAGTTTTTTGCGTTTAGGTTTGTATGATGTTCAATTAAATTTCACTTTCTTGTGTGTGCTCGACCGAAATAGGACACCTACAAAGGTACGCTTCCCCAGAGAATTGGTTGCCAAGACATAAGTAGTACTTAGGTTGAAGCTCGTTTATTCTACGAAGCTGCTATGAAAATACACGGAAACGGACGCATTTCATTTTCTGGAAGCTTTTGACCCCTTTCTAGGGCTACCTTGTAAGTATTGCGTGTAAGGGTGTTGGTATTTTCCCTTTTGTTGACATCCCAGATGTGGAAGGCATCCACATAAGTAATGTGTCTGATTGCGAAAGAGTGTATGAGGCGCATAACGCTGTCTTCCTTCATGCCCATGTGCTTGTTTGTAATGCGTTTGATCAGGCGGGTAGCCGGTGTTACCTTGCCTTCGATTTTGCGAATAGCTTCTATGCTTGACCCGTTGGCTGTTATATGCATGCCCAGGATGCGTATCTTCCTGACTTGGCGAATACAGGAGCCGTCTTGCGTATAGAGGATTATGTAGTCACATTGACGCGATTCGACTGTAATCATGGGTCGGAGGCGCGGGCGGTAGACGAGCAGCTCCGATTTGAGTGGAGATAGTCGGAGACTTGTGTCTTGGAGGTAGGTTTCGACTGCAGAGACCACTGCTTGTAAGGGGCATTCTATCTGACCGTCACGGCCCTTGACGACCCACAAGGTGATGTTATCCACAAAGAAGGTGTGATGGAGGCCGTCAATCTCGTCGAGGTAGGCCGGGAGACCCAGCATCACGAGGTTGAAAAGGAGCGGGGATATGCCGGAGCCTTGAGGAGTGCCGGTGCTTCGTAGTGCATGTTCGTGGGACGTCATGCTGTGGAACCCGGCGGTGACTGTGCAGCGTGACAGGAAGTCTCTGACGTAGTTGTAGCTTTGCTCGCCCAAGTTGAGCTTGTTTATTCGGCTTAGGATTGCTGCATGTGCTCCACTGTCCAATGCCGTTTTGAGATGTAGGCCGAGGATCGCGCGGTTGCCGCTAGTTGGGTCGTTGATAATCTGGTGCTAGCTGAAGCATGACGTTTTGAGTGGAGAGGTGTGACTGGAAGCCCACCATAATGGGTGGGTAGGCTCGGGTGTCCTCGAGGTGGTGGTTGATGCGGTATAGGAACGCGTGCTCCATCACCTTGCCAACGCAGGATGTGAGGGAAATCGGCCGTAAGTGATCGAGGTTGGACGGCTTGCATGGCTTCGGTATCAGTACTGCCTTAGAGCGTTCCCACGCCTCTGGGATGCGACCTGCTCGCCAGCATTTGTTGACGTATGCCGTAAGAGCGGTTATCAGGGAAACATCGAGGTTTCGTTGAGTCTTGCTCGTAACCGTGTCGGGACCAGCTGCTGATTTCACATTAGTGTCGTGGAGAGCTGCGCGGATCTCTGACTAGAGAAATTCATCATCGAGTGTCACAGTTGTATCTCCAGTGTATTCGCCATGTTGAACATCGGGTCGCTGAGAGGAGCACTTGTATAGCAGGCGTCTCACGAGTTGGTGACCACTCGTGGTAGCCCGTTCCTAGAGCAAAAGGCGTTGCAGGTTTGCTCGTTGAGCAGAATTGTTCTGCGTTTCCCCCAAGAGGTGACGAAGGAGACCTTACGTGCTGCCATTCTGGAGCTGCCCATCCACTTCATCGCAGATGTCATACCACTGTTGGCGGCTTAAGGTCCGGCAATGTTCTTCTAGCTGGCGATTGATGTGTGCGATCTTGTTACGAAGCTTTAGGTTGTGCCTTTGCTTCTTCCATCTTGCATGTAGTGATGTCTTGGCTTCCCAAAGGTGGGCTAGTCGGCTGTCGAGCTTGTCAACCTGGACTTCGGGTGCGAACGTCTGTGGCGCCTTGTTCATGTCGTCATTGAGCGTCTGTAGTCATGCCTCGATGTCATCGATGTTCTTCTCACCACTCTGTTCGAACCGCCGCTTTCGGAACTTGTCCCAGTCCCTCCATTTGAATAGCTTAGTAGGAGCGGGTGTACCCGTCTGAGGAATTGGTGTTTCTATGATGACGTGGTCATTACCGAGATCTTAAAAGGTATTGCACCACGTTGCTTGAGGGATGTTTCGGACCGCCGTCAGGTCTGGTGTCATGTCCCATGTCGTTGATGTGCCCGGGTGGGTCGGCACTGTGGGATAGGTAATAAGAGCGAATTCGGCATTATGCAGGTCCTAGCACAGGCGTCGGCCTTCGGCGATAGTGTCGCCACAGCCACAGGCCTCGTTCGGGGTGTTGAAGTCTCCCCACACCAGAAATGGGCTTGCGCCCGCCAAGGTAAGCGCCCCTCGGAACAGAGAGAGGAAAGGACCAAGCGAGTGAGCCGGGTTACTGTATACGTTGAGCAGAAATACACTGTGGTTGCGTGTGCTATTGTGAAGGAGCTCTACAAGCACGTGTTCCGCATGTGTGACGTTCAGGCTGTGTTCTTGCACTACTATCCCTTTCCGAGTTAAAATTGCGAGTGCGCGATCAACGGCAACCGGCGAGGCATGCGCAGTGTAACTTGGAAGCTTTGGGACGGTACCTACTGTATCCTGTATCATTATGACGTAGGGTTTGGGATGCGCGTATCGGACGTATTGTTGCAGCAGTGGTTGCTTCTTAGTGAAGCCCCGACAGTTCCACTGCCACACCGCGAGTTCATTAGTGGAGCAGGCCATCGTGGTGGCGTACTTCAATGTCGGTGTCAGGATGTCCATAAAAGAGTCCGTTGGGTGTGCATTCATACTGGAACAAAATGTCCTTTTTTTAGACTCCATTCGGCAACTCTCGCAGTTGATGTGTGGGTGCAGGAAAAAAAAACTGTTTTCTTTCGTGGTAGGCCACGGTCACAGGTACAATTCTCCCAGGCTAACAATAGCTAGCTTTCCTTTTTTTTGCGATGATGGCTGCGCGTTGGCGATTGTGATTTACAGACTATGGAACATACACGCAGAGGGGTATCCTCCAAGAAGTGTCTGCGCATGCTGATTATGATAATGATTGCCATGCCATGGCACGTATCCACAATGGGGGTTGGCCGGGTAGTAGGAGGTACATATCGTAACACCGCCCAAATAGATCTTTTTAGATGATTGCAATGTTTTGGCGATGACTAAGGTTTCCACACAATGATACATAACCATGAGGTGGGACTGGCCAAAAAGCGACTGGTACATTTAAAATAAATAAGAAGACATTAAGAAATGCAAGAACACTTGCACGTGCGCTTTCCTATAGGGCGAAGACGCAGGCATGGAAGCTGCACCTTTGCACAATTTCATGAACCGCATCATGAAAGCTTCCCATTGCATTGATTCCAGCATCTGCACTGGATTTGCATAATTTTGGATATCATATTTTTTAACAACGCTACACCTCTATATATTATTGCATTCCATCGCTCCTCGGAGATCCCAAATGATCTCCAAAGCTCTACAATTTCATATGTTTATCCCCCAAAAAGAGAAGCAAGCGCGGCTATGTCAGAGAAAGCGCTCGAACTGGAGGAAAATGCGAACCTTGTACGTACATGTACGTGTCGCAAAGCGTCTGGGAATCATTACAGCCGTCACCAAGCATTTTGTGTTTTACGATAAGACCGATGGGCTACGTAGGACATGCAACTATCGAGCACCCGTACAAAGTCGATGGACATGATGGATATTGCTCACTGGCTGAAGGCCAACCATCGCATTATAATGTTACACGCTCGATAATAGCGTTTGATTACAAGCTCGTTTGATAATGTCCAGAAAAAATGAGATCACTAAGAAAGTACTGTTGGTCATAGAACTTGGATGGACAACGCATAGCGACTTGTAACAAGTACATATTACGGCAGAGGTTAACCGGCCGCTTTAATATTCGCTACTACTAAGAGTACGATGCATTCGGACGCATCTACCAATACACGAATGCCGATTGACTGAAGTCTGTTCACACTTCGAGCAACTCTTCGTGTTGTAAGGATGGTTCAATATAAAAAAAAGTTATTCCAAAGCGCATGTAGCATTCTTCAATCTGCAGTTACCAAAGACGCAGTGCTGAATAATATTTCGGATCGAGCTTCAAAAACGCGAACACTTCATCACTGATCTTTTGCGAAATAACTCAGTACGTACCACTTGATTTTAAATATTTGAATGTATTTGAAGCGTTCGTAATTTCCAGCTCCTGTCTTCCCACAGCATTGATGGTTGAAAAAAATGGAACAAAAAGGAAAGAGCGAAACAAACAAGCACACTCATGCGCACGCGCCCACACGCAAATGCAAATTACGAGCATTTAAGCCTCGAAGCCCTTCAATCGTTGACCAAAGTAGCATACACTGTCGCTTTGTGGCCTAGTTCACCATCAATCAGAAGCTACGGCGTGGCGCAGATTCTTAGTTGTACCTTTTTTACCTATTGTCAGTGCTGCGTTTCAACTGTCATCCATTAAATTCAGGCAACCACCATGCCGAGTGCACAATGTGGCTATTGATCGCATAGTTGCTCCGAGTACATGGTGTACGAGTCAAAAAAGGCCAATGATAATCACTAGGTAATCATCCTCCAGGAATTGGGAGGCGACCGGCAAATACTATCTACATCGCAAGCGGGTTTTTGCCGCTAGTCAGCTGTAAGAAGGGTCACTACGGTAGCGGTGTTGATGGCTCCATCATCTTTCTTGTTTTAGGTGCGGAAGATTTGCCTGCGATAATGGTAGTCGGAGTGTCTAACCGAACCCAACGGCATTGAACACTGGAGCCGAACGTTTCCTTCCAGCTGAACAGCTGCTGAACCGAACGCATATATTTTTCCCGCCACCTTGGAACCTAACGCGAAGCGGAACTTTCTGGAGGAACCATTTTGGCAAGACACGGTTCGGCAAGACTCCGTGAACAATGTCCTGGGAGAAGGGGGAGGGGCGTTTGCGGACCAATCATTCTTTATTCATTCATAAAGAATTAGCGCTTACTTGTTTGCCATAAGTAATGCGCAAGGAACATGTCATTTTTTGGAAAATTCAGCCAATCTGCTAGACACTAAGTTAAAGGGCCTGCGCCGCGTTCGATACAATGCGCAAATACATTGCTAGAGAACTACCTCGAGCAATTCAGACTTACAAAATTAAATGAAACGAAATAATGTTGCTATGACATTTGCGAAGAGTATGCAGAATGGCATGTGCATGACACGCGGAGCCTAGCTGGCTCCATAGAGCGGTAGTGAAATCGACAGGCATAAGACATTATTAAACGTGTGCAATGCCTGAGGCATGGTTGGTAAGTTATTACTACAAATCGTCTAAAATACCAACACTTATATTGAAACTCGTTCCTTTTACTACGACGCTGTTAACACTACGCTCGAATGAAAAGAGATGGAAGCGGATGAATTGTTTTTCTGGAATATTCCAACCTTTTACCCTATCTACGCACAGGAGCATGTCAGCACCTTGTACATACGTCTACAAAGGATCTAAACTTTCCAATAAAGAGGCTCTATTTCTCCCTCAACTACTGCACTAATTTTTATAAGGTTTGTTCCACTTAAAGGAAACAAGGTAAATCTAAATACTGGAGCAAGCAAATTTTTAAATTAAAACGGCAACGTAAAAATTATATGAAAATTGGCAAAATTTACTGTGCAAAGCCGACAAAATTGATCTACTATGCTCCAATCTCAAACATACCACTAATTTATCAAGAGGACTTTTGCAAAACCCTCTAAAACAATGTAACAGTTTTACGTATTCTCTAAATTCATGCATCATATTTGTCCACTTTGGATGCTTCAGCAGAAGCAGCCTATGTAATTGCAATGCCGGTTCTTGGTACCCAGTTACGGATTTGTATATTTCATGTGGCATCATTTACGAAATGAAGTTGCAGGAATTATTTGTACGTATTACAGGTCCTAACTTGTAATGTTTGTGAAATTACCAGGTTATAACTTTATCTGACAGATGCAACAAAATTTATTTAGGAATGTAGTTTTGGTCTCATAAAAATAATGCTGTGTTTCACATCTATTGAAAAGGCCATATGAGATCTAGTCATGAGGTGGAGCGCACTCTTATTGATAGCTATACTCTACTTTATCCTCGTTTGCTCAATAATTCATACTGATCCCTTGTGCTATTTGTTTACCACGAAAATGTTTTATGCCGGGTCGTACCGATGTACGTAGTACGTCAGACAACGAAGGAACCGTCGCAGCTGCGTCACGCATTATAAACGTATCATCACGAAAATCTATGAGATAACACTTTGCCGTTTTGTGCCTACGGAACGCAGGAAAGTAGGCATAGGAAGGTTACAAATGCTTGCTTGAATAAATGAATTGTGTTTTGATGACGCTTATTTGATGCAATCAGGGTGTTAGGGCATCACTTGTTTCCATATTGAGTAATGCTATAAGAAGCTGGCCCGCAGCTTCGACACCAATAAGGGTATTAGTGATGGTAGTGTTTTGAAGAGTTTCGTGTTGTGATCATATTGTAAAGAAGGTCTTCTTAGTAGACTTCACACGTGTTTTGCATATCTAGGTGTAACCATAATAAGAGGAAGAAAACTGCTCGTTCACGGTTACACTGTGTCATAGCGAATCGAAAGAGCTCTCTAAATGTAGTTCTAAACGGCACAACAAGCAAGAATTAGTTTCAGAATAGGTATTTAAACAGTACGGGCTTTACTAGAGCCAATGTAGGGAAAAATATTTACATTGAACTATCCTCCTGTAAAGGGTGCACTGCCATAGATATACACTTGTTGAGGCAGAGCCACCCTAAGGCACACTTCCAGGAAACGGAACAAGTTGGCGCGTGCAAAACGTGACTCGCACGAAGCAATGGTGTCTGGAAGGCGATCTTCCGCATTGTCCACAGGAAAGGAGAATTAGTCGTAGCGTAGCTGAAATTAACGGTACGGGCGTTATTAGCAATAATATAGTCGACCATTAACCACATCGCCCCATAGAATGCACTATCTCTGGGACGGACTCCTGGTCTCATGGTAAAAAAAGAAAAATAAAGAAAGAAAAATCGTCGAAGATTGAAAATTTTTTCAACAAAATTCAGGCTCTAAATAGAAATTCCGCTTCCCAACAGTCACTAGCATTTTCTCTCTCAAATGTAACAACGTCCATTAAAATCGGTCCAGAGGGTATCTGAGAAAAGCTTTTCTGCGTTTTACATGTATTTGAATAGGCCGCGTCGGAGCTGGGACCGAGCTAAAGCTTCCCCCCACCGCTATCGCGTTAAAATTATTATTGCTTCAATTACTATCGTTACTCTAAAGCAATAAAGCATCGCAAACCCCCTCAACAGTTGGAGCCGTGGTTTTCAACAGCTTCGCTGGATACACCCTTGCGCAGTGTCGGGATGAGAAATCAGTTTTTTGGTTCATGTTGACGAATGTCAGCAAGTTACATGCATAACAAAAGAAATCCAGAGAAAACGAGGTCAATGAGTCCAGTATATCCACTAATCCCGGTATACAATATTTACCGATACCTACCTCCTGTCCGGCGTACGTTCTAATCAGTTTGTTTTTAGTACGCGTTAATACACTTTGAAAGGGCACTACAGAGAAACCCAAAATCAGCTTATACTGGTAAGAGTGTTACTTTAAAACTCAACGTTCGATAACTTTGAGGTAAATTTTGATCTTTATAAGAGAGAAAGTGAAAGTCAAACTTCCGTTTCTCCGGTTTTTTGCTGAAACCGCTGTCCCTGTACGTCAGCATGACGTCGTGGGTTTAGAGATGGATTTTTTTAATGCGAAAGCAATACACGCCTCATCACGTGAAAATCCGTTGAAGTTACCGAAAAATAGTAGAAAAAATGGCCGTCGGCGCAAAGAGCAAAAACCCGTCAAAAATGCTCGAATTGTCCTCAGATTTGTCATGCACGTTATTGTAAGCAAATTCACTTAGTGGAATTGAAAAAAAAATTTGGTGCACTTCGGTCTGGGTGGGAATCGAACCCGGACCTCCGGGATGCGAGACGAGGGCACTTCCCCTATGCCACGACGGCTTTTTAAATTGTTTATTAGCTTCCCGTAAACACCCCGTATTAACACCCGGTAAACGCGTACAAAGCAGGTCACTTGGTGCAGAACAATAATATTACATCATTTGGAGAGATTGTACTGATTTAAAAAGCCTTCAAAGAGGAAATATCACAGACAACAAACTGTCAAGCTCCTGAAACCACTGTGAAGGTTGTTCAGTCATGTGCTTGAGGGCATCAAGCGTGTACCCAATGCTTTCACTCAGGTGCTGATTCGCAGACCTTTCATCTACGCTGGCATTCCCGACATCCATGCGCGTTTTTCACACGCTGCTCATGGACAAAAGGCATTATGAAGTCAGCCGGCACTCTCCCTGCGTCTGCTTCACGGTTCTGTTCGACAGAGGTGCGCCTATTGCGCACGCATTCACGAGCGTGTTGATGACCTCCCGAGGTCTCACGTGCGCGAATTCATGTGTGCGAACTACTCGCGTGTGGGAACCACTCACGTGTGCAAACACTTTCGCGTTCGCACACGTGAGTAGTCTTAAGGTTCAGCCTAATTTTTTTCGTATTTAGGTCATTGCTGCGCAGTAAACGTACTCGAAACCTTTATAGGTAATTCTTTGGCTCTTTTAGTGTAGATTATAGATCAGCTTTACCGATAAACAATTTGCTAGTCCCGCGAAGACGCATTTAAAATTCATGACGTCACGGCATGATAGCTTAGCTGTACAATCGCGGTACTGATAGTTGTGTTTCGCGTATCGTCGTAGAATTTGGTGGCACATAGCTGAAAACGCGTCCAAAAAGCGTTGCGCGGCGTTTCAGTTTCCTAATGTGTTCTCGCTCAGGCGTTTGCCATAAACGATACGCAAAAAAGAATGAAAGGCTTATTGCAAATAATGCGCCAGATTACGAGACACTATGTTAAAGGGCTTGCGTCGTGTCTGAAGCAACTTCAAATAGCTCGCTAGGAGCCTACTTCGGGCAATTCTGTGTCGCAATATCTTAATCAAAATAAGGAGTGTTGCTGAGACAATTGCGAAGAGTGTGTGCAGTGGCATTTGGAGGCCGCTAAGGGCTATGCTGGCTCCTTTGAAACGTACCCTCTGGGCAGGTGTTCTGTAAGAGGTCACCTAGTGGACATGTGCACTTCGTCTGCAGTTGAAATTCTGATTTCTACCATTTCATTGGCAAAGTAGAACGGAAGATAACCGGTGAACAATTAAAGTTACAAAATAGGGGCCGAGGAAAATGAAGTGAAAACAAAGATGGCAGAAAATTACGTGCAGTAAAGAAAGTAGCATATTCGCAGGCACAAGTTGGAATCGGCTAGCGCGTCCAGTAGTGGACATAAAGATGGATTGCTGCTGCTGCTGCTGATGACGATTGACAAAATGCTCTCATTCCCATCATCTCTTTCTCACTTTGTAAAATCTTGCGCTATCACATCTCGTTTATTCCAGCCTCAGCCGAGTCCAGCGGCCTTTTCAAGAAGGGTCGCGTAGGGACAAGTTCGTGAATTGCTCTGCTGCATTATGCATTGTCGAGAAAGGGTTTTGGCGTGAGGCGGTTGCACAGCGAAGTATGAGCTCTGCATGTGTCTAATTTTAGCAAACTTTACGCGGTGGCAGAACCTTGTAGAAAGAGCGCCGAAGAATTGAAACAAATAAGTCCGGGGAATAACCATCTTGAGGAAATTAATAAATGAACAAATGCATAGGTGGACGGATGGACCGGATGATGCGAAGGAAAATGTGGAGATGTCAAATTGTGGTTTCGCCACTATAAGATGCAAACTGAAGAATAGCACTCATTATCTTGATTTGCCTCAATCTCGTGGTGTGCAGAATGAGTGACGATGATGAGCCAGAATAAGCAGGAGTATATTTTTACTGAGCAGGAGGCCCTAGCTAACGGTGATCACCTCGCGCCGACCAATCGCGATCTGAACCACGCGCCCGCTTCGCTTCCTAGGCAATGGACTGTTGTTGTTGATGATGTTGTTGTTGCTGTTGTTGTTGTTTATGACGTGTGCTTAGCCAGCCGCCGTTCTCCTCATGTTCCACGACGTCAATGCTGCCGGACTTGCTAAATAAGTTATTTGTAACTTACGAATGTGCTTGGATACATTACACTTTTAGACGGCGGTACATCTAGGTGTTAATAGGGCTGATTATTTTTTCACCTACATACGCTGTCTATTAGCAAGACAAAGGAACACACCTCCCGAACAGACCAATTTCTTGGCCTTAGACACGGCAGAAGTGCTCCGACCAGAAGGTCGGTTATCGATGAAAGCCCCAAATTACGTCAAAGAAAACCAACCGTCCTTTAATGTATTTCAAGCTTTCCGATACTAAGATTAGTGAAAGTGACGGCGGGGTTACTAAACCATTTCTTCAATCTATGAAAGAATCTACGAATTCTATGAAATGAAACCACGGTCCCCATCGGCTGCAAAGCAACTGACCACGGCAGCGGTCCGACCTGTGACGCAGCAGAGGGTGCTAAGAATTACCTGGGACCCAAAAGGCTGCCACTGGAATCTGAACCTGGCAACATTTACGCCAGAACGCTGTCTAGTGAGGCGAGTCTAGCAGTGCTATTAGAGGAATTAGAGGGCAGCAAATGGGATATAAGGGTGCTCAGTGAAATTAGGGGGATAAAAGAAGCATATACAGGGCTTAAAAGCGGGAACGTCCGTGCTACAGGGGCTGAGCGGAGAGACGAGAACTAGTAGTCGAATTCCTGATTAATAAGGATATAGCTGATAACATACAGGAATTCTATAGCATTAACGAGAGGGTGGCAGGTCTTGTTGTGAAACTGAATAAGAGGTACATATTGAAGGTCGTACAAGTCCACGCCCCTACATTCAGTCATGATGACCAGGAAGTCGAAAGCTTCTACGAAGACGTGGAATCGGTGATGGGTAAAGTCAAAACAAAATACACATACTGATGGGCGACTTCGATGCCAGGGTAGGCAAGAAGCAGGCTGGAGACAAGTCAGTGGGGAAAATGGCATAGCCTCTAGAAATACCAGAGGAGAGTTATTAGTAGAATTTGCATAACATGCCAATAATGAATACCTTCTTCCGCAAGCGGGATAGCCGAAAGTGGGCGTGGAGGAGCCCGAACGGCGAGACTAGAAATGAAATACACTTCATACTCTGCGCTAACCGTGGCATCATACAAGATGTGGACGTGCTCGGCAAGGTGCGCTGCAGTGACCATAGGATGGTAAGAACTCGAATTAGCTTAGACCTGAGGAGGGAACGGAAGAAACTGGTACGTAAGAAGCCGATCAATGAGCTAGCGGTAAGAGGGAAAAATAGGGGAATTTCGAATCAAGTTACAGAACAGGTATTCGGCTTAAACTCAGGAAGAGGACCTCAGGGTTGAAGCAATGAACGACAATCTTATGGGCATCATTAACGAGTGTGCAATAGAAGTCGGTGGTAACTCCATTAGACAGGATACCAGTAAGCTATTGTAGGAGACGAAAGATCTCATCAAAGAACGCTAATGTATGGAAACCTTTAACCCTACAGCTAGAATAGAACAGGTAGAACTTTCGAAGTTAATCAACAAGCGTAAGACAGCTGACATAAGGCAGTATAATATGGATAGAATTGAACATGCTCTCAGGAACAGGGGAAGCCTAAAAGCAGTGAAGAAGAAACTAGGAATTGGGAAGAATCAGGTGTATGCGTTAAGAGACAAATCCGGCAATATCATTAATAATATGGATGAGCTAGTTGACGTGGCTGAGGAGCTCTATAGAGGTTTATGCAGTACCAGTGGCACCTACGACGATAATGGAAGAGAGAATAGTCTAGAGGAATTCGAAATCGCACAAGTAACGCCGGAAGTAGTAAAGAAAGCCTTGGGAGCTACGCAAATGGAGAAGGCAGCTGGGGAGAGTCAGGTAACAGGAGATTTGTTGAAGGATGGTGGGCAGATTGCTCTAGAGAAACTGGCCACCCTGTATACGCAATGCCTCATGACTTCGAGCGTACCGGAATCTTGGAAAGATGCTAACATTATCCTAATCCATAAGAAAGGGGACGCCAAAGACTTGAAAAATTAGACCGATCAGCTTACTGTCCGTTGCCTACAAACTATTCACTAAGGTAATCGCAAATAGAATCAGGAACACGTTAGACTTCTGTCAAGCAAAGGACCAGGCAGGATTCCGTAAAGGCTACTCAACAATAGATCATATTCACACTATCAATCAGATGATAGAGAAATGTGCGGAATATAACCAACCCTTATATATAGCTTGCATTGATTACGAGAAAGCGTTTGATTCTGTCGAAACCTCCGCAGTCATGGAGGCATTACGGAATCAGGGTGTAGACGAGCCGTATGTAAAAATACTGAAAGATATCTATAGCGGCTCCACAGCCACCATAGTCCTCCATAAAGAAAGCAACAAAATCCCAATAAAGAAAGGCGTCAGGCAGGGAGATACGATCTCTCCAATGCTATTCACAGCGTGTTTACAGGAGGTATTCAGAGACCTGGATTGGGAAGAGTTGGGGATAAAAGTTAATGGAGAATACCTTAGTAACTTGCGATTCGCTGATGATATTGCCTTGCTTAGTAACTCAGGGGACCAATTGCAATGCATGCTCACTGACCTGGAGAGGCAAAGCAGAAGAGTGGGTTTGAAAATTAATCTGCAGAAAACTAAAGTAATGTTTAACAGTCTCGGAAGAGAACAGCAATTTACAATAGGTAGCGAGGCACTGGAAGTAGTAAGGGAATACATCTACTTAGGGCAGGTAGTGACGGCAGATCCGGATCATGAGCCAGAAATAATCAGAAGAATAAGAATGGGCTGGGGTGCGTTTGGCAGGCATTCGCAGATAATGAACAGCAGGTTGCCATTATCCCGCAAGAGAAAAGTGTATAACAGCTGTGTGTTACCAGTACTCACGTACGGGGCAGAAACCTGGAGGCTTACGAAAAGGGTTCTACTCAAATTGAGGACGACGCAACGCGTTATGGAAAGAAGAATGATGGGTGTAACGTGAAGGGATAAGAAAAGAGCAGATTTCTTGAGGGAACAAAGGCGAGTGAATGACATCTTAGTTGAAATCGAGAAAAAGAAATGGGCATGGCCAGGACATGTAATGAGCAGGGAAGATAACCGATGGTCATTAAGGGTTACAGACTGGATTGCAAGGGAAGGGAAGCGTAGCAGGGGGCGGCAGAAAGTTAGGTGGGCGGATGAGACGAAGAAGTTTGCCGGGACAACATGGCCACAATTAGTACATGACCGGGGTAGTTGGAGAAGTATGGGAGAGGCCTTTGCCCTGCAGTGGGCCTAACCTCGGTGATGATGATGACGAAAGACACTTGATTTTTTTCTGTCTCGTTTTTAGTTTATTTTCGTCTTCTGTAACATTTATGCTATGAACTACGAAGCTTTACTGATTTATGGGAGACAGAAAGGACACGAATATTAGGTGATCGCGGCTCTGATTGTTTCCTTATATGCTTATAAGCTTGTTGGTATGCAGGTCAATTAGTCTTTCATACAAGGACCCCTGCATGCTCTCTCAGCTCAGGTACACCGAAAAGGGCGTGAAGCTGGAAGTGTCCTCGTGGCCTTTACTTTGAGAGGAGCTCAAAAGGCCGACGTCCTCGTTGTGCCCGACTCGAGTGAGTACACAAGGTCCTAATAATAATATTTGGGGTTTTACGTGCCAAAACCACTTTCTGATTATGAGGCACGCCGTAGTGGAGGACTCCGGAAATTTGAGCAACCACGGCGGGTAAGGTCCTAATGTCGAGGCTCTTTCACCGGAGCGTATTTAGGAAAGTCTTTGACTTTAGGTGGCCGCTTTGAATCCTGTTTGACAAGTTCAGGCTCGGCTTGACCGAGGGAGAGAGGGACGCGAGCGTTTGGGAGTCGTGGCAGGGAGGACAGTGCCAGGGAGTCCAGCCAACGCCACCTCGATGGAAAAAAAAAAAAAACTTGCGCACTCCGGTGCGTGACGTCATGCCACTTGGCCCTACCACCGTAGAATCCAATTGCGACGCTAAGCCGCGCCAAATTTGACGTCACCGCTTTTGTCACGCCGCGCTTGGCAATGGAAGTTTCAAGCTTGCAATAGTGTGACGCCAGAGAGCAGAGTGCCTGTGTCTTGTGCTATGTAGATGTCGCGCAAGCGAGTTAGTCGGGCCCGAGACATGTTGAGTGCATCTAGCCTCACGCATTAAGAGGAACCTTTAGCTTGGTTTCTCGTATCTAAATAAACGTAAAAGGAGAATTCGTTTTCCTGGGCAACCGGTGCACCAAGTTTGGCGAGGATTGTTGCATTTATAAGAAAAACTTAATTTCTGGTGAATGTTCGCTTCGAATTTTATTTAGCTAGTCCATCTTTCATAAAAAATGGGCAAAAACCGAAAATTTTGAGAAAACGAAACTATGAAGTCTACAACACAGTAACTCAGCAATGAAAAAGGATACCATAATTATCTGGATTGCATCTAATAGTACATCTAAATTGGACAAAACTCATTTGTTACACATGAATCTTAAAAAAATGTAGTATCATGGAAATACAGCTTTTGCAGAACTCTTGTAAACAACGTAACAAATTCACGTAAGGTGAGCGGCGATGCATTGAATTTGTCCGCTTTCAATGTTCTAATGAATGACGTTTACAAAAAGGCGATATCTGCTCTTGATGCAGAGCTAACAATAGCTAAACTTCGTGCTTCTATATTTTTTAGAACTTTCCTATTTTTGAATATTTTTTAGAATATTCGGGCCCTAAAGCGATGTTCCGCTTCCAACAATGTCTAGGATTTACCTTTATCTCTCAAATGCAACACACTTCAATAAAATGAGTCATGGGGTTACCTCACAAAAGCGTTTTGGCGTCTTACATGTATTTGAATAGGCCGCGCCGGAGTTGGGCCCGAGCTAAAACTTCCTTTTAAGATATATACGCTTGTAAGTCATTTTCCCACCCCAGTGTAGGGTAGCGAACCGGGCACTAATATCTGTTTAACCTCCCTGCATTTCCTCTTCAGGTCTCTCTCTCTAGTAACTCTATTCTGTTTTTGAAAAGAGAAACGTTGACATCATTGGCGGCAAGTAAAAGGCCCACCGCCTGCGGGCCCCAATCGGCGGACGCGGAGTGATTTCCGTCTCCGCACGGGCTAGACGTGAGTCAAAGAACCAACCTGTGCATTCACTGTCTCCTTCCCGAAAAGTGCGGGCGAAAAGTCTGGGACCAAGAGGCTCACAGAGTTCCGGGCCCCGACGTGGTTCTAATGCGAGCGAACAAAATAAAACAAGAATCATCGTAAGGAGTCAAGACGGAAAGCTTTAACGATTGCACGCTTCCCGATCTCTTCCCTTTCGAGGGATCCGAGAAGTCGCCTTCTTTTGTCAGAGCGAGGCGGATGACAGGGAAAGTGCCTTCACGATCAAAGCGATGGCTCGGAAAGCGTTCCAAGCAAGGAGAGAAGCAACAGGGAGGATAGGGTCAACCAACTGCGCAGATAAGAAGCTCAGCGCTTCCCTGGCGAACGAACTGAATTGATTTGTCTCGTTGTCAGATGGTCTCTTGACACTTCAATCGGCTTCGAGTTGGAAAAAGAAGAAGATTCGCCTTCAAACCAGGCTTCATTAAAAGCTAGCTCAAACTTTTGAAAACACTGAAAGGAAGTGATTTTTCCGGAAGGACTTCCCTATTACTGCCCCAATCCAACGCAGGAATAATGGATAGTGAGGACGTGAACAGAGCGCACGTTCCTAAGAGAAAAAAGAACGATGCATTGGGGTTCAATGGTGGTAATAAATTCAAATGATAACTCGAGTTAGCTGCTAGAAATTGGTCGCAGAAAAAAAAAACTTGAAAATGCTACTCATCACGGGTCGTGTGTTACTGATAGCACAATAGCTTTGCAATAGAGGGCATCTCTTTAGACACTTGAAGGGTGTCGATTTTATTACTATTGCGATGACATTCATTTAGATAGTATTTGAGAATTTGAAGATCGTAGACTTTGCCGAATTGTACAACAGATACTGAGACAATGAACTCAGGTAATGTAGTTGTTTTAGGAACTTTATCAGTGATATTCTTGAACTCCTTTATATTTGCACCTGAAATTAGGCCGCAATGTGTGACTTTCGATCCTGTGGTTACGAACATTCTGTCCCATTAACTCTAGTGCATATTTTGTGTTTGCGTTTTTAGTATCGATTGCAGTTCTTTATAGCGATAGCAGTGCATGTGCACATCACACACCTTGTAGATATCCATCTGACCAAATATAAAGGTATATGCAGAAGGCACGCTGTCTAACACAGCCTTACCGTACGTTGGTTTCAGCGACAGAGTGGGAGTCCCTTCAACGTCCTCGTCGAGCGAACTGCCCACGCACCATCTGTACCTGACACTCACCGGCCTCACTTCCTTCCGACTTCGGAGCTCTCCTTCCAAAAACCCAGAAGTTCATTCACTGACGGGACACACGTACAATGTTGCCCATGTATCCACTTCCCTCCCCGCAGCCTTTCCCCGGTGGAGGAAACTTGTCTTCGGAAACTTCGGGCTGGGATGGCACAGCAGCCGCCTACACCTTGGTATCTATACAAGTGACAGCCATACAACGTGAGAAGCGAGAGAAAAAGTAAGGTGTGCTTTTTTTTAAAAGAACTTGCTTGGCTAACACCAAATAGGCAGACCTCTGACACGATAGATCGAGAATACCGGAAATGTAAAGCAGTGAGTATATATAATTTAGTAAAATCCTCAGAAAAATTCTGTACTGACCTTTAGATTATCCAAAACAGCCACGGTTCCTCCATTCGAAGCAGTGATGAGCAGGATACAGATGATCCTTATATAACTAGCGATGAAGTTAGAAGGGCCTTGCAAAACATGACCCGGGGAAAAGCGGCAGGAGGAGGAGGAATAACAGTCGATTTAATCAAATGTGGAGGAGATATCATGCTTGAAAAGCTTGCGGTCTTTTACAGGCAATGTCTCAAGAATTCAAGTGCACCAGAGACCTGGGAGAATGCCAATTTTATAATAAACCATCAGAAGGGAGACGTAAAATATTTGAAGAATTATATTCCCTATAGCTTGCTTTCAGTAATGCATAAAATATTCACCAGAATAATTTACAATAGAGTCAGGGCAACACAATCAACCAAGAGAACAGGCTGGTTTCAGGACGGGTTATTCTACAATGGAGGACATCCATATAATCAATCAGGTAATCAAAGAATCTGCTGAGTTCAATTAACATCTCTATAAGACTTTCAAAGATTATGAAAATCACAAAAGCATCGTTTCGCATAGATTTAAGCACGTGCGTTACATGTGATATCAATATACCTACATCAAAATGTATACTTTTTGAACTTACTAGCATGCTATACTAGTGGCAGCTAAGTCCGGCCCGATTTTTCTTCTTTTAGCTTTTATTTTAATATACTTAACAAGCTTGTTTTAATACTTGTTACAAGTTCGTCCAATAGGCATTTATCGAAGCCCGATTTACTTCAAATTATCCCACATGTCAGTAGGCGATCATTTCCACAGGATATTTCCCGACAAACGACGGATTTAAATCAAGATAAAGCTATGAGAAAGAAAGACCAAGCCATAGTCTAGTGTGTTTCATTCTGCAATGTTTCTAATTTCCCCGTTTTTGGCTGTTATTGGCTCATTAAGTAAGATTACATTTTTCTGCACGCAAAGCTTTTACAAAACGTGCATATTTGATTCAAACCACGAAAGCGCTAGGTCGTACCAAAAGGCGTAATCAGCAAGACATACAGGTTGAAGTGTATTGCTCAAGCACATCACGTATGTATGTATGTATGTATGTATGTATGTATGTATGTATGTATGTATGTATGTATGTATGTATGTATGTATGTATGTATGTATGTATGTATGTATGTATGTATGTATGTATGTATGTATGTATGTATGTATGTATGTATGTATGTATGTATGTATGTATGTATGTATGTATGTATGTATGTATGTATGTATGTATGTATGTATGTATGTATGTATGTATTTATGTATGTATGTATGTATGTATGTATGTATGTATGTATGTATGTATGTATGCATGCATGCATGCATGCATGCATGTATGTATGTATGTATGTATGTATGTATGTATGTATGTATGTATGTATGTATGTATGTATGTATGTATGTATGTATGTATGTATGTATGTATGTATGTATGTATGTATGTATGTATGTATGTATGTATGTATTAGTTGATTTGGTCACCTAGCCTGCAAAGATGTGAACCGTTCGTCTTCGAGACTCCTCAGTACTTCTCTTGCTAAGTCTCTCCTCTGCTTTCCTTTTACTCTGGAGCGGAACTTCCTACCAGCGCGTGTTCTAAGTCCTAGGTGTTTTTTCCGAACAATTTAAGAGCTTTTATTTCATGCTTTCCTTGCAAAGAGGTGCAGCGGTTAACACTAAAGGCGCTAACTTGTCTTTTAAAATAATATAAAAACTATTTCCGCTATAAGACATTTTTTTGTTTGTTTTTGGAACGTCACTCTCGGTGTCGCACCCACTTTTCCCCATCTTCAGGCTGTTTCGCTTGCTTTCCTCCACCCCCTCACTCCTCTTTCCCGAACCGATACATTCCCGCCTCTTCTCGTCTGGAGAACGACATTCTTGTCGAGTAGCCTGCAGAGACACCCCTCTTCGTAGGCGGGGCACCTCACTTGCACACCACACACGCAGGCACGTAAGCTTAAACGGAAACGTACACTAACGCACACACACGTACTCATAACTCTAGAACTGGAGTCCGTGGTCTCGCTACTGTCGTACGAAGCCGTTCTGCATTTTGGCTTTGTCGTAGCGCCGTGAGTCGTCCGCAGCACCGTCACTACCCCCCCCCCCCACCCTGCAACTTCTACCTTGGCTCCCTGCTTGACCCAGTTCTGACCCAGATTCCGAGGGAGGTCCGTGCGGGTCTGTCCGCCCTAGGGGGGGGGGGGGGAGCGCAGTACTGACCCAGTGTAGAACTGGCTCTTCGCAGCCCGCATTCGTTTCCAGGGCGGGAAGCCATTACTACTTCCGTCTTTCATCTGGACAGTGTCGTCTACGCCTCCCCAACGCTCTGGCATTCCATTCTTCTCGTGCCTCGTTGAGCAGCTTCCCTTCTCTCTCTCTCTCTCTGGTGTGATTTTCGGTCACCACGGGCTTCTGGCCGGGTGCCAGAAATATACGGGCGACGTCTCCAGCTTTAAATAAAAGTCGCTGTCGGATAAACGGTGCTTACGCTCGACGTCACCAAATGCAGTGCGAAACTATTTCACGACTGCCGAGAAGCATTACGCATGCAGAATGTGGTTTCGGTATTTCACCGCGTCCGATTTCGATGCAGGAAGCTCGGGAAAAAAAATAAATGGAGATTTAACAGATCTAGGAGATATAAATTCAATTGAAATCTCAGTGCCATCTTTCAATCATTCATTTCACAGCTTGGATTTTGAAAACGCAAGTGTCTACAATTGCAAACACAAGCGTCCGTAGACCGGTTGAAACGATCAGGTATGGATTGCTATACAGTTATGATGCCGAGTCGTATGTCAGAGTCATAAAAGAAAGCAGTGACACATTTGCCTTGAAGTATATTCAATATAGGATCTTACAAGCCAAAGCGATAATCTGATCATAAGGCAAGTCTTATGGCGAGAGTTTTCGCAGTAACTTTGACCACCTGGGCTTTTATAATCTGCACGTAAATGTAAGTACGCGCGCATTTTATTTAAATTTCTGCTGCCATGGCCAGTATCGAAACCGTGACCTTCCGCTTAGCAGTGCAATGCCATAGTCACTAAGCTACCTCGGCGGGTCATTTCGGGCTGTGCTATTTCAGGGCAACTAAATAATTCCTGTAAGCGTTTTTCAGCGAGTGTGGTCGCTGCAATTCACAAAACTGTGACGACAACTTCTCTCGGATTAAATAAATACCGGATGCAACTGACCAATCGTGCAATCGTGCGATAAGGATACTTTGTGCAAGATCTTTTTTTTTTATGTCGTAAAAGTTGGCTAGCTTTGCTGAAAAATTTCATTCTGCAAAATTTGAGATGAAATAATATCGTAGTGTAGAGTCACCTCTACTTTTCAAGAGCCGGAGAGGTGATTCGAGTGGAATAAAAGGTTCCTTTGATTATCCTGATTCCATTTATTTGACGTTTGGTTACACGAATAATTACTTCCACATTACTGAATTACTGATTTTAGGCTGGAGCTTGCAGCGACCTGGTCTGCAGATGCTTCCGAAGTGGTTTCCCTCGGGGAGCACTGCGAACGGTCCACAAAATTATCGAGACAGCTGTAATGCTTTTCGACGAAACGTGATTGATTCCTGACCCAAAGAAAGAATGTACGCGAAAGAGACTCCCGAGGCAGTCGTGAAAACATTTGGGGAGCAGCAACGAGGAAAAAAAACAAAAAAAAACAAGAGACAATCTCTGAAGTCATCGGCGTCGAACACACGTGTACGCCCACTGCGGAACAGATTCCCCGACCTTGCTTCTCCGTTCGTGCGAGAAAAAAGCATCTCAACGAAAAGCGAAAAAAAAAGCAATATAAAGGAGCACACATGGCTACGTGACAATATGGTCAGCAGTTACTCCCGGTAAGACGCAATATAGCGCTCCCACTTCGGATGCTGGGAATACACTTGCATGTCGTCTCTTAAGTGCGTCAACAGTGATGTTTTTTTTTTTTTTCATTCCTGATTGTCGTACGACACCGTCGATATGCCGCCACCACAACACAATTTTCTATCCGGAAATCGGCACAAGAAGAAAATCGCGAAGTCCCTGAAACCGCGAGTCGTGAGGGTGTAGAAGCCTAGTGATAAAATGGAGTGCTCAAAAGTGACGTATTATCCCCAGAGGCAGTGTACTCATTGGCATTAGCCGCGTTCACGTGAATACGATGCCATACCATACTGAATTTCGCAGCGCGTCCCAGTAATACTGTATCACAACAGCGTTGACATGAGGCTCGCCCCTTCCTCGTAAAAGCTGGAGAACCTGTTTCCGGATAGGGAATTTCTCTGCTGAATGGAGGAGAGCACACCGCGACAGCCATACCACGTTTGCCCTGTCCCTCATAGTATGTGTGTTTACACGCACCACGTGACTTGAATCCGACGTTTCGATCTGCCCTCTCTTGACGCAACAACGCGATTCGCCTTACTAGCCCCTTGTAGGGCTATTTACATGGGCACGACACGCGCTAGACAAGCGAAGCGAAGCTCCGTTTGTCGCGTTTACGTATTTAAGCGTGACTATTGACGAGCGCAGAATCCCGCGCCGCTGTTTCGACAAATTTCGACACTAGTGACGCGCCCGATATTTTCGGCGCTTGCAAATCTGCACGTAGATATCAGCGTCGACAGTTTCGCATTCGTTTTCCTACACTCGTGGTGAATAATTCTAGGTACATCAAAAATGCACGCGGCTTAGCGTTTCAAAGGCTATAATTGTCCCACATGGATGCCGACGCGGGGTGATCACTGGGGCGACAACTAAAATCCCAATGCGTGATTGAAGCGCCCTCGCTTTCATCGTATACGACAGTGCATTAACTCGGTGTTCGCCTGCGCTCACCGGTGGTGTAAAAAGGCACCCGCCGCACTGTAGGCATTGCTGGATAATTTCGAACGATCATTCTATCACCGACAACATAGGAGTACGTGCAGAGCTGATTTTCGTTAGGGCTTGGTGCCTGCCGTATTGTATTCGCAACCTTTCTCGAGCACCATTGCTGAAACGTCATTCTTTACTTCATTGTTGTAAGAATAATTGTTCTAATTAGCAACAATGCATATAACGAACGTGATGGATATAGGGGCACAAGATCAATACTTTCGTGATCAATTTGGTCAGCTTTGTAGCTACATATACGTACATATTTATTCAGTTGCAACCGCCAAAAGCAAGCATTGCTTGAGAAAACACTTTGCGACAAATTTAGTTTCTGTACGTGGATTTCGTTCAAAAAGCCTATCGACACGAGAATCAAAGGCCGAGAGTAGGCAGATGCCTACACAAGTGGAGAGACAACACCAGAAACTTTCCGGCCCAACGGCGCAAAGTATCGCATCAAAGGCTTGTTGATGCGGGCACCCCCCCCCCCCCGCCCCCCCTTCCCCAATACGCCGACACAAACGCCGAAGAGCTGATGGCCATACTTTACCGCTCACACAAAGGACAGGCCGTCCCATATCGTACACCAAAAGTGGCTGCCTATATTGTGACTCCGCGCATCTTTCACCGGAGCCCACGCGACCCAGTTCACGACCGACCATTCATTCAGCGTCCCGTTAGGCATCCGCGATGCGTCATTATATCTCTTTTTTTTGCTTTTACAGATGCTTTGCTTTCACAATTGTGTCTCGGCCTCGTATATCTTTTCCGGGCATCATTGGCAAATTCTCGCTACTTCATCAGATTCCCTTTTCAGTGCCCATACTCTCCAGGCGCCATAAATCTTACGCAGTAATGGTCATAACAGGTCTGTTTTCAATCTACTCTTTCTTCCGCTTCTTCGACATCACCCTTCCCACAACCACCACACACTATTTTTCTGTTTCCTGCCTCTGGGATTTCTCTCTCTCTTCTTTTTTTATCGAGGAGTCCTAGCTCCTAACATTTTGCTACTACCACTTCTCGGGTCTTCCCTCAATTTCGCGTCGGTTACTTCAAGATGAACCCACACACTACCCAGGTAAAGCGCAAATAAAACATGACGTCGGAAAGAATGAGGACATACAGAGCGCTACTTCTGCGGCTGTATTGCACCAGTAAGCCCGCATGTAGCATTCCCCTTTCATAGCCACAGCGCATGCGT
The DNA here is from genome assembly GCF_038994185.2 of Dermacentor albipictus. Classification (NCBI taxonomy): domain Eukaryota; kingdom Metazoa; phylum Arthropoda; class Arachnida; order Ixodida; family Ixodidae; genus Dermacentor; species Dermacentor albipictus. The sequence continues at coordinate 86,111,457 of NC_091828.1, read as the reverse complement.
CAGAAAACAATCACTACCTAGATAGCTGACTAACCCCGTTGCCCATAGAGGCGATGTCCGAGCCCGGCACTCAGATACGAGGAGGAGGAAAACCTTTATTTTCGTCAGATGTTTGAGTGAATTACTGGGCTCTTTAATTCTTCTGCCAGGCGGCGTGAGGTGGCCGTAAGCTCTTGGCTTTTGGCGATCTCTAAAGTCCAGTTGACGGTCCGCAGCTTGAGTGCGCGATCCAAATTGGACACCGCTAAGCTCCCAGTATGAAGTGTTATCAAGTTGGAGCTTGGCCCGCGGCTTTAGCCCGGGGCACTCGCTCAATTTACGTGGCAGGCCCGCTTTATGGGTGTTGCAGCTTTTGACACTTAGGTAAGAAGCAGCCCGGATGTATTAGTGAATACTTGTGAGGATTGTCAAATGAGCCAGTCTTGTAACTGTCTCCACATAACCTGTTGCAGTTTATCGAGGGATTTATGTGGAGGGATTGTTTTTCTTTGTCTACCTTCGCGGTAGTACATAGTTTCTAGATAAAACACACATGCCCACATAGAAAACAACACCGTGACATCACAGCAAGACTACACGAATCGCAATATTACACCATCGCTACGTCTCTGGGGGGACGGGCACACCCGCTTCTGCACAGTGCCGTGGCTTCCAGAACAACTTCCTTCCCCGTTTAGTGGGAATGTTCGAGGAACTACGTGGCAAACCCAAGATATCCTTGCTCAACTACCTGCCAACTCTCGCCCTGCTATCCTAGAGGAACGTTTCACGCATCCTTTCATTGGGTTAATAAGAGCACTCTTTGCCTAGAAACAGCTCTTCTACCTGGAGCCGAGCAAGGAACCCCTCCCGTACTAAACTCTCACGCCGGTCCGGAGCTCTGGGCTCTTCCAGCTCATAATAGTATTCATCTCTCTGGCGAGTAACATGTTGCAGCTGCTCCTTGGCGCATTCTTAACGAAGTTCTGAAAAACAGTGGAATGAAGACAATCAATATTTCAACCTCAAAAAAATATACACATAAGATATCTGTAGGTTCCTGCCACGCAGGACCACTGCATTTACTACCTGTTTATGTCATTTTGCATTGTTGTTCTTATTTGGCCACGTTATAGTGACTTTTTTGTTCTTAATAAACATATTGTTACGTCCAAGCGCGTCAAAGGGACGCGGGGATCAAGAAGAGAGGGAAAGAGGAAAACGAAGACTGTGCAGCGGCCATTCCTGTTGTTCGTAGCCTGCCGTTCCTGCTCTCGCACGCCTCAATAAACCCCTTTTCCCCGTGCTTGTAACAAATTGGTGGACGGTGCGGGGTACACCTCGTAACCACGGAGCCTACGCTGCTACAACTTCGCCGAAGCCGTCGACTTGCCGGACTTCCGCCACCCTCACCTGACATGCCTGAATACGCCTGCCAGACTCCCGAAGGATCTGACGCGGCTTCTAGGCCAGCACCTGGTGTTCCGTGGCAATACTACCGCGTGCCACTCACTTTCGGAGGAAAAGCCGGAGAAGATGTCGACGAGTGGCTCACGAACTACCGAAGGGTGAGCCGGTCTAACGGTTGGAACTCGACCGCACAGTTGTCCAATGTTGTATTTTCCCTTACCGACACTGCGCTCGTCTGGTACGAGAATCACGAAGACACGCTCACTTCGTGGGAGCTTTTCGTCGAGGAGCTCAGAGCGTGTTTTGGAGATTCTAGCGCAAAAAAGAAACGCGCTGAACAGACGCTTTCGCAACGAGCTCAGATTCCCGGCGAGACCTGTACGACTTATATAGAAGAAGTGCTGAAACTCTGTAAAATAGTCAACTCTCAAATGTCTGAAGATGACAAAGTTGGACATTTGTTGAAAGGAATAGCCGAAGACGTCTACAATTTTTTGATCGGCAAGGAAAGCTTGGATTCCGTGTCTGACGTCATTCGCCACTGCCGAACCTTTGAGACGCTGAAGATGCGACGGATAATACCGAAGTTTGGTCGCCTGGCTAATGTCACGACGGTGGCGAGTGTAGACCCAAGCTCGTGTGTTGACCTTCCATCCACTATACGGCAGATTGTTCGCGAAGAGTTGCTCCATCGGGAAGAGATGTACCGTTGCACACCCGGCATCGCTGGTGCGTACTTACCACACGAGATGCGAAACACGGCCGTTTCGACCGCATGGCAACCCACGGTTCACTCAGCGACCGTCGAGTATAGGTCTACCCCGCAAACGAGAGGGACCCTGAGCTATCAAGATCATGACTACGACCAACGCCCTCGCCGCACGCACGCCTCCGGGCGGCCGATGCCCAGCCATGATGAATGGGACCCACCTGCTGGCTATGCAGTCGACAGCAACATGCGTGACTACGCGCAAGAACATCGAAATGTGCGGCATCTGCCGGTGTGTTTCCAATGCGGTGTCGCGGGCCACTTAGCGAGATTTTGCAATCGTCGCCCAACAATGTGGAATCGTCGATCGGGGTCTTCAACAAGGACCACACCTCCTACGAGAACAACTCAACAGCCATGCAGCACCTCTTGGTCAGCTGGCGTCCCTCCTGGCAACGATTATTGGCAGAGAAGCTTCCGGAGCCGCTCGCCGGCATCTGACAGGAGTTTGACGCCACCGCCAACTTCTCGTGCACCGCGTTTACGTCAATCTCCATCGCCAGTGCGCCGCTCAGCCTCGCCTTCACAACCGGAAAACTAGCTAGCGCGGCCGATGGGGGTGAGGTCGCTCGACACGTGCTATCGACAGAAATGCCCCCTGCAGTTGCTATGATTAAGAACAAAGTGCATGTACTTGTTGATGGTGTTGCTACAATGGCTTTAGTGGATACCGGAGCAACTGTATCCGTAATGAGTCTCGGTTTTAAAGGTCGGTTAGGGCGCAAAGTTGTATTTCCGTGGGACCAGGCTGCAACGTTTTGTGGAGTGAGCGGCGAGTCGTTGCGCCCTGTTTTTGTGTGCACTGCTGACGTATCCTTGGCTGGTGGAGTTTTCGCGACGGAATTTGTAGTTATTCCCCGATCGACGCACGAAGTGATTTTGGGCATCGACTTTTTGCGACAGTGTGGTGCGACCGTCGAATGTCGCACGGGGGAAGTTTGCGTCGATGGCCATGTTTCGTCCGGGCTCTTAGAGGAGACTTGCAGTCAAGGTGAACTTTGTGTATCTGCAGATACTGTTGTGCCTGCGTCCACCTCTGTGTGCGTGCCGGTTGTGTGTCGCGGTAAAGTGCCAGACAGTTTCGATGCCTCCGTAGAGCCAATGCATCTAAATTGTATGAAGAAGAACATTTTTGTCCCTCATTGTGTGGTATCCATCGGCAAGGGGCGTGCTGGCTTGTGGACGGCCAACTGCTCGGCAGAACCCGTCCTGCTTCCAGACGGCCTGAAACTCGCCTACTTTACAGAATACTCGTCCTCGTCCGTAGCCGTACTAACAGATCCGCCGTGTGAACCTGCTGACCTTCGCCACGTCTCAGACAAAAAGCTTCTGTCTATGATAAACAAGTCACTCAGCACGAGGGAGCGCCATACCTTGGTGGATACGCTTTCTAAGCATCTGTCAGTGTTTGACTTTGCGCAGCCGGACAAAGCGTTCTCGATTCCCGAGTCACGAACACGCCATACTATAGATACGGGATCTGCGCGCCCGATCAGGCAAAAGCCTTATCGCGTGTCGCCTAACGAGCGGAAGATAATCGGGGAACAAGTGAGTGACATGATGAAAAATGGAATAATACAAGAGTCCTCGAGTCCTTGGGCAGCTCCGGTCATACTTGTCAGAAAGAAAGACGGTAACTGGAGATTTTGCGTAGATTATCGAAGATTAAACGCCGTGACTAAGAAGGATGTCTACCCCCTGCCCCGGATTGATGATGCAATTGATTGCCTGCATTCGGCCTCTTATTTTTCTTCAGTCGACCTGCGCTCAGGATATTGGCAAATCCCTATACACCCGGCAGACAAGGAGAAAACAGCCTTCATAACCCCGGATGGATTATTCGAATTCAATGTGATGCCATTTGGGTTGTGCAACGCTCCAGCAACCTTTGAAAGGTTCATGGACACCATTCTGCGTGGGTTAAAGTGGAACATCTGTATGTGCTATCTTGACGACGTTGTTATATTTGGGCGCACATTCAATGAGCACAATACGCGCCTGGATATTATCCTCGACTGCATCAAAAACGCTGGCCTGGTTCTGAACTCCAAGAAATGTCACTTTGGTGACCGTCAAACCCTTGTGCTGGGTCACCTTGTTGACAAAGACGGTATCCGGCCTGATCCCCTCAAGACGGCAGCTGTCGAGGCGTTCAGTGCACCGCAGTCAGTGAAGCAACTTCGCAGTTTTCTGGGCCTTTGCTCTTACTTTCGCCGATTTATTCCTGGTTTTGCTGACGTCGCTTATCCTCTGACAAATCTGCTACATAAAGACGCACGGTTTGACTGGACACCCGAGTGCGATTCTGCATTTCGTCAGCTGAAGTTCCCGTTAACCTCCCGACCTATCCTTCGCCACTTCAATCCTACTGCGCCGACAGAAATCCACACAGATGCTAGTGGCGTTGGTCTGGGTGCCGTATTGGTCCAACGCTATGACGACCGTCAGCACGTGATTGCTTACGCAAGCCGCTCATTAAGCAAACCTGAACGGAATTACACGGTGACCGAGCAAGAATGCCTCGCTGTAATCTTTGCGGTTCAGCGATTTCGCTCGTACTTGTACGGACGCCCATTCCAAGTCGTCACAGACCACCATTCCCTGTGCTGGCTCGTGAACCTTCGCGACCCTTGTGGTCGCCTTGCGCGCTGGGCTTTGAGGTTGAAGGAATATAACTTCACTGTTTCCTACAAGAGTGGCCGAAAACACGCTGACGCCGACTGCCTTTCCCGTATGCCGCTTGCCACGACGGACTGCGACGCAGACGATTTTGATCATCTCGTCGCTTCTGTGACGCCCGCTTTTCCGGATATCGATGCGTTCAAAGCAGAACAACGGACAGACACTAAATTGGAGCCACTCTTTGCTTCTGCCCATTCAAGTGCAACAAGCAGCTACTGTGTACGTGACGGGCTCCTATACAAAAGGAACTACTCAAGCACGGGTGCACGCTTCCTTCTAGTGGTGCCGGAGCGTCTCCGGCCAGCAATCCTTCAGGCTATGCACGATGACCCTACCTCCGGTCACTTAGGCACTGTGCGCGCACTTTATCGCATTCAAGAACGCTTTTACTGGCCCCGGATGCGACATTCGGTTGAGTTTTATGTCGCCAGCTGCATACAGTGCCAACGTCGGAAACGCCCAACCACTGCCCCATCTGGTCTCCTTCAACCTGTGCCGCCTTCCAGCTCAACCTTTCGGCAAGTTGGAATTGATCTGTTGGGCCCTTTTCCAAAGTCATCTAAGGGGAACCGCTGGATAATTGTCTGCGCCGACTATTTCACACGCTATTGCGAGACGGCGGCTATACCATCAGCAACTGCCACCGAAGTGTCGCTTTTCTTACTTTACGCTATTGTTCTACGGCATGGACCGCCTGGTGTTATCATAAGTGACCGGGGACGTCAATTCACGGCGGATATCGTGGAAGAACTTGTGCGTTTATGTAACTCGCACCTCCGGCACTCGACGCCGTATCATCCCCAAACGAACGGCCTCACTGAGCGCACTAATCGAACAATCATCAATATGCTTTCCATGTATGTTGCGTCCGATCACAAGAATTGGGATGAAGTTCTACCGTTTATTACTTACGCCTACAACACCGCCAAGCACGAGACAACCGGCTACAGCCCCTTCTTCCTTCTATATGCTCGGCCGCCCCGGTATACGCTCGACACTGTCCTCCCTTTTTACGACCACGACAATCCTACGGTCGCCGATGCGCTATGCCTCGCTGAAGAGGCTCGGCGACTTGCGCGTCTTCGGACTTTGGCATCACAAGAAAACTCCAAAGCCCGCTACGACGCACGACATCGGCCTGTTACATATCACCCTGGTGATCTCGTTTGGCTTTGGACTCCCACAAGGAAGCGCGGTTTGTGTCAAAAGCTGCTGGCAAACTACGATGGACCGTATGTTGTCATCGACAAAGTCAGCGAAGTTAACTATACTCTCGCGTGCCTCACGAACACTGGTAGACGTTCTGCTAGGACACAAGTCGCACATGTCGCACGGTTGAAATCATGCACGCCACGACAAGCTAGTTGACTCGCCCAGGGGGCTTTGTCTGCGAGGGGAGGCATGTTACGTCCAAGCGCGTCAAAGGGACGCGGGGATCAAGAAGAGAGGGAAAGAGGAAAACGAAGACTGTGCAGCGGCCATTCCTGTTGTTCGTAGCCTGCCGTTCCTGCTCTCGCACGCCTCAATAAACCCCTTTTCCCCGTGCTTGTAACAATATGTCAAGAGCTGGGGCCTCTCACGAGTCATTTCTATGGTAACAAAATAGTTGCAGCTCCTCCCAATAGGAAAAGCAGTGGTAGAGGTAGAAGAGCATTGGTCAACCGCAGGAAGCAATACCACTGGTTTCACTAGTCACATAAATCGCAGGAAGCGTTCGCTTACTAAATGAACTAACAAGCGCGGCATCACGCTCGCACAGGCAAAGCACTAACGGATATCACTCGAGGACCGCCAGCACGCTGTAGCGACGCCGGCGCGACAAAGAGTGCCGGGAGCGGTGAGCCAACGCTTCGTGATGCCTCTCGCATCAACATGTCCCCCCAAAGTTTAGATCGCGCGACCGGCACCAGCAGAAGCGCCGGAAAAACAGCGCCCACCAAGTCATCCGGCCATCTTGGGCAGGCCGGCATCTGCACTCGGCGAAGAAAGCCGCCATGACAGGGAGTGCTGGTCGCGCATGCGCTCCTCTTCCGCGCCGTGCGCAGCCACAGTCGGGCCAGACGAAAGACGCGCTCCCTCCTGAACCCCCCCCCCCCCTCCTCTTGGCAGGCGCGCTTGATCACGTCACCTGCAACGTCAGGAGCACGCGGAGAGGCAGCGAGCGTCAAGCCGCCATCCTTCTCGGCATACCCTCGCACGCTTTCCCTCGCACTCACAGCATGCGGCGCGCGGAGTGGCATCTCATTCGATTTGAACTTTACATGAAACAACAAGGCGACTTCGAGGGGGAAAATTCACTCGCATACCGTCATCGTCACCCACCATGCGCCCTTTTCTTCCCTCTTTCTTTCCCTCTTCCCCTTCTCCCAACGCAGAGTAGCTGAGTAGAAGAGCGTGCCTCGGGCCAACCTCTCCGCATTTCGTATCATCAAACCTTTCTCTCTCATCTTCACTTGTATACAGGGCCAATATTATACATGCTATCACAATAATAAAAATGGTGAAATAGGGACAAGTGGAGCCGACATACACAAAGCAGACAAGGAAGCAACGTAGCGGAAGTTTTTGTTTCCTATATAGTGCTCGCAACATCGTCTATTTCATGCTCCGTGGCGCCATCGTTCGCCCAAATTTTTTTCCTCCCACCTCATCCTAAACCCTCCGCGCCCTTTCTAATATACTGACCCCATTCTTGTCTCCAACTTCGTGCACTGCGCCAAATTTTTCTTCTCGCTGCCCGCATGCCGGGAGGAGCTCCAGACGACGCACGTCTAGACCCCTCGTTGGGCAACCTGTGTGGTGACGCAACAAAATGGATCGTTTAGCCCAGCCGTCCCGTCGCTTGCCTTCGGGCTCGCGGGTTCCGGCATGGTGTGTGGTCTCGAGGAAAACTGCCATTTTGTTTCGATTCCCTCGACACCTTTTCAATCAAGATTCCTCCGCATCGGCTGCGTGCCATTCGGACTTATTTGTTTGTGTGTGTCTTATTCTTTCGTGAAATGTACCTGCTTGGTGTATCCCATTACTTCCAGCTAAACGTGTAGCACTGCGACTTTGTGCATTTCTGGCAACAGCTCCTATCAAGTTTAGTTATAGGTTGCCGACGATATAAAGCAGCAATGCCTATAAGTGTAGAGCAACGCTGTGTTCAGCATGCTTGATCCTCCCGTGCTCTGCGATAAAGGTAAGTTAAAGCGGCCGGATCGGGACACTACAACAGAAACACAACAAGAAGCACACTGGGCGTGGGGTGATCGCCTAACCACGTTCAGAGACCTCACCCAACACTACAGACTCGAAAGACGCACATTCCCGCCACCGCACGACAAATTGAACAAGAACGAAGCCGTAACGTTACGCTTGCTCCAAACACACACCTACCCTAGCCCCGCTATCTTACACCACTGCTATCCGCGTTTATATTCAACAGACGCGTGTAAAACATGCGGACAGAGAGCAACGCTGCGACACATGCTCTGGGAGTGTGCCGGCAACAACGGCAATCAGACCAGCTCCGTTAGCGACGCGTCCAAAATCGCGGCCGTTGCCAGGGTGGGAGAAGGCTCGAGCTCGCTTCTTCCCGACGCCGTCCCGGATGCGGGAGCCGCCGGGGACCTTCTCCGTAGGCGTCGCCGCCGCTGGGAGGCGGCTATCAGAAGTTCAGAGCTGGCAGACCAGCTCTGGGCCGTCCGGCAAGCCGAAGATGCCGCTCGAGTCCAAGGACTTCGAGCCGTCACCTGAGGCCACCACAGCAAGCACTGCCGGACTATTCTTTATTAAAGTTTCTTCTTCTTCTTCTTCTTCTGGCAACGCAATACCCCGAAGCCTAATCAACCCTTCTTTCGCTTAGCTGCATGATTCACCGAGAATTATATTAAATTAGATTAGATTAGAATTAAATTAGATTAGGAAAATAAAACCGATTCTGATTCTGATTCTGAAATCAGGGCACGCAATCCTTGCAATGCTGTTTACTGCATGTTTAGAAATAATATCTCGAAGTGCTGGATGGGGAAGTATCTTGTGTTAGGGTAAATGAAGAGCTTTGCAATGACCTGTGTTTCTAGAAGACATTATTCCATTTAGCAATTCTTGAGCTTGTTTCAAACGAGTGATGGAGAAACTTAAGTGGCAGAAGTAACGGGGAGGATTTAGGGATTAACGTCCGAAGAACTAAGTTAATGTTTAGTAGACGAAAAAGCGAACAAGCGTACGTGAATGGTAGTCGTAAATGAAAAGCTGTTCAAGAGCACGGCGATTTGTTCCACCCCGAGCATGTGTTTACGGTTTAAAGCAATATTCTTAATGAAACATGACGCGTCTTCTTCAGTTCAGATATTGAATGGCTTGCTGAAATTCACGTTCAGCGTAGCACACGCTTCTCGAAATGTGTCGTCTGCTCGAGCGGCATTGCCTTCTGTGAGACGCTTGCAAGTTGCACGCAGTGTTTACCTCTGCTAGGCGAAGTAGCTCCACAGTGCTGGAAGTACCGCACCTTAGGTACCAAATGCAGTTGCACGAACGACGGCAAGCAAAGGCACGCTGCTTTTGTCACCTGAATTTATAGCATCGTAGCAGCGTCGCATACTAGAAACTCCCTCCATGCATTCTCTTTCTGCCTGTGCCGTGACCTCCTCTGCCACGTGGTGTCGTCTCCCGTTGCGCTGCGTTATGCTATGCCGTGTCTTCTGTCTGGTGTTTATATCGTCCTGCGTAATGCTTTGTCATGCAGTGTAGAGTCGTGCCGGGTCCTGTGGGTTTTCCCCTTTCTTTTTCTTTTCGGTCGCCATATTGTTTTCCATCCAGAAACAATCCGTAGGCTTTATTGCGACACATAGAAGCGCCACTGACCAAAGGAAATAAAGAAAGAAAACGCAACTTACCAAATGCAGTATTAGGCAATTTCAATTGCCAGAGGGATCTTGAAGACGCCAATAACACGCCGCCGCCTTCATCGCTCGGTCACAGCACCAATGCCCCCCAGTGTGTATACGTTCGTCGTTCCATTCCAATGGGCGAGATCGTTCCACGCGAACGAAGGACTCCTCCCGACAATCTACAATAACGTTTCATGCCCGTCTTGTTTAGAGCGCCCGGAACGCCCTGCCGAATCTTATGAACACCATCCCCGTCCTCTGAAATACCTCTTGATATATGGACTCGCTGACCCAGTTCCGTGGCGGCAGCAGCAGTAGTGCTACGCAGCATCGATCACGTGTGTCCCAAGCAGCGCCATCACTGCAACCCGCCAGGAGCGCCGCCTATCGTGAATTTATCACAAAACGCGCAGGCCTGTAAGCGAACGTCGCCCCGTCCAGCGGGACAGAGAAAAACAAAATCTTCCAGGACGACTACAGCGAGCTCTGAAGCAGAGCAGTCTATCCGATGTTTCCTGAAAAAAAAAAAGTTTAAACGTGACAGCAGAAATAAAGAGTCGATGCTCATCTATGTAGCACTTACGAGTCTACGCCACACTCCCGAAGAACTAGATTCAAATGACACCGCTAGATGTCTTCCCCCTGCAGACGCTGATCGACAAAGACTCACGAGGTAGACTCCGTACCATCCCCGTCTTCAACACCGGACTCCAGCAAAACACCGCCTCAGGAACTGACTGCCTCGAAGAGGAAATACATTCTCTGGAGTTCTTTCTTTTACGGCCTGTACTCAAGGGAAGGAGTTGGCGGAGCACAAGTTCCGGTCAGTTTCCGTATTATTTATTTTTCTTTTGGATGTAAAAATTGCTAGTTCCCCGCTCAATCTCAAAACATCTATCTTACTTATCTGTATTTGAGCAGAAAAGTACATACCACACTGCAGGCTGATTTGATTTTACGATTTTGATATCCGTGACCGATATATCTCGGATAGAAACCAGAACAGCTCTCCGCATAACTTTGTTCCTTTCACTTGTTCCTCATGATCTGGTATGTTCTTTCTGATTTATTCCTAGACGCGACCCACTCCCAAGTTATTCTTTTATTAGGATGCGACTTCAACTCAATAATTTGTCTTGCTTTCGTGTTTGTTACATAAACAACGCCTATTTGCGGCTCTATTTTTTTATTAGATGTCTTGCAAAGTGCTCGACGCTTGCGGAAAAGGAAACTGGGTCAATGAGCTTTATACAAATAAGGCCTGCTAGAACTACTGCGAAACGGAATAAGAAATGCCAACGCAGAGTTGTGGACTTTTGTCTGCGAGCGTATCTTAAGAATGCATCCAGGACTGCATTCATTTTGTAACATTATTCTCGTTAGTTCAGCACAAGTATTGCCACGTGCACTTATTTGTATTTCCCACTGGCTCTCTTCCACTGGCCTACAAATGCTCGAAGTTATCGCCCAGCGCAAGACGCGCCTATTTTGCGCCGCACATATCTAGAATGTCATCGCTTGTTCTGTTTGTTGTTTATGTTGTCACCGTGCCTTTAGACAACGTGCCCGGCGACAATCATGTGCACTAGTACATACATTCTAGCACTAAAGTGAGCACCAATGATTACGCTGGAAGGCTTTCTGAGTCATGCATAAATAGCCGACGCATCTGATCCTAAATACAGATTTCGACGATCGCCGACTTTACTCGCCTCCACACTCTAAGGCATATCTAAACCCTTTGAGGTGTATATCTGCCACACAACGATAATCGTCATCTGCCTTGCTTGCATTGAATTCTTTAAAACGCTGCGCTCGCTTCTTCCCTGCTATCTTAAAAAAATTTACACCTTTTGGGGCTTACCTTGTCCCACAACGATAATCGTCATCCGTCTTGCCCGCGTTTCCTTTCCTTAACGCGGCGAGCCCGGCACTTTCCAGTAACGAACGGCATGCGCGTTATCAGCATGACATAGCATTCCCGACAGGAAAGTAGCGGGCGCGGCGTTTTCAAGAAAGGAAACGCAAGCAAGGCAGTTGACTATAATGAATAATATTTGACGTTTTACGTGCCAAAACCACTTTCTGATTATGAGGCACGCCGTAGTGGAGGACTCCGGAAATTTTCACCACCTGGGGTTCTTTAACGTGCACCTATATCTAAGCACACGGGTGTTTTCGCATTTCGCCCCCATCGAAATGCGGCCGCAGTGGCCGGGATTCGATCCCGCGACCTCGTGCTCAGCAGCCCAACACCATAGCCACTGAGCAACCACGGCGGGTGTTGACTATAATTGTTGTGCGACAAATATACACCCAAAAGGGTGCAACCGTTTAAAGAGTGTGTCGAGAATGCTGTGTCATGCTGATAACGCACTTGCCGTTCGTTACTGGGAAGTACCGGGCTCGCAGCGCTAAAGAAAGGAAATGTGGACAAGACAGGTGACGTTTATTGTTCTGTGGCAAGATACAACCCAAAGGGTGTAATTTTGTTTTAGAGTGTAGTCTTGCACTTTGATCGCCACTTGCTTTTCTGGTTGCGAGTTCGCCCAATGAAGAGTTAGCTTCGCGCACCACAGTTTTCTATGCTGTGTTCTTCACCATCAACAATGAATAAGGTTTTGTTATTATTAATAGACAAGATGCAGTACATGGGAATGTTATACAAGAGGAGGTCCCGAGGTCAAAGCCTGTAATGGGACATCCTGTACAGCGTATAAGAAAAAATATAAACAACCGTTTCAACAGACGAATACGTGAGATTATTATGGCAAAAAAAATGTCAGTGAGTCGTCGTTCCGTTTCAGTAGAGCAGGAATGAGCTTGTTTGTTGCTTTGACGTGGATATGGCGCCGAGAAGTGGAAGAGTAATTTGCGGAGGACAAGCGCTATCATTGCCACACTCTATTGTTATCAAAAATTGATGGCGACAACACAAAGAAAGTACGAGCGTCATAAAACTAAGAGAAACGCATTCAATATGTGGGTCACGAGTTCATGAAGGCTTCCAGTAAGGGCCGCACGCCGATAACTATAGCGTGTTTGCTTGGCACTTATTCAGTAGCTGAGAAATCACCTCGATATAAAGCTCCCCACTTTTTATATGACGGTAACGCACATCCCACAGTGCATGCCCCTGCAGCATTTTCTCTCATTTTCTGATAAGGCGAGGTTCCGCTTACCGACCTTTATCGGAAGTTCTCTGACTTGCAACGATCTTACGCAGACCTCTTTACTTGAACCTTAGTTAAAATAGAATGTTGTTTGACCACGCGCCCCTCTTGATCATTACCTTGACCGGGTTACCTAGTTATTAGTCGAGTAGAGAGAGAGAGAGAGAGAGAGAGAGAGAGAACTTTAACGAGAACGAGCAGTTTAGTCGGCTGGGCCTAGGCCTCCCACGATGGGACGTCGAGGTCTTGCCTCTTCGCCGCTTCGTAGGCCTGCTGGGTCACCCAGAGTTGGTCGTCGAGAGGGGAGTAGCTAAAATAAAGATTTCCTGTCAAGCATCTTTCTTTCTTTTTTTTTAGTTCTCGGACTTCTTAATACGTAATGACGGACTAGTTAGTGATTCGTGATTTTGGCGAAGCAGCGTACTTCGAAAAAAAAATATAAAGGAAAGGCGTTCACACAAACATGAATGAAAAGAACATACACAGGCGCTTATATTTCCTCATCATTCATGTTTATGTTAACATCCTTTTTTCTCAAATAAGCTGCTTCACCAAAATCGTGGGACAGTTATATCCACAAAAAAATCTCACGTGAGCTTCAGAAACTCTTGCTCTAAGAGAATGCTAAACAAAATACCCGATCATTCCTCTGAAGGCCACGAGAGTTTGGGCCCTGCAACGCGGAAGAAGACGCTAAGTAGGTCCTAGGTCTCGACAAAGTTAACATTCCGAAAGAGTGGCCTGGAATATATTGGACGCTTCACTGAGCTAATTATCTCGGCCATCGAAGAAGCATCATTGTGTCTGCCCTGTTCTACGCAAGTCATATGAAGTCAGGCGAGAACTCCAGGGCCTCTATTTACTTTAACTGCCTGCTAATAGTTTCGACAACCTTAAACTGGCTTGTCGCGCACAAGCTACGCTGCTGTAACAAGGTCGAGACATCATAAATAGCACAGATATTATAGGTTGGAGGAAAGTAAAACATATCACGATGAAGGCCTTACATGATCTTTATTGGCGCAACGCTTAAAAAACCGATTCGTAAGGGCTTGTCATGTATGCTGCCTGGTTGCGCAAATCTTTGGCTTGCAAGAAAAAGACCTGAAGGTCGTGCTAATAATCCTAATGTATGTGCGTTTAGGACAGATGTGTTTCGTACACCAACGTCTGTTTACGCCTGTCTTGTCTCTATTGGCGCCATTCTATGCACGTAGATTTGCAAAATACACGACACTATACCTAAGCCTCTGCCGCTCGAAATTGGGCATCCCTTCTTTCACTTGACACCCATTATGTTACACTGTCAAACCGCCAGTTATCTGCTTTACATTCTACACGTCCTGTGGCACTTCATTTCCTTCTTGGTATGTCTAAGAGAGGAAACGGGTGTTGCCTGGCATTCTTGTAGAAAAGAAAAGGAAAAATGAAACACCCAAGCATCGGTAAATAAAAGTTCCGATCAATCTAATTCTTCCGGTTAGGTTTTCACCTCCTCGAGGCCAGCGTGGGCTAGAACGCGTTAGCATACGGTTGGCATAGCATACTGTTGGCACGTTAGCATAACGTGTGACGCAGGTGAAATGGTGGTGCTGAGAGACACGACACGCAACTTGATCAGAATGGAAAACTTCATAGCTAAAGAAATAATTACAGTACACGAAACAATAAACAGAAAATTGAAGTGAGGATGACTGATTCGCAGTTTTCAAGATGCTTTGTTGGGGGTCGACAAGATACCCCTAAACACACAACATACGCGCACGCGCGCACGCGCACATACTGCGGCCAAATTACTAAGTGTATGGGCACGTTTATATTCGTAACTCGGGGTCAAAAAAAGAGAGATTACGGTTTTGTGACTAAATTGTTGTTAAAGGCACTCGTTGAAAAGTGGACAATGAACCAAAGAAATCGATTGGCCTTAATAGTTATGTGTCATGTTGATGATGAATGTGTTGACGTCTAATTACGTCATTCTTCCTTATATTGATTTATCCTGTTTGATACTCTGCACGTGCATATTCATTTGTATGTGTTTGATATTTCGCAGTGTGTTTTGAAGCAGGTTGTGCTCATGCTGTCTGCTGCGCGTGCTGTCTGGTGTCAAAGGCCTAGTCAGGTGGCTTTTATTCACCTGATTTTTGCCTTGGCACTAAGACAAGCCGCTTGTTTTGTGAACAAACAAACAAACAAACAAACAAACAAACAAACAAACAAACAAACAAACAAACAAACAAACAAACAAACAAACAAACAAACAAACAAACAAACAAATCAACGTAATTAAGGAATGGTACCCTTGAAAGTATATATTTGTTGTAGTGAGAACATCTAAAGCCGTTTGTTGTCTCTACGCGCGATTCCGTCTAGAAAAGAGCCGGGGACCGGCACATTTACGGGGATGGCAACGCCGACTCGTTAATGTGGGTAACGTCCCGCGCTGAGTACCCGACGTGGCAGCCACTGTCAGCCACGGTCAGCAAAGTCTGCCTGAGTTCACGCGGCTGTGCCCGAACATACCAACACATGTAAACTCCACACTACTAAAAACACAATACTTTAATAGGCAGTGGGACGTGCGGCTTGCAAACGAGGATCAGGATAGCCAACTGGCTGTCCAGGACAAAGCAATGCGAGCCGCTCACGCCAGTGGAGCCCTGGACTAGGGGCCCCGACTACGGTACCTCAAATTGGTTTTATTCTATAAAGCTTCTCTGTCTCTCTCTCTCTCACACACACACACACACACAAGGGAAGCTTCACGTTATTACACAAGCAGAGATGAATAACGCGCGCGTTTGTGTGTGTATGGGTTGCTTAACACAGGAGGGCGCATTTGGGTTGGCCAGATGCGGCCCTTTCCAAGTGGTCAGTGATTACAAGTTTACTGCAATATCCCGCATTCGATCACAGCGCATTATAGCTGACGTATGTACTTGTACTTGAGCCAATTTTTTTTTCAGCACAACTGGGGGTAGGCGTTGGAATGAAAAGCGCTCATTGATTCTGTAAATAAGAAGGCAAAAAATAAAATAAAATAAAAATAGTGAAATAAAAGAAAGCTGTCTGCCTAAACACAGAATGGAATGCATAGAGACAAACGCCAAATAGGCCGCAATGCCATGCATGAAGTTCATGCTTAGAGGCATGAAACGATTTCCAATACTCAACAAGCAACTAGCGACAGCGCACTTGCACTGCCTATTTCAACTTTAGGCTCTCGGCGGAAGCTCTACCTTCTTTCCCACTGGAAACTGCGGACGGTCTACAACAAAGTCTTCTGTCACTGGGGCGACAACGTCGCAGAGGATGCCCAGAGGTCACGCCCCTTTGTAACTTCTGGACGCGATCAGGAGTGAAATCTGTTCTGCTTGACAGGAAGCGAACAACCACTCCTGAATTGATGAGTGATCACGTGTCTTTGCGCCTGTCTTCCCTTGATGTTTTCTTATTGCAGCTCCTCAATCTCAGAGTCACCTCCCATCCAACCTGAGGTGGACGATGTAAAGCATTTCTTCGACAAAGCCAGAAATTGTCCCTCCAAGTGGAACTTGCTATTTCCGTCGATGCACTCCAAGTAATCCATGCTGCCTACTGTACAGAACGTAGCATTGGCAAGTCACATCACTGGCAATTTAAAGCAAGGTTGCAAGTTGACATCTTCGCCTGTAGGCTTTCTGTCCCAGCGCTGCTGCTTATTGCTGTAGAAAGAGTTCCCCCGGAGCACTGCAAGAATGTTCGAAGTTCGGAAAATATAGGCGCCGTTTTGTGCAATATTAAGCGAAGCACCATACGGCCACTATCGAGAAGGCTCAGTTTCGTATTGTCTTTATTTTTTTTCCCATCCCAGCTGCTGCTGTAGACAACGTGAGTTCGCTGAGACTGGCTATATATAAACTGTGCAGGCTTAATATATGGTAAATCGATACTTTACTTCCAAAATGATCTGTTGCACACACCCGACAACTGCGACGGGCCGTGAAGGATGAATGCACTGAAAAAAATAATAAGAGTAATGTAAATCACGAATGACTAGAGCGAGTGGGAAAAAGAAAGAAGCGCTTTTTATAGCGAGTCGTCAAGAAAGGAACTGTAGTCGACAGGAGTGAAGGGGGAAAAATAGGGATAGGAAGGGTGGTTGGGCACGTATAACTTTGTCGCCTACACTGTACCAGGGTAAAAAGGGCAAAGTGAACGAAGTGTGACAGGAAGAAAAACGAAGTTATGGTGAAGACCACCAGAGAAAAAGGAAGAAAAAAATACGACGAATGGGGAAAGGCGCCCAGGGCTTGTAATGACCATAGGCTGCTGGAACGCACGAGCTAGGAGGAAAGGGAGCCAACGTTGAGCTAAACGATCCGTTTAGTGGGATCAAGAAAGGAGCTCCTCACACTGAGTGAGCTAGCTCGTCGCGGTCGCCAAGGAGGCAGCGAAGGACCCAAATATAGCGCGACCGTTTCGAGTCAGACAGGAAAAAGGTGGTAGGCAATTCATGGAGATTAGAGATAGCTTAGCTAAGATCGGTGAAGGAAGACTTTGGCAGGAAGGAAGAACGCCGATTGGAAACAGAAGACGGATGAGGTCACACAGACTCAGTGCAACTGAAGTCTTTCTTGCGGCACCCTAAAACTAGGGCAGAAAGTCAAGAGGCTTTGCGATGAATGGACGCTTTGCGGAAGCAGAGGGGAAGTGCCTAGCGGTAGGGAGGAAAGGAAAGCGGAAAAGAAAACAACTATGTGAGATGTCAGGCAGCGGTTCTGAAGGACGGAAGAAGGGAAACACAGGAGCCTGCATGAATTAAAACAGTTAAATGACTTCAATGAGGGAACGCGGCGCTATTTTGCCAGAAATGGGCGCGTTTTTCTCTTCCGTGCGTTGTCGCTGTGCTTAGTTGCATATGTTGTTTATTCGCACATGACTGGAAGTAAAGCTGTTGTGCTTCGTTTTGAATTGGTACGGTGCACTGTGAGGGCTGTGTGCCCCTTGCTATCCTTGAGCGAAGTTGTATTTTCCTGTTCTGTAGATGCAACGGCATGATTAATTCTCGATTACAAGTGATAAATATGTAAAAGGAGCGCTTCGTGCAGGTGAGCTACTTGCCAAGGCTCATTATTGCCTTCTCTTACGAGTCTTCCAACATGGCAGAAAATAAGTTCAAACTCAGTATTTCCTACAGAGAAGAGGCAACTTTGTATGAGTAGCGGATAAATCTGCGACTGGTGCGGGCATGTATTGTACAAGCTTCCAGGGCACTCACTGTTGGTTATATAAAAACTGCCTCGCGTTGAATCGGTTAAAACCTGCTCTGTTGTCCGCTAGTTAGAAGAGGAGCGCCGACTTCGTCCATAGTTCATATCGGTACTCTTCAACGGTGTGCGATTAGTGTTCACGAGAAATCGAGCATAATTCATCGATCGTTTCTGACGACGGTGGCTATTTCGTCGAGAACGTTAAGTGATTATAGCATCATACTGTAACTTAAATTGAGCAAAACGTGAACAAGGTGAATGCAGGAGCCAACGTTTCGACAAGTGGACTTGTCTTCTTCAAGACACGTGAAGAAGATGCCAAGTCCTGAAGAAGACAAGTACACTTGTCGATACGTTCGACACAAGCATTCACCTTGTTCACGTTTTGCTCATCGTCTTGAATTTCCATCTCCCGCATTCCCCGTCTTTTCTCGAACAGAAATTGTTAGGCGGGATTTGATCGCTCTGCACGGGGTATCTATTCAATGGACACTCCGCTTGCGTAATGCTAGGCTTAGGGTGAAAACGATGCGCACACCGACACACACACGCGCACGCGTACACATGCACATACACACACAGCAGGGATCGCAGCTCGGAGCAGGGGTCGCTCTGGAGATCTAAACCATTGCGTAACGAGCTCGTGGCACGCGCACTGTTTCGGGTATTTGACCATTCCAGCAACTTCTCGGCATTCGCTTCTGTCGCAAGCTATTCGGGCAATTATCTGCGCAGTAACCGTACACTTGCGATGGTCAAGTGGTTTCGGCAAATAGGACGTCCCTTTCTCAGCGCAGGCCAACGGCCAACGTGGTGGTAACAACGGAATGTGTGTGCTTTGCGAAAGGAATGCCAAACGCGACGCTGTACACATGTACACCTCCCCGCTGTACTCTCCTGTGCGCTTCCAAGAGCTACTCCACTGCGTCAGCGCTGACGTCACAAGAGTCGCTGGAGGGGTGCGGGCTCTTCCGGAATCTGGGTCAGGACGGGGCCAAACTGGGGCAACACTTGGGGAGACGGTGCAATCCGTTGTGGCCACCGCACTAAGGAAACCGCAATAAAGCGACAGACTCGACTCTCGCTGTTTTTAACGTGTTTGCTTTTAACGTGACTCGACCAGGGGAACCACTGTACAGATGACTTTGGCGAGTGGATTCCTTTTCGGACGACGAAATGGCTGCTTCCACAATGCGGAGAAACGGTAAGGACGAAGCACCCATAAAGTTAAAAAAAGTAATCAAGAGGGAATAAATTTACTGGATTCGTATGCTGAGCCGTGTTGTTTTCCTAGCTTTTTGTTTAGCTATAATAGCGGTGATAAAAGCTATAATCTCGTAATCGCTATAACAGCGACTACGAGAAAGCGTTTGATTCACTCGAAGCCTCAGCAGTCACTGAGGCATTACGGAATCAGGGTGTAGACGAGCCGTATGTAAAAAATACTGAAAGATATCTATAGCGGCTCCACAGCCACCGTAGTCCTCCATAAAGCAATCAACAAAATCCCAATAAAGAAAGGCGTCAGGCAGGGAGATACGATCTCTCCAATGCTCTTCACAGCGTGTTTACAGGAGGTATTTAGAGACGTGGATTCGGAAGAATTGGGGATTAGAGTTGATGGAGAATACCGTAGTAATCTGCGATTCGCTAATGATATTGCCTTGCTTAGTAAATCAGGGGACCAATTGCAATGCATGCTCACTGACCTGGAGAGGAAAAGCAGAATTGTGTGTGTGTGTGTGATAACTTTATTTGGAATCCGGCAATTGGGAGGCCCGGGCCTGGGGCCGCCTAGATGGCCACTGGGAGCTGCTGCTCCCGTGTGGCTTCCTTGGCTCGCTGGAGGGCCCAAAGTTGGTCTTGGAGTTCTGAGCTGAGCAGCACGGCCGACCACCGCGCCCGTAGATTTTCTGGGGAGACTGCCATTTTATTTTGGTATATTTCACATCCCCACAACATGTGTTGAAGGGTGGCTCTAACAGACTTACATAGCTTGCACATATCGCTCTCGTATATATCGGGGTAGAAAGTTTTTAGTTGCACGGGAGTCGTATAAGTTTCTGTTTGTAGTCGCCTCCAAGTAACGGACTCAGCTCTGTTCAGTTTAGTGTGAGGCGGTGGTAATACTCGCCTCCGATTTTGATAGAATTTGGTAATATCACTAAAGCTTGTTAATATATCTTTTTCTCTCCAGATTTCCTCCTCCGCGTTCTCCTGACCGATGAAAGTCACTCTTTGCTCAGCTCGGCGAGTAAGACCTCGAGCTTCGCGGTGTGCTACCTCGTTGAGGTTGACTGCGGGAATGTCTGGAGTCGTATGCGCTGGGAACCAGATCAATTGCCTGCCGTTCTTCTCTGCATTGGGGAACTTTGCTTCATTGACTCTGATGATGTGCCATGCCTCAGGAGAGATCCTACCTTTTGCATAATTTCTAATGGCCGCTTGAGAAGCAGAATTGTGGGTCTAAAAATTAATCTGCAGAAAACTAAGGTAATGTTTAACAGTCTCGGAAGAGAACAGCAGTTTACGATAGGCAGCGAGGCACTGGAAGTGGTAAGGGAATACATCTACTTCCCAAGCGATGATCTGACTGGGCCCCAACTGATCATACTGGACCCCAACCGATGATCTGGTTGGGGCCCAGTAATCTGCTGTGCAATCTCGCACGAGCGGAGTCATCAAAGAGTTGACATCACTTCACGGGGTGTAGAATCTTCACGCCGACGGCTTTGTCAACAGTGGTTCTTGCTTCCGCATCGGCTAGCTAGTCTGGCCAGGCCACAGTGACCAAGTGGGCATTGCAAGAAAATTGAGTGACCATTCCTCGGAGAAAGATCAAATACTTACACGACATTTAATGCAGGCACATATTACTCGCCCCTTCTCGAGAAAGAATGGACAGCTCGGAAATCACAATCCTAGAAACGCGTTGTCACGTAGGAGACGAAGTGGACAGCTTCCCGCATTCGAACTAGTCATGCCGGAGCTGAAGACAATTTGTGGTGCGGCTTGTACCTGCAGGATGTGCCCAGCTGAGAGAGTGCGAGGCGAACACATTTATACAATCAGTAGGCGAGTAAGCGAAGCAATGAAGGAGATTGTGCACGCCAGCTTGTTTTGAGATGCGACAATTAAACGGTTACACTGAGAAGCTGTGCGCTTCAAAAATACCTGTAAGAAGTATCTGTCCGGATAATGAGTTGTGCGACATCTTGGCACCAAAACATTTCGTGACCCAGAACCCCTGCTACGAATGCGTTGTTGTCTGACACACGCGATAATAAGCTGTGCATCGTAGGCTGGAAAAAAGTTTTCTACGATTGGGTTAAACCTAGACGTGACCTGCTTTATTTCAATCTTTTAACTTGACTGCGCAATTTACGAAATTATTCACATTTTGTCTTCCAATATAACATGCACGAGGTCGCGGGATCAAATGCCGGCCGGGGCGGCCTCGTTTCGATGGGGGCGAAATACCAAAATGCCCGTGTCCTGTGCAGTGAGGGCACGTTAAAGATCCTCCAGTGGTCAAAGTTAATCCTGACTTCCCCACTATGGCTTGCCTCATAATCAAATCATGGTTTGGGCACGTAAAACCCCAGAATTCTAACTTAACGTAACAAAACAACATGAGTTCCTGGGAGAGTCTGCTAAACCGCAAAATTAATACGCTGTTAGACGCACAGTGAGTGGACAAAAAAAGAAATAGTTTCGCAGATCAAGCACACATTAGGGAATCTATGTGAAGCATAGCTATCTTGAAGCAGTCAGGGAAATGCAACAAATTTGCCCATTTAATTATTGCGTGTTTGACACAACGGAAAGGGGAGGCACAAACATTAGGTTCTAGCGCGCCCGTGCTTTGCAATATCAAAACTCGTATATGTCGTGCTCTGTTAAAAGGCGCAGTGATGGTGAATCCTCTTGGAGTGGTACTCGTCACGTCTTGAATTCTAGTGAAAATTTCATTTTCGTTTAAGTAGAACGATGTCTAGAGATGCGTTCGTCCCTCCCAAATATTCATAAAACATTAGATTTTGGCGGACGAATAACTCATCAAAAACCTGATCAACTACCTCGCGACAGTTCTTCGCTTCTTTCATACAGCTTAGCTTACTGCATAACGTGGTTTGACAACTACGTTCAATTATGAAATGACATTATTTGTATTGTCCGTTTTATTCCCAAAAGAATCCGCGAACAACTAGAAATATCCGTCGCATAAGATAGGCCCGGGAAACGTGCAAATGTAAGCATTGCGTCGTATCTCTTTTAAGACTACAGTACTGATATTATTTATCGTCAAAGTCATCATCACAGTGATCATCCTTACCATCATGAGCATCAGGAGCAGCGGCTCATTTTTTTTTGTCCACTGGAGGACGTAGGCACCTCTCAGCGATCTTGCAATTACCCTTGTTGGTTATAAACACCTGTCATACGGTTTCCCCCTTGTGCGGGCAGACCCCGGGATGTCATCAGACCGCTTCTCTGGCCCCAGTCCATCATCCACAATGAACCCTGTTTTGCGCTAGATGATTCTAGCGTGCGCGTGCGAATTTTCTCATTTCACCACCCCACCTAATTTCATGTTGTCCTCCACGTCGCTTCGCTTCCCTTGGCACCATTTCTGGACTTCTAAAGGTCCACCGGTTATCTTCCCTACCCATTACATGTTCCGCCTCTAGCACTATCTTTCTCTCTCTCTCTCTGACCGACAGAACATTTCCAGTAAGCGTACCTCTGTTCTGCATAAGGAATCACAAAATCTCGACGTGTACTTGTACAATGTCAAGCGCTAGGTATATCTAAAGTGCACAGCCCTCTTGGTGGTGTGTCGTACGATTTTCAAAGCCTTTTTCAGTTTACTTGACTTCAGTTTCTTCTATCCGGTCGTTGAATAGGTGACACTGCGTAGGCACCCATTTTAATCAAACCTTACAGAATGAGTGTGTCCTACACTGGCACAAGATGTAAAAGGTATCAGACATGTGTCAGTTCTCTGTGCGTATATGTGTCACCATCATCCTTGCCTTAACAAGCATCACACGCCGCCTTGATTCAACGTGACATTGTTGCATACACCCCCCACACTGCGCATCCTCCTTGTGCGGCGTTTCCATTTTATCACGGATTATGAAGGCCAAAATGAATAATTAAGAAAAAATCAGGTCGAAGTTGGGCCACTTGTGGCGCCTAAAGCTAAGCTTCGCTTGGAGGTTTGGTGCCACCTAGGATGAATATAACACGGTGTGCGCGTTGTTGTTAGTTTTTACGGTATTTAATTAACCGCTTCACTGAACATTGCAACGTGTTCATTGGATCTGCATATATTTATAACAAGGACATTGAAGAAAGAATGGGCCGGGTTAAAAGCATTGGCAATAAAATATTTTGTCGGATATTTTGCTGCTTAGAATATCATCAGCTGCGTCGATACAAAACCCGGTAAAGGTCAACCAAGGAACCAACAGATACAGAACGTGGAAACCGGCGAGAGTTGGCTTTCGCTAGCAGTTCGGGACGTGTCTCTGTTAGCTTCATATTTATGGGTGCAAATTAGCTTTCATATATATGGGTGGAAGAAGGAAGTCGGTTTCACATTCCGGCTTCCAAACTTGTACTGTGCACGCAGAAATTCAGCAGCATAAAAAAAAAGAAAAAAAAGCGTCGTAATCGCAGTCGTAATGGAGCGAGTGCCGTCGACCACCGATAACGACGAAACATCGGTTCTTTCGTCATTGCGCAATCGCGGTTTGGCGACACAGCGCGAAGCAAAACGGGGCACACGCGTCGGCAAAAAAAAAACGGCGACAAATAACTGAAAACGTGCCCGCACAACTACGTCTCCGCGGCCAGCTGTTCCGCAAACCCCGACCACATCGCCTGGCGTCTCGCTTCCGGGAAAGCGATGGAGGCGCCCTCTGGGACTTGACCGGGAAGTTCAACGCCCTCTGTGGACGAAGAAGGGAGGCAAAGAGAAGACAGAGAGAGAGAGAGAGGGAGGATAGGCGCTGCATGTCCCCGTCCACGTTTGTTATAAACGAGTTGGGCGAACTTTCTCTCTTCCGTTCTTTTAGCTTGCTCTTACTCAGTCTCGGTGCGAGTCCTTGTATCTCGGCGATAAAGAAGCGTAGACAAAATGCAAATGTGGGTAGTGAGAGAGCAGGAGGGCTACGGCGCATCAGTGCTGAGCCCGAACGCAGTGACCCGTGGGCTGCTTTAGTTCCCACACGGGATCCAACGAGTGTTCGTGGCCCCAATTACTGAGAATTGTACCGAGCGAAAGCTTGATTTCCGTCCGGGAATTGAGGGGTCTGGCTGTACACCTACAGCAAAACAACGATGATGCCTGTAATACTGCTTGCACACACGGCTGACCGCGTGCACCGTAACATGCCAATCAAACTGCCTGTTCACTGTGGGAGGGCCGCCGGTCCTCAGTCGTTCTACTTTGCCGCTATCTTTATCACGTAACTCAATCGATTAGATTAAGTAATATGTCTTCGAACGAGGAGAAGAGCGTTCGCTTCTCCGCGCGAGATAAGGAGGTCGATGGATCTGTCGATCGAGCAAGGCAGCAGTCCTGAAGATAGTCATACCGCGAAGGAACTCAATCAAGCACGCGGTCATCAGTGAGCCAATCAATGAGCGAATTAATTATTCCGAGAAGTATGTCTTTTTTATAAATAAGAATCAAGGAACTGGAAACAAGGAACTAAGCGATTACTCAAGAACGACCCAACTAATCAATCAATCATACCAAGGAACATGTATTTCTCCGTGAAAAACAATGGCAGCGAAGGTGGGAATTTGTGCATGTGAACTTTCTTGGCCAATCTTCTACAATGGGAATGCTCCGCTCTTACACAACGGGTATGAACGCCCTAAGTGTAGCTATACAAGTCTCGCACTTGCCTCTGCATACACCTGTCATCATCATTCATCTCTCGACAAGGATCATACACCCCCTTCCTTGGACCTCGTGACATCACTGCGTTGCCAACCCAAACTGTGCATGCTAGTTGCTGTTTGCATTTCACCATTTCTTGCGAACGGCATAGTTGATAACTGTAAACTATGAATGATAACATACGTAAAATGGGATGAAAATAAGTACAATGCCATTCTTTGCACTTAGTTGTGTTGTATTTAATTGCCTCTTCATTAACGTTTTGTTTAACACAGAGTGATAGCTGGGCGGGTCTCCATATTTGATGCGTCTAGCTTTCACTTTTTCAGCGAACTCAACGTCTTCATGGTGCTCTGAACAAACCATATCCGCCAACTAAATTGCTTCTCGCCTTGTTATTGCGTAGATCACCTAGTTTTCTTCTCGCATATTTGAACATTAATAAAAGTGGACAATCCTCGGCGATTGCGTTGCTTTTCATCCGTCTATTCGGAGCAGCGCTCTAAGCTTGAAGAACAAAGTTTCAACCCGGATTTTGGGGCATCGTATCTTAGAACTCACTCGTCTTATTGTGTTCACCACAGTGTTGGTTACCTGAGCCATTTCAGGTCGTTATATTTATTCATTTTTTAAGCGTACTCAACTTTTCTTGTGGGAAGACATGTTGAGATAAATAAACAACCTGTTACTCTCGGCCACTCACCCGTCTACACTGCAGGTGCGCAAAAACGCGCAAAAATACTGTACTCGTAAAACAATGACAACCGTGTTTTCTGCCTATGGTTTCGGAATGAAAAAAGAAAAGCTGCAGCTTGAGCGAAAAAGCAGCAGCAGGAGCAGTAGTCGAGCAGCTTTTTAACCGCCGCTTTTCTCTATTGAACGTGCGCGATGCAACAGGAATTCCCAATTCAGTCACACCTAACCTCAGAAGCGACCATTTTAACCAAGCGCAACACTTGAAAGATTTACGAGAGCCCACTAAGGTAGCATACCGACGCAGTGAAAATAATGAGATGCGTAGAAGGACGTGCAGCTAAGGGACTTACTGCGTGCTTTGCCACCAAGTCTTCGCTTCAGCAGTCACTCGTACTGTCCACATGACGTATGACATGTCTAGCTCGTATCTTTAATTTACGCTCTTAGTATTTAATGTGGATTTCTCGTGAAAGATTCTCATCTTTTTCTCCCACATATATGTTTGGTTAAGTAGTGTCTTATGTTTACGAGTTCGCCACTGCGGTCCCTTCACTAGCTAGGCTTCTCACAGTGTCGCAGGTAATAAACACCAATAATCACTGTCGCTTCGTGTCCTTGTGTTTGCTTACTGGCCTTCTGTATAATGCAACCACCAACAGACCCAAACTATCTACACAACGGCAACGGAACTTTTCTAAGCATATGCATTCCGGCTTGCGTTAACAATGCCCAGTAAACTGAGCTCCGCAAGTGCAACGCGGTTGTTGTTGTGGACAGGAGATGAAGGGTGCGGCCTTAAGCGTCAAGTCTTAAGGCGCTGCTTGTCAAATTCCCGAGACTGCCGCCTCAAGTGATGGTGCAAGCAACCTTTCTGTTTAGTTTTCAGGCGAGAGGCAATGAACCCGATAGCTTGATTGTGTTCCTAGACGAGGACGAAACTCGCAAAGATATGTCCTGCTTTGGTGCCGCGTCAAATTACGTTCTCGCTAAATCCTTGAGAGCCGCTATTGGAGACTTCGAGCCAGTGGCCTTTTTTTTTTAGTTTGTATTTCGAGCTGAATTGCTGTTGTGTGAGCGTTGTTGA
The DNA here is from genome assembly GCF_038994185.2 of Dermacentor albipictus. Lineage (NCBI taxonomy): Eukaryota > Metazoa > Arthropoda > Arachnida > Ixodida > Ixodidae > Dermacentor > Dermacentor albipictus. The sequence continues at coordinate 86,084,619 of NC_091828.1, read as the reverse complement.
TAATTTATAGTTGCAAACAGCCGATAAGAATAATGAAAGCAGTGCATCCTCCACTTTTACGCAAATTACGCTCCTTAATTAGAGAGAAATGGTTTTCCGAAACAAGCAAACAAGTTCGTAAGCACAAGCGCACTTTTCGTGTTTTTAAATGAAATGTTTGCTGATGTAGTTTGCACTACACGTAAATTTTTTTTCTTCCACAGTTCGTGAGGGCGGCGTTGTCATGATATCGCATGCATATCTTTCAATCACTCCGGTAATGAAAGTTTGAATCATGGGCAATCACGAAAAATGTTTGGATTTTGTTTCAGGCTAGAGCTATGGAAGTTTTTTTTCTTTTCAGAGGCATTCATTACCTGCTTTGTTTTGTTGGAGTTTTTCTTGCAGACACAATGTTGCTTGCTTTCTTTCTGTAAAATCAGTATATTTTGGTTATTCATTTAATTGTTTATTGAGAAAGCCTCAAAGAGCTGCAAGGTGGATTTTAACTAACAAAATTACCACGTTGTCTCGTGTGTTGAGCAGAAAATGTGTAAAATGATATGCTTTGCTCTTTCACGAAGTCAGCTGAGTAGCTAATGACGGAAATCGCCATTAGTTGTTGGATGGGTGGATGGATGGAATAAGTTTAGTGAAAGGTCCTGCGAGCTACGGGGTGCAAGGTCCCATAGTGCGGGCAACTCCCACGTTGGGTGAGGCGGAGAACATCTTAATCTCTGAGATAACCCACAGCATGAATATTATCTTGGGTTTGCAGTCCCTTTTAACTTATTTTTCCATTGTGAAGGTCCTTTCATTCTTGTACCCCATGATGAGAAAAAAAAAAGTGTCATTCGACATGGCTTGGGCTTAACTCTCGGGGGCCCTTTGAGCGACATCATCTACTGTTGTCATTACCGCACACATTCTGCTTTGCCCTTGTATTTCAGGAACGAAGCGGAGCTCTTTGATTTGCGGTCTTTTTTTTTTGTGAGGGCACAAGCGGTCTCGATTTCACCGTGGTTCACTCGTCCGCGACCGTGTTACTGTTGGGTCACTGACCCCATGCAATCGCATTTGATGATCCCTAACTAAACTAGCAACACTTTTAGAGCCTTCCTATAGAAACAATTATTCATATAGGCCTGTATTCAGGAGGGCACGGACTAGGTTGGCGAGTAGCATGTAATGTGAGAAAGAAACGAATCGTAGCGAGCTCAACCAAACGCACGTACGGTGCGAATACGTGGAGCTGCCCATCACGCCTCCAATCGGTCAAGGAGGCCAGTCGACTTCGAGCAGTGTAGTAGTAATGCCGGATTTACTTACTGAGCCTGCGACGTATGAATCCACCTTGCGTGAAAGACAATAAGGGTACAAAAAGCGTGGAAATAATCGTAAATAAAGTTTATAAACTGAGGGATACCTTAAGGAGCACCAGATTAGTTTTAAAACAAATGTCGCAATTTGTCCCAAAAATGATTAATAAATAATTATGGGGTTTTACGTGCCAAAACCACTTTCTGATAACGAGGCACGCCGTAATGGAGGACTCCGGAAATTTCGACCACCTGGGGTTCTTTAACGTGCACCTAAAGCTAAGTACAGGGGTGTTTTCGCATTTCGCCCCCATTGAAATGCGGCCGCCGTGGCCGGGATTCGATCCTGCGACCCGAAAAGCGAAGCATCGATTGCGATAGCAAATTATTGCACAGCTACAAGATGGGTTGTAGTCTTATCGGTCGTATAAACTTGCAAGCATCCGCTTAGTAACTAAGTTAACAAGCATGGTGTCACGCGCACACTGGAAAGCCCGAACACGCATGAATCGACGACACATCGTAATCGCAATGCAAATTCGCAAATCCCACGCGCTGTGAGATTATGTTGTGCGAATTATTTTGCAGGTACCCGGATACCAAGCATTGTTCCGTAGTTACGCAGTACGGTGCCAGGTGGACCAACGTATTTCTGTAAACTGAGTAGTTGTATGTGTGTGGGTCACGATCGTACGTGTTTGCGGTGACAGCAAGCTGAACAGAATTAGCGCTTGCCTTCGCTAAGTATGAAGGTGTATGTTCGGTGATTGAGTGGCAGATCTGTGCAGTGTTCTTGGATGGATGGCCTACAACTATCGCCTACATGGCTGTCGTCGTGCTGCTGTCACCAGACGACGACAGCCATGTAGGCGATCGTTGTAGGCTATCCATCCAAGAACACTGCACAGATGTGCCACTCAATCACCGAACATACACCTTCACACTTAGCGAAGGCAAGCGCTAATTCTGTTCAGCGTGCCCACCCTGGCGTCAATTACAGTACTGGGCAAGTTTTCTAACGGGGCTTTCGAAGCAACAATCTTTCTGTAATACAGTGAATTAGAACATAGCCAAAAAGTGCCGTGTGTGTTATAGTGACAAACTGTCCAGTGTCCAGTCCAGTTGTAGGTGATCGTATGACGACAGTGGCATAGTTCCCATGCCGGAACTTCGACGCGAGCCTATGATATGGCGATTTTTGGCTTCTACATAGGCAGTGGCTGAGCGAGAGCGAGAGAATAACTGACTGCGACGTAGCCAGTGACTACGTGTTATACAATCATAAGTACACATTGCTATTTCATGCGGTGTGACCTAAAACAAGAACGGCGCATTTGTACTTCGACGATGAAATGTTAAAATTTGGTTAACTTGGGCGATCATGAAGTCCGTACAACGTCGCACCATTCTGCGCAGTGTAAGTCGCTACGAGGAACGTACTGGGCAAAGTGGGTCGGCCGCGGAAATGTATGCAGTTTAACAGTTGCTACCAGTTTAACAGTTGCTAACAGTTGCCAAAGAGCGAACTGCCTCAAAGAAAGAAGACAAAAAGCTGGCACGGGGTGCACGCATCGAGTGCATCAAAGAGCTGCCTGGCCTTGAAAGAGAGAACTATCCGTGCGATCAAAAAAATAAAAAAGGCGACCGTGGCTTGATGATTTAGAGCAACTGGCTGCTGCGCTCGATGACGGAGGTTCGATTCTCATATCAGACACAGATTATTTTTTCTTCGAGCGAGGCGAGACGGGTACCTACCTACCGCAAAGTGCCATGAATGAGGCAAGAAACGCTTCGCACTTAAAAGGGACAGCTTAGGCCAGGAAAGAAGGCTAAAGGACTTAATGTTCGTACGGGAAATCATTTTCACCGGCGAAGTTTGCTTCAGAAATCCCTACGCCATTCTTTAGGTCGAGGAAGCTTGCTTATTAGTGCCGAAATTGAAAGCCAAAATACATATATTTATAGATCGCATAGCAAGACTCACTGCCCTTTGGCCAATGTAAAACGTCACTTATTTGAGTGTGTTTTGTCGTATTTGGATCGTTTTGAGGCAGGAAAACTGCTGAGAACGTGCTATATTATTTCATTTTTCCAGGAAAGTCATTGTTATGAGAGTCAAGAGCACTCTGCCAATAGTCACGACGTAAAGGGGAGGTGGCGCAAGAATTTCGGTGTGACGTCACAACCATTCTTTTTTTTTTTTCATGCCTCTTGTCTGCTCCTCTAACGCTAAAGTGGCTGGACGCTTAAGAGGAAGTCGTCGTCATGAAGAACTCAGCATCCGTTATTATTCTTTCAGATGAAGAAGAAACAATATACTACGTGTGCGGCGTAGTAGCGCGCCCTGGAGCCTAGAAGTGTGGCCCCGAGAAATAGGTCTAAATTGTAGCCACTAAAATGCAATCTCCACTGCATAGTTTGTCACCATAACACACATGGCAGTTTTCGCTATGTTCCAATTCACTGTAATAGAGAAAAATTATTGCTTCGAAAGCCCTGTTAGAAAACTTGCGCAGTACTGAAATTGACGCCTGGGTGGCCACGCTGTACAGAATTAGCGCTTGCCTTCGCTAGTTATGAAGGTGTATGTTTGGTGATTGACTGGCAGATCTGTGCGGTGTTCTTGTACTTCTTATCATGTGTGCTTGCTTTTCTAGGCGCGAAAGAAATTGCACCGTTGTATAGTTTGACCGAAGTTTTTATTCGTTGTGGCAATAAACTTGGCCCCCGCGGAACCTAATGAAATCATTTCGCCAGTAGCTCTTGTATGCAAACGAATAGCTGAATCTGGCTTTTCGTATCGTTCAAATATATAAAGCCTCCACTGAAGGTGAATCCCCCACTTAAGCCTCGACTGAAGCTGCTGCTCAGACGATGCCTCCGACAAGTATTCAATTCACTCGGCTTCTTATCAAGCTAAGAGATATGCCGATTTGGGCACCTTAAAGGAATAACAAAGCAGAATATTTCGTTGCTCATAAATTAGCTTCAATCCAATCAAAGCGGCCATTATGTTTTCGCGTAACACGACCACAAGTGAGCTAAACCAAAGAAGGAAATGCTAGTCATTATGAATGAGTGAAGAGTAGCTAGTGTACAGGAACTGTGTGCAGGTTTCGTGTAAGGTTGTAAGGATATACCATGCGTGTTACTTCACTAGCGTGACCTCTACAATGCAGAGAATAGGCGACAGATTGCTCTGGTGCGGATGCTCATCAGGGAAACGTGCTGCTGGTGACGTCACTGCGAGTGGGACGAACGGAAACTTACTCACTTTTCGAGATATTTCACAATTTCGAGAGATTTGCGCCATGGGTGTTAACACGGGAGCCACAAATCGGCTCGAAAGGTTTCACAAGACCACCTTTTGCAGTTCGTTTGCTTGTGATAGGCTTGAAAACTTTTCACGGTCGCACGAACAATGGGATAACCTTAAGCCGTATGAGGCAGTGGAGTTTAGAGAGATTCTATCCGAGAGCGAAGCTGAAAACAAACAATTGGGGCCTTGGCCAGTGACGGCACTACTGGGGAGCTTAGGCCGAGCTTTGACCTTTCGCACTACGATGAGCGTCAGAGTCCAGCAGCGAACCGAAATCACGAGACATTTCCTTTAAGTGAAGTATATAAGCGTTTTTTGCTTACGTCCGGCGGTGCTGACGAGCTAGTGTCAAGTACTTTCCCCTCACTGTTTGATTTCGGCACAAGGAAGCTCTTACCGGCATTAACCTCGGGCGGGTGAGGCAAATGCCGGTAAATAAACAGGTAACCGTCCAGACAGCTCGGCTCTTGCTTGTGGATATGAAGGAGCACCTATGTCGTCTGGACCTTTCCTTTTATAGTTCGTCGAACGTGTCGTCTGCTTCCCGTATTTCTGGCGTTTCCCGCCTGCTTTCCAATAAATCCGAGTGAAGCGTCTTGATTGCCGGCCTTATTTTTTACCGTAAACTCTTGTGGCTTTTTCTTGGTACGGGTGCTCATTCGGAGCTAATGTTAGGGCTGGGTCACCGACCTTCTCCTACGGGGCTCTATGAGTCCTAGCCAAGTTATCCGCAATCATTTGGTCCTCGTGCGGAAGGAAGCATTAGCACGCCTCTTTTGAGAGGGCAATGAACTCGCCCACCCGCCCAGTAGCGGCAAATGAATGCAAGGTATGTCGTATAGCGGAGCTAACTCCTACAGGAAGAAAGAAAAAAACGTGCAGCGAGGCTTCGCAGGCGTTGAATGTCGCGTTAAGCTGAACCTAATAGATAGTCTTCGGTGTGTTGGGTGGTTGTTGTGTGACTAAAGAACTGCGTAACGACTTCACAATCGCACATTACTCCCACGTCGACTCGCCGATGAGACTACGTTCGTTGCAGCTGATGTGTGAGGAACGATTTTCGGAGTTATCCGATCGCTTCTTTGATCACATTCTCTTGTGCGATTGTCGAGAGAGCGTTCTATATGCACAAAATTACGTTCTAACAGTAGCGGTAATGGGCTCCTCGACAAAATTAATAGTGCTCAGATGAAGCTACTGGTGGGGAATAACATTAGACTTCTTCGTACTGTACGTAGAGATGGTATGCCCGCTTGGGCTTAAGAGGAAGCTTCAGCCCAACGCCAACACCCATTTCCCTATTGAAATACGTGCAAAACGCCAAACCTTTATTAGACAACTGCAGGACCCATTAGAATAGAATTTGTCGCGTTTCAAAGAGAAAGTTATGTTTTAGGCGCACTAGGAAGCATAATTTTGGTTTCCAGCCTCAGATATTTTGCCAGAATGGCCGGAAACTTGGTAAGCTTAAAAAAATTGAAGTTGAAAGGTTACCAATCTGTAACTCTGCACTAAAGAGAGATATCGCATTTTTGTAAACTGCAACTGTTAGAGCATCTCAAGTGTAAAATTGGTAGATGAATTTCCAGCTTGCGTGAAATCTTTACCTACGGTGCTTATGAGGGCTATACAAAAGTTGTATTCACAAATTATACGTATACTTCTGGGCAGTATATTCTACATATTTTTTGCGCGATTTACATGTCTGATTACGTGTGTTTAAAGAATTGTGATGTCGCTATCTACTGCGGATTTAGAGATCTGTCAACTTGACAATTTAGTCTTTTTTTCAATCTTGCGTTTCACGAGAATAGAAAAAATTTGCGATTTCCTTCCTACAGTAACTAGATTTAAAATTTTTCTCCTAAATGCCACAAACGTCACCAAACTGGTTGCAATGATGCAGGGGGAAAATGATTCGTTCATTTCTGTATATTTAGACAGGAGCTTCTAAGTTAAGGCCTTCTCTTAACAGCATCGTGAAAAAGAAAAGGAAAACGAGCTTAACAACAAAACATTTGTTTTTTCCGAATAACAAAACAACAATTTGGCCCGAACACCGATGCGTATACAGCGATAGCGAGGCTTATTGTTGTACATGAACTTGTCCGACGGCGTTCCAACAGCAGGTGGACCTGCGACAGGGCGTGGCGAAGCACGCAAGGCAACTGCCGCTGGCCAGAAGGAACATCGCCCCCTAGCTGCCACCAGGCGTCTCACAACGCTGGCAGGGTGAGGATCATTGCCAGTGACGTTGAAGTACCTCGATGGTGCACAAGTTGAGACACTCGGGAAAAACCATTTGCCGTGATCAGTCCGAGGCCTAATGAAGCATTAGATAATCTTAGCTTGACCTTTACTGTCCTTTCCACCCAGACCAGTGCATACGAACATCGGTTCACCAGGAACGCTAACGTGCTTATAGTGCACACAACGCTCACGCCAGGAGCGAGACGCAGAACGCCGACCTCGCTCCACCTACAAAGCGGATTAAACCTACGTTGATAGCGAGGCCATAATGGAGAGCTTCACATTAGGGGAAGCAGGCGGCTAGCGTACTCTAATGTAAAAATTTGGAGGACGCTTAAGCTTCGCCTTAACCCTTTATTGACGAGTGTTGCCTACAGGCAACGTACCACAAAAGAATTTTTTTCTTACTGAGTTTAAGTATTGAGTATGAAGTTTCTAGCTAAATGTCTTCGGCCAAGACTGAATGACAGGCAGCAAGCGTCATTTGTTAGTTTAGAGCAGGAACACTAGACGAAGAAGTAGAAGTTTAGCGCGCAACTCACCGTCTTGTGACAGGCCGATGCAACATATGCAGCTGAAGTGGTGTCACACATGTGATGTAAAGCAACTCAAATGTGCGCCTATGGTTCACATATGATGAGAGCTGTCGATACAAATTGAAAATGAAGCCTGAGGTGGCTTGGGGTGAAGCCCACTTTCAGTTTCCTGTCTGGGGTTTGCCCTCTATTGTTAAAAAAATTCTCCAAAGTATTTGTTATTTTTGTTGATTATACTTATTCTTGATGTGTTTTGCGATTTAGATAGAAGAATAAAAAGTTTTTCTCGGTATTTATATGTCTCATCATTAAAGGGTTAAAGAGTGGAACGCGAAAGCATTCAAAGATCCCTGACTGCTTCTCAAGCTTCCCGGCAACTGCAGCTTATGTAAGCTTAATTTTTTACCGGGAAACGTTGGCGGAGAGCGCTATGCACGCAGGCGAGATTCCTGGTAGAAACGCGGCCTCTCGAGTGAGCCGCAATGGATGGATGGATTAATGTATGGATGGAAGTTTTCAGCGTCCCCTGTGGAATGGGGTTGTGCCACCAAGCTCTTGCTATTATACTGCCTAATGTCTTAACTAGGTTAAAAAAAGAAAAAAAAAACGATGAACCCCCCACAACCAAATTTCCTGATACCCTATTGCGAACTTTTCTTTTGTACGTCTCCGCTTTTTGTCTTTTCCCTACTTTTCTTCCACCAATCTTCCAATCGTCTCTTACTAATCTCTATTGCGGACATGCTTACTTTTCCACTGCTCTCGTTGAACCCAAGGACTTCATGGAGGCCAGTGGTGCCTAGATCGACCACTGGGAAGACAGTAAAACATGCTCCATCGTTTCCCTAGCTTTACAGCAGCAAGCACATGCTTCTCGCTTCTTATATCTCACTTTATAAGTGCGTGTTCTAAGCTCGCCTCCTCACTCTCGCCTCCTTCGCCATGCGGAGGAGGCGAGCGCCATCTGGTGGTGTTGCAAGCAACCGGGCACTCGGCTCTATGAATGGCATGAATGCAGTAATAGGGGTTTTTGTTTGAATGCCCGCGTAACGGAATTATGTTTTCTCGCATACTTAAATTGCAATCCGACACTATCATGTCTGTACGTTGGGTGTAAGGCGTACTTTGCGATTTTTTTCGACACATTTTACTATGAGAATTTCAATCAGTTCAGTAGCTTCTTCGCACTACAAGAAGGGCGTGCGTGGTGGGTGTGCATGGGTCGGGATGATTTTTCGCGAAACGGTGGTCGACGCTGGTTGCTGGACGCCGATGTCCGGTTTTTCTGCGACGGGGGCCTCTAACGCTTTCGCGTTAAAACTCCCTTATAAGATGCTCAGGCTGAACAATTGCCGGCGAATCATGCCAAGTCTAACCCCGCCTGCTGCCACAACACCACCGCCGCCTTCTCAACTTCGCTTTCTTGCTTTGTTAAGCATGAGATGCTTTTAGATCCCGCTGTCAGCGACCTCTAAGTTACCTAGGGCCAAAAGCCACAGCTCTTATCCGGGCACTCAAAGGAGAACATCCGGGCAAGTTGCGAGAACAAAACTAGTTCATCCGGGCAACCAGGCAAGACCGCATTACATACGCTAGCTGCTTCTCAAAGAAGTTACAAAATATATTGCTTCCTGGTTCATCCTAATGGGTAAAGTAGAAAAGAACCAGGACTTGTTACGTTCCGTAAGACGAAGAGGACAGGACGAGCGGACAATGGGAAGTGGACACAACTTCGTCCTATCTGAAGTCTGAAGTCGTGGTTCTTTTCTTCTTGAAACATGTCGGACCAACTCGGCCAAAGTACCCCCATCCTGTTCCAAATATTTGTTCACAATATCACTCAACCTGTAGCTTCTAGTACGTTGAAGTTTTATTTGTCATTTGCGATAACGATGTTCTAAAGGCACTACACACTTGATTGTCATGTTGTGGCGCTGATACACAGTTGTCTGTGCTCTTTTCGTGCGTGCAATCGAGGGGCTGGCAGTGGGCGGTAGCAAACCCGTAGAGTCTGCTGGACCACGAGGTGTGCTCCTGAAAGTCGGGGACTGCCGTGCAGACGTAGTTTTGATGGCAGGTGGGAAAAACAAGGTTGTAGTGAAGCAGTCGGCAAGGTCAGCATTCTCTTCTGCCAAAACAATCACCGATATGTGGCAGCTGATGCAGAGGGCTCCGGCGGGAGAGGAAGATGCAGGCCACATTTCACACCAGCACTCATACCATTGAAGACGCGGGTATGACTAATCGAGTTATATTTATAGCCATCTGTGCTACCACTGCTAATATGTTGGTAAAGAGCTGTAGTTTTTACGCAATGAAACAACAATCACTGCTTACAGCTACTCACTCTAAGAAACATACGCATTGTTGAGTTACTATATCTAAGTGGTTTCTAGCATAGAGTTTCCTACAAAATTACTAGAGGGAACTCTGGCGCTGCCGTCGTTGTCCTACCATGGGAATGATGGGAAGTACATGGATTTGTCTGATCTTCGTGCTCGTGGATTCAGACATTCTTGTGGCTTTGTATATTACGCTATATAAGTATTATTGTCGTATATTTCGGCGCAATCTATATTCTTCGAAGTACATAAGACGCCGGGAACGCGTACAATTGCTATTAATTGCAACAATTGAGCTTGTCCAGATGGCCAAATCGAAACACGCCAAGCGTCTCAAGGCACTGGCATGCCCACGATAAATTAATAAGGGCGTTTCATTCGCTTGTTGATACGTGCGTCCGTGGCTTAATGGTTTCAATACCAGGCTTCTGTGCTAGAGTCCTTGTGTTCAAATCCTGCCGTCGGGCAATTTTAATGATGTTTATTTAATTAGTTATTCCGCAATATACTGTTGAAAATGACGAGTTAACAAAGTCACAATGCCGTTTGAAGCCAAAAGGACGATGTTTAGGCAAATCCATGTACTTCCCATAATTCCCATGCTGGGACAACCGCTCCCATTGCAGCTCCCGTAGACACTAGCGCCAGAGTTCCCTCTAGTAATTCATGTAGGAAACTCTATGGTTTCTAGGAGCGTTCAAATATGACCGTCTACTTTCACGTATTCGCAATGTCCCGCTCATGTCTTGGAGTCTTCCACATGTCACTATACACACTCTTCACAATTATCATAGTTACAATGACTGATGTGATTATTATTTTTTAATTGAGAATTGCTCAATGTGTTCCATGTCAAGACACTTGCTAAGCATTTCGAAGACTACGCACGCCTTTCATCTTAGTCTCTCTAATCTTGGGGATAAATTGCAAGGAAATCTACTGCTGGCAAATGATTTACAGCAAAGCCTGAGCAAGCAGGCTCCGGGAAACCATAACCCGCACAACGCATTTGGGACACGTTTCCAGCTGTGTACCGCCCCTTGTACCGATGGTGAATGAAACAATGAGCAAAACATCGTCGGTGAGTCCTCTCGGATTTTGCTGACTACGCATTGTAGAAGAGTTGAACATGATGCTGCACATGTAGAACGATCAGGCTTATACAGCCATCTGTGTTGCCCCGGTGCTTGTTGCGACTGACCCACTCTGTAATTTCTCTTTCTCGCCGCGCCAGCAATAACGCGTGGCATGGAAGATAACACCACGCTTGGCCTGTGGCACACGAATTAAGTACGGAACTTCCGAAAGGCTCTTTCTGTGACCTCGCCTATCAGCTACTCAACAACATCGAAAAATGGCTGTAATGTACAAAGAAATACAAGATGAACTGTTGATATGGCAATGTGAATCGATAGTCGGCAAAACAACAATTCTGGTGGTTTTCCGAAAAAATATGAACAACCAACTCGGGCATTGAAGAATGCATGCAGCGCGATTTAGGAGGTAGTTATTGGGGGCGCTATTTGAACCATGTCGTATGGTTGGCACACTCCGCCTGTCACCATGTATTACAACTGCATGGTATTGTGGTACCATACCACCGCGCAGTTCTTTACAACAGTGTTATCATGTATTAACTTTGGGATCGGCCTCGAAAAAGAAGTGGTCAGAGACTTACAAGGAATCGCGGTTAGTTCTCAAAGGATGCTATATGCAATAAAACGTTGGCATTGGAATGGACGACAGGAGAACAGTAAATTGGACTTGCTAGTAAGGCTTATTATACCTTTTCATCTTTGGTGCCGTAGGAATTAGAGACGTTAAAGAAATATTTACCTGAAACTAGAATTTTCAGATTACTCTTTCCAGACACCAAGAACATATCTCTTTTACCAGGCGCTGAGACTTGGGAACCCAGAAGAGACAAAGATAATTCACGCGCTGATACCTACTTACGAGACTCGAAGGTTTCATGAAATGGGTCATTCGGTGTCATAAAATTAAATATTGCCCGAATAATTGCAGTTCTTGTTCACTCACACAATGTGTAATATATCCAATGTTTAGCGTTATGCAAGTTGATATCGATGGTACACACCGCTACGTCCGAATAAAAGCAGCCGTCCATGCGAACACACACTGCTAGACATCGACGCAGTGACGTCAGGATGACGAAGGTGATATTCATCTTTTTTTTTTTGCCGGGGGAAGTATGAGTGTGCAGTGGTGCACGTAGTAAGAAGTACGACGCGAAAAATAGTTACAGCGACGAATATTATTCACTCGTTTGTGTCCTGCTTCTTTGGACTAGTGCAATCTGGCACGCTCAAGCTTTATGTAGCAAAACAACAGCAGTAGCATCAGTAAGAGCTACAATGATTAAAGTTTGGAACGAGGTGCAAAGAAAGATTTGCTTTAACTGGCAAGACGACTGAGGACGCGTCAATCCTTTTTTTAATTTTGTCATTAGCTGCCCGCGACGCGTTAATTAGTGCCGTGTCAGCATGGGATCTTATAAAGAAACCAAGCACTCTGTCTAATAATTTTCAAGGTTTCGAAATTTTCCGGACACCTAGAAATGGTTGGGAGATTAAAAAATATACTTCGAAGCCTACGATCGTAACGTTGAAGTGCTGACGTCTCGGTTTGAGTGGCGAAATAAAAACGGGGAACGCTTCACATTCGTTTTTCTTCGCCAGAAATGGACCCTCTCTCGCCAAAGAAGCGAAAAAAAATCTCGACAGATGCCTGAAGGTTTCAAACTAATTTATTGTTTGTACGGTGACTTAACGGTGCATTACCGTCTTTGAGAGGACTGATATCAAGTTGGATTTTCAGTGATATGAGAGGTTGTGCACAATCCCCGGATAAGCTAGATGTTAACTACCCCAAAAAGGAGTCAGGTCGAACAAATGCAACGTACAAATTAAATAACAATCCACTGAATCGGGCATCGCACAGCTGAGGTATTCTTGCTCTAAGTCAATCGTTGCTTCGTGTGTTCAGCAAGAATTCGGTATTTTGGGGGGTGTTGGCTACAATGGTTGCTAATTCACCACCGCTAGCAGCTGCGAAGCCTTATTTTGTGTACAATCACTACGAATTTTCACGATTTCAAAGCGAAAGCAGAACCTGCAATTTGCGACGTGTGATTATAATGAGTCATAAACTATTTTTGTGCGTTCACGTGGTTGTGTAAAAATTTTTGTATGTCGTTTTTCCCAGTCACAAAGAACAACAAAATTGACTCTCTGTACATGGGTACGCTAGAGGAGCGACAACCACAAAGAAACTAAAAGTTTGGCTTTAAGCCATAATAAGGTCATCGCAGTTCGATGGAAAGTTACAGCTCTGTTTTCCGCCCACGGTCACAGGCTTCAATAATTAGCGAGGTATGCGGTAGATAGTCAGTAACTCCAAGCAGATGAAAATGCCGGGCGCCCGAGGTGATGTCGTCTGCTTCTGACTCTCGGACGAGGAAGTTCGCGCTAGAAACGGCAGGAATTTCACGCTAGGCCAACCTGCCTTTCAAGTTTAATGGCGTCAAGCGCCCCGTGTTTTTTATTTTTGTAAAACATAGACAACGCAAAACTGAGAAGGTATAATGCCATGAGCAGCAGCCACATACACCGTTGAAAATCGATGCTCATTGGAGCAAAGAAAAATCAGACGAGAAAAAACAAATGTGCTGAATTTTAGTGCAAAACATTACAGCAAGAAAAAGAAGTAGTGTGGGCTGCACAGCAGGAGAGGAAGGAACCGGGCAAGGGATGAAAAACAATAAGCCATGCCACCTAGATTGTCTCGTTGCTTCCGAAAAAGAATTTCATATGAGAGTAACACCGCCTCTGGGTACCGGATGGATAAGGATTGTCGCAAAGGTAGCTGGCAGGTGCGCGAAACAGACGATGTGGAACCCGGTCGCCATGGAAACATCTACTGGAGGAGCCTGCCTGGCACATCTGGGTCACGCAAGACGACAGAGACGGTTAGTTGGTCGTCTGCTTTTCTACCCATCTGCCCTCTTTTGAACTAACTGAAATGCAGAAAGAAAAAAAAGTAAAGGATAAAAGAAAGAAACAAACAAGCCAAAGAAAGAAAGGTAACTCTTCCTTGTAATACAAGTGCCACCAATATTTCTCCCCGCACTACAAAATAAAAGATTTGTGGGAACAGATAGCCTTGAGCCGAAAGTAAGAGGCTCAGTTACGAAAAAAAAGAAGCTTTACATTATAGCTGTGCCCGTGACAGTTTAATAATGAAGCCGTCTCGTTTATTAATTTGGTCCCAATTCTCTTTCGTCTGCTGGTGAAAGTAGGGCACCGATGCCTACTCGGCCAGGTTTATTACGCTCTGTAACTGACCTTCACTTGGAGCAAGAGAGGAAAAAAGGGGGTCGGTTGCTCATGAATGAGAACAGGTGGGCGAGGATGGCTAGGGGAAGCAGTCGATGCAGAAGGAGTGCGTAGATTGAACAGAAGAACAAAAGGGGTCATGGTCCTTGTCGCAGCTTATTCAGCAGTGTGTGCTGAATCCTGGAATTTGTGTCGCACATTTGCTCTGCACGGGATGAAAGTCTGGGTTCATCGCTTCGGTGTGAGCAGACAAATAGCCGTGACCGGGAAACCTGTCGCCGCATTTTTACTATTCTTTGCTTTACCAGCATCTCTTCGGGTCCACGCCAGGAAAAAAAAGAATCTCCACTACGCCGTGTGTGTTCCCAGACTTGTGCAAACATGAATCCCCAGCGCCTTCGTGGTCTATCTAGGACGAGTTCAGGGCCGTGTGGGGAATAGGACACCTATTTCTGGCCCGCCGTTGGTTGCCGCCGCAGCAATGGCGTACGCACGAGAGTTCAATCCACGTGCAGACGACAACAACAGAAATCAAAAGCAGACGACGGGTTCTTTCCAGAGGTTGGCAAGCAGATAGAGCTGTCACTTTCGCCTTCTGCTTTATAAGACGCAGAATTTGCAGCAGTGCAATAGATGTACCAGATTTGTCTGGTCTTCTTCAAGTCTGTTTTTATATAGCCTAGCATACGTTTGTGCCTTCTAGCTGTATGCATTTATTAGCCTCGGCACACACATACAAAGCAGAAGAACCAGTGATTTCCAGCGAAATGGAAAACTAAGTAAAAAATAAAAAGCACGCTGGCCAATTTTTTGCATTCAAGAGCACACAGTTGTCATAAGTGCTGTGTTTGTCTCAGCTTTGCTTGTACTTTGTCAGATCACCTTTATGTCCTCTCTGTTTTATTTTCGATCTGCTCCTTCTTTTTGCTGCAATTGGACAGGGCCACAATAACATAGACGACGTAGAGAATTCCTTGTCGCCTCAAACCGTGAGTGATACATCAATAACGGTGACCGCTTGGCGCGACACAGAATCTAGGCCGAGTTCAGGGCCATTCCCGCAACGTCGTCGCCTACTTATGCAGCGTCGTTGGGTTGCGGCGGTACTAGCAGAATCAAAGTACAGACGACAGCCCGGGTTTATAGAAAAAAAAGAAAGTGTTAGGAGAAATTCTTTCCAGAAACGTGGTAAACAGGGTTGCTCCGTTGGTCGTCGCGTGCTTTCTGAGATACGCTATTTTGTTCAAGTACACCAGCGCTCTCAACATTCGTACTATGCATAGAAACCTATTCGCGTACTGTTTTCCCATTAACGCGGGTTCGGATATAACTTTAATTTTTTTGTTGAGGTTCTAAGAACACGAAGACGCAAGGCACAGTTAAAGGACACAAGCACATTGCTTTGTTTGTATTCCGTTACTTTGTACCGTGTTTTCATTCTGGCATAGTTCCGTTCGCAAACATACCGTGCCAACCCTAACCTGCAACTCTGCGGAAAATTCACTCCCGCGAGTTCCTTAACCTGTAGAAATAGCATGACTGGAATAGAAACAAGGAGACGCGATTGCGGTCTAGGTTTATTTACATTGCAAAAGAATTCCTATGCGTCAAGAGAAAATAGGAAGGCCCTCGCGTATGGGAAGTCGCAGTGTTTACTCAAGACTTCCTGCGAAACGACCTGTTTTCCTGTATGCCTGAGACTGCCGTACCGTACATTAGTTTGCTGGGCTCGAAGATGAGTGTTTTATAGAAGAATGTTTTTTTTTTGCCTTCGTTCAGGAACGTCTTCGAGAGACCAAGAAAGAGTACTTTGCTGTGTCTTAACAGTGCAGAGGCCAGATGTGCCATTAATGTAAGGGTGGAGGTCTGTCTATTTCAAGCTAAGTTAGACAAGAAATAAAAATCATGAGCCATTCCACTCTGTGAAGGCGGATGACCAGCGAAGTTGTTCAGCACACGACACAGAGGTGACGTAAACCCTGAACAAAGGTATTGTCCTGATCAGTGTCGTCGCGACGATAGGTAAGCACGCACTTTCTCGTATCACTCTCTCTTATTAAATGCGTCGCTCACGTAAGGCAATGAATGGCTCGTACCCCCTTGAGCAGTGGTTCATACAACCGTAAATAACAAAAAAAATGCCGGCTCTCCCGTAATCGAGAGTAGATGTAAGCATGAGTTGGCAACCGCCAAATCAGTCTGGTTGGAGACGATACTAGCCACAATCTTAAAATAGGTGCAGTGCATGTTCGCAGCGGCACACCTCACCGCATCACACCGCACCACGCCATATTGCGCACTGGTCCATATGGGCGCAATAGTTGCCTGTCCCAGACAGAACCTTATTGCAAATATCGTCTCAGTGAAAGACGCAGACCGCTGATGTTGAGAAGAGCACTCAGCGCCGAAAAATGACGATGAAATGTATAGCGCCCTGTATCTGCCTTTGGAACGCCTATATTTGATATGAGAAAACTTCAGCGTGCTAGATGTTACTGCTTGAGTGATATTGTGAACAAACGTTAGGAAGAACGAGGAATCAATATTTTTTCTAACTTGTTTGGCAAGTAGCTAGCGCACGTAATCCGCTTTTGATTGGTTGCCGAGATTATCTAGTTCTGTTCTCGCAACTTGCCCGGATGTTCTCGTTTCAGCGCCCGGATACCGGCTCTGGCTTTTTGGCTCAAGGTCACTTGAAGGCCGCCGACAACAGGAGTTTGAAGCATTCGATGCTTACAAAAATTTTTAATTCGGCCTTCCGATTACGACGACAGAAGAGAAATGAAATTCTGCGCTCGAATGATGAGCGGCAACGGAGCCAGCTGTGGAAGAGGACGACACTAGAGTAATTGCTGATAATTATCGTTGCTGCTGATGATGATTAGGACGCCGACACTAGTTTCCTCTCCTCTTGCCAATGATTGGCTCATACCTCCCTTAAACCATGAGCGGCAATGGAGTCAACTCAAGATGCCTATTTAAGATGCCCCCCTTTTTGTGAACGAAGCGACTGCATCGTGAACAGTATTAGTAGTTTCAAACACGAGTAGCGTTATGCTTTCTTTGTCTCAGAGAATCCGGTGGAGGCCTCTTCCGATTCGTTCGTGAGCGAGAGATTCCGCGTATATATACGAGTGTGTGTTGTTTCTTCCTTTCTTTATTGATGAAAAACGAACTTAAATCTAGTCATCGGGGGTCGCGTGCTAAAACAACGTGTAACGGAAACATGTTATAGCATTGACACTTACGGCTTTGGAGCCGTGCTGCCCGTAACCATATAGCCTTGCTTTGGTATCGTTGCGCAGAGAAGAGAAGCCATTTACTCGAAATTGCATGAGTCGCCGGCACATATACTGTCGTTCTCGCGCCTAGCATTGTGTATTCGGAACTAAAACTAGGCTCTCGCTCGGCGCCTTAAGTGGGGCATAGCTCGACAGTACGTTTGTCGATCAGATCCGGGGTGGTTTGCGTTCCAGAGACCTCACTCAGCCATAGTAGGAGGCATAATTTACCATACTCAAAACCTGTACTCATTCGCAGTTATATGAGGTCGACAAATGTGCAATGATTTTTTGCAGACAAATTTCACGCCTGCTGGGCTATCAAGGCTCAGCCTCCCCCCCACCCCCCTCACCCATTTCGATACGGAGGGTACAGAAATGGCGTGGAGAAACTCGGACAGCAACACAGAGGGATGTTCACCAGGGAGCGTTTCCGTCTCCATAGACCTCGCAAGCGCAGGAGATTGACGCAGGGCCGGGAGCCCCGGCTATCTACGAGTGTTGTAGCGGGCTCCATCGGTGCAGGACATTACCGGACGCCACTGGTATAAAGGAGTGGGGGGGGGGGGGAGGCGTTATGTTTTTTTCCCCTAGCGCCCAAACACCCTCCGGAAAAACAAATGGGCTCACTACTAATAGAGAGCGAGTACGGTTGTCAGATGAGACCGCCTGCGACTCCCCCTAGCCACGCAGGAAATTAGGCATGCACGCTTTCCTAATGGGCGAAATAAATGTAACGTGTATTTGGTTGCGTCGTTTCTGTGCCCCCACTGTCCGTGCGCCCGCTGTACGGGGCACAAGCGCGTTCCACGTGAGCCAGTGCGGCTGCGTTCCTGATAGAGATTACAATTTTTTTTCCCTACACTCCGGGTGTGGATCCCCGCTGTCCAGACTGCGGCGAGGAAAGGTCCACCTTCAACCACATGCTGTGGCAATGTTCTGCGTTGCGCCACTCGCCTTTCAACCGGCAAGAAGACTGGGATGAAGCCGTCAAGAGCGACGACCTTCAAAGTCCAGCTTCGGGCTGTCCAAAGGGCCTGCGACAGGGCTGAAGATCACGGTCTTCCACCCCCGGCGCGGGTGCGGCCCGCGACTACGACAACGTAGTCCCTTAGGGCCAATTAAAGTTTCTTGTCTGTCTTGCAGGTTGAGTACTAACAAACTGCACAGTTTTCTTGAAAGAAGCGCGAGTTGAAGAAATAGTTTCAACAGTTTTTGCGTCCCCCCAATGAACTAAGCACTTCAGAGCTACCTTTACTGCGTATTTTGCCGCGTGACCAGTTGTTATGAAACAAAAACCATGAATAATAATACTAATAAACATCAGATTAAGTAATATAATATAAGCATAACTATATTTGTCTCATTTAAAATACTACTACTACTAGTAATAATAATCGTTATCATTGTTGAAATGAAAATAAATGAGAGAGATGTAGTCACCCTATAATGGTGACAGCTACTCTTTCTATCATACCAGGAATAACAATATATATAGGAAATATATTATAGAAAAATGAAAAGAAATTACTAGCGATCTCGGTGTCCACCGTGGGCTCAGTTTGCTCAGTAAGCAGCATCACAAAGCCTGAGCACGGTTGGTTGTGTATGCGAAACCACAAAAAAAAGTACGTATCCCACTCCCCTTCCCCAAGTCCCTGATTTCTTTTCTTGAAGTCTAAGCAGTTGAAAAAGAAAAGATGTCTGTGTTATTTCCAGGATTTGTCGCTTCTCTCCGTTTACACAGAGTTATTCTTGTACATGTAGCCTATGGCATCAGCAGAGCATCTTCTCTAAATAATTTGGGAATGGGAGCCAAATTTACGCAGCCCATCATCAATCGCACCATAAGCCGGAACCATTCCTAAGCGAACGACTTCTGCTTCAAACTCGTCGCGTGAGTAAAAACTCGAGAGAGCGGGGACAAAGAAAACTTTAAAATAAATCTTCGTTGCTTGTCACGTGACAGCTTCACTGAAACGAAGGTGCTATTACGTCATCCACCAAGGCGCTTCGACACAGTGGAATTACTTCTTTGACTGGATGTTATAGAACCCCAATGACAGCCTATCAGTCCCGACCATCTCACAACGCTTCTAAATCTGCAGATAATGTAGCAGCAGTGGCCGTTCCCACGGCTCGAATTAACGAGCTGGGTTTACCACTATTAACCGACTCCACTGGCGGGTAGCACATCCATCCCTTTTCGTTTCATCGCAATATGAGACTTTCCAGTGCTCGAAGCGCTACTCACTGTTCTACGGAACTCTTTAGATTGCTTCTTTTCTTCTGATTTGCCAGGCCTCAGCTGTCACCTAGCCTGTACCTGCTGTTCCATTTCGCAATGTTTGGTCTTCACTTCGCGCATCTGCTTGTTTCTTTCACTTTCATTTTTTTTTCATTATTTCTCTTGTTTGAACTGCCGTATATCTGACGCCTCGATTTACTTGCAATCCCGGTTTTTCTCCGGCTGGAAATACCCGGTTCATGGCTGATGGCGTCAAATGATGGGTATCGGTGTCACCTTGGCAAACGCCGAACACACAGAGATGAAATAATGGCCGAATTCCGGCTCAGCACAGGACTTGAGGCGTCGCGGACAAACACACAATAAATGTATAATAGCGACGCGATGGAGTTGGGCGACAGTGAAACGAAACGGGGAATGTCATATCTAAAACTGGTACAGCGCAACATACAAAGGAGCTTGCAACCCTAGTGAATGTAATATATGGCCAAAACGAGCGAGAAAAGAGGAATGTAGAAGACAGTCAGGAAGTGATGTACAGGTAAACCTGAATATAACAGACCCGGATAGAGAATTATTATGCATATCGAACATGCGAAACTTATCTACGAAGGCTCGTTTAGAATAGCTCCCTCATAACAAAGTGCGCGTTGGATATATTGAACTCGGGGAGTCACTGCCAGTTGCCAATAAACAGCTTGCATGCCGCGAACAGAGCGTTGAGTCGACTTTGTTCTTTTTTTATTTACTTTTTCATCATGCATATTTTTGGTTCGTGCATGAGTGCGAGCATAACCCTAACAGTACCGTAAGCGTATCAGAAAGAAGCACATAGAAGGAAGAAAGGAAAAAGTGGAGAAGGAAAGGCAGGGATGTTAACCAGTTTAGCTCAAACAATTTGCTATCCTACACATGGGAGCGGGATGGGGGGATGAAAGATGGGGAGAAGAGATAGAGAGCAAATGGAAAGTCGCCATTGAAGGAAGGGGGCTGGGCAGGTCTACAGAATCTTGCGCATCGAGAAAACAACTCAGTAACGCTAAGCGAGTTGAAGGCACAGGCAATATACCTTGTACTACACTACTTCCTTTCTATTTTTCATGCCTTTCTCTTTGCCTCCGCTCTTCTTTTCGTCTTTACTTCCCCTTTACCTTCCTCTAGTCCAGGGTAGCAAACCAAAGGCTTTAACTCTGCTTGGCCTCCCTGCCTTTCTTTCATTTGCATCTCTCTCCCTGTCTCTCTCTCTCTCTCTCTTCTACGCGTAGTTTCCTGGCAATAAATTGTTGCGTCATTTTGTCCACATGGGCAAACCAATTCGCGTTTGCCGACGGCATCTAATTTTTTTTTTTTTGCGTTTGTAATAAGCGAGTTTAGTTATAGCGAATCCCTTGATATATCAAATGAGCTTAGAGAATAATCACGTGTGTTATACCCGGCTTAGACGGCACGCAACACTCTGTGAAGGGGAGTGGCTCGAGAAGGCTTGCTTGATACAGATGGGGATTCTGGTTTATAATAACGAAATTCAAAACCAAGGCGAATAAACACAAACAGCTCAGACACAGAACATGCGGTCATGAGTCTTCGCGTAGATTGTTGGGTTTTCGTGCAAGCATGTCAGCGGTAAAAGTTGGCATGAGGGTTTGCACTGAAGGAAGCAAAGGCACAGTATTCAGCAGGGTTTTAGCTTGAATCAAAAGAGGCTAGAAATATATTCCGGCATGTCCTGCCAAAAGATGTAGGTGTAAAAAAAATAGCTCTGCAATACTTGCGCGCCACGAACACGACCTGTTTATTACTCTGCATTAATTTGACTGGGACTCAGGATTACTTTAGACCAGAATACTTTAGGCTGTTATTTAATATATATGCACACTATGTGCGGTCAACGAATGCTTTCGCTACCCTCCCGCCCTCCCTTGGAGTGTGGCCACCGCGGCAGTGTTAGAACCCACGAGCTCGAGCTGAAATACGCAGATCCGAGTGGCACGTAGCCCAGCACAAAATGAAAGATGCATGAAAGTGTTACACCCACGGAGTGCCTAAACAGTAGATGTACGAGCGCCGGCCCAAGGACCAGCAGTTGCTGCCAGCTGAAGAGACTCACTGCCTTGCCGACCGCAATAGCTCTTCTTCGTTACATACTAAAAGCTCTGTGAGGAGCTCACTTCGGCTATATGGTCGAAGAGATTAGGCGAAAAGTCAAGCGTACGAGATCTCATAGTTGAAATCCAAGGCCGTTGGCCTGCAAGCGTTATTCTCCCGTCTCCTGTGTATACTCTGCATGTGACGTTTGCGGATGCGAGGAGAACATTGACCACTTATTGTGCCATTGTCCTCAATTTTTAAGCACAATGACAATGCTTACGAAACAGGTTGAGGAAATTTGATGATCGTCCTCTGAGTGAACAGACAGTACTAGGGCACCGTCCCATCGATCTGGTTTGCGCGAGCGGCTTTAACTCAAGTACTATCGGTACACGTCCCTACACCTTCTCTCTCCCTTCTCTCTCTTCCCGTTCTGCCTTCCCCCAGCGTAAGGTAGCCAATCAGACCCTTGACTGGTTAACATCCCTCCCTTCCTCTACTCCTCCCTCCAGGATGTTCGTTAATAAAACGGAGGCAGCCTTACCCTTCCCCTTTTGCAATAACACCCCTCCCCTTTCCATCGCAGCCTCTTCGGCTCATTTTAACTGGAATAAACGTGCTTTCATTCATTCATTCCTCCCTCTCTCTCTCCTGTATATACTCGACCCATTTCTGGGGCGACTAGGTCACTATATATTGATGGCGAAAGAATGGTTTCTGGGGCACAGAGGGCTCATCGCTGGCCACCGAAATTGGTAAGAAGCACGAGTGCCAGAGGGAGTGGGATGATGACTCCCTCGTCGCGTATGAGACTACACTGGCTTTTACAGCGAATCTCTTCGTGGCTAGGCTCCCGTGAAATTTTCATGTGTGCGAGCAAAAACTATCATCATCATCAATAACTCGCGACACTGCTCGCGCGTTCGTCCGTCGTCTTCTTCCACAGCTGGCTTGCTTCCGCTCGTCATGCCAGCGTTCCCATACTGCCCCTCGCGCTCGAGCCCTTGCTCGCGCCTTCGTCATCATCTTCCACAGCTGGCTCCAATGGCACTCATCATGTGAGCATTGAGTGAGTGAGTGAATAAACTTTGTTGTAGGTCCGGCGAGGACGCGAACTCGTCGCGCACCCGGCTAGTCCCACGTCGGGACCGGCAGGTCTAGCCCACCGGCCCGGTCGCGGGCACGCCGGACAGCCAGGATTTGCTTTTCTAGAGCGGGGCTACGCAGAAGCGAGTCCCACTCCTCCTTGATGAACTTGGGGTATGTCGACCCGCACTCCCAGAGCGTGTGGGGTAGAGTGGAGGTCTGGCCGCAGGACGGGCAGGCGTCGTCGCGATACACGTCGGGGTAAGCCTCGTGGAGAGCGGACAGACACGGATATGTGCTGGTCTGTAGGAGCCTAAGCGAAACGGCTTTCGCCCTATTCAACTTGGGGTGAGGGGGTGGAAAGACCCTTCTGGACATGTAGAAATATTTATTAATCTCATTGTGAGTAGCAGGAGCGTCCCTGTGACCGTAGAAAGGAGGGGAGTCAGTGCTCCTTATAGAGGAAGCGCGGTCGGTGAAGTCACGCGCAGCCTCGTGGGCAGACTCATTGAGGTTCGGGGGAGCACCCTCGACCGATCCTACGTGTGCGGGAAACCAGTGAATTGAATGGTTTGCGAGAGCATGTGGACTCGAGCCGCTAAGAAGACGAAGAGCTTCCTTGGCGATGCAACCCTTTTGAAAAGCCCTAACTGCCGTTTTAGAGTTACTATATATTTCGGACCCACGACCGTCTAGCAGGGCGAGGGCGATGGCGACTTGCTCGGTGATTCCGGGGTCTGAAGTGCGAATCGAGGCGCTATTGGAAATGTTTCCGCTCGAGTCGACCACAACGACGGCAAAGGTCTTCCCGTCACTGTACTCCGCAGCGTCGACGAAGCTTGCGCTAATGTCGTGTCGCTTGATCTGTTTGAGGATGGCGGCTGCTCTGGCCTTGCGTCGGCCCTCGTTGTGGACGGGATGGACGTTTCGGGGCACAGGGGCCACTACGAACTTGTCTCGAATGCACCTAGGGAGCGTTCGCATACTGCCCCCCTGTCTCTGACAAGGCACTGACGGCACTGGCCCATTGCCTGTCGGTGCGGTGATCTCGCTCTCAAATTCTTTGCCCCAATATATCGCGAAATGGAAGCACGAATGTATATAAGGAATGTGTATAACGAATGTATTGCCCGAATGAACGCGAACGCATAGAAATTAATGTGTGTGCGTACCTTTTGTCACAACGACCACCGTTCAAGAGAATAAATGTGTTCGTACATTTGTTGGAAATTGCGTGACTTCTTTGTCATGTGCTACAGAGCTTCTCCGGTCGTCCACGTCGACAGAGTGGAATGGCTCATATTTTTTTCTTCTTTTTTTCTTTTTTAGCGTTAATGTAAACCCAATGGTTCCGCTAAATACTGCTAGTGCAGAAGGAGGAGGCTCGGAATAACTTGACAGATGTACAGCGATAACTTCGTTGAGTCGACGTCTTTTAGTCTGGGGAGAGAACTGTAGGGTATACGACGCCAACTTCCCTAATGTCCGGCGCCTCAGTTAGAAAGCGAAAACGAAGCATTTATTTCTTCCAACCAACATGCAATCCCATGTTGCAGAATGAAAAACACACAATGTGGACACGTTAGGTACTTGCGGTAAAGGGTAGATAGGGACTATATAACACGATATATCTAATATCGTAAGGAGCCAACAAACACTGACACCAAGGACAACCTAGGGGAAATTACTTGTGCTTAATAAATGAAATAAAGGAACAATGAATTAATGGAAATGCGAGATGCGAAGGTTGTGGGATCGTCCCTCACCTGCGGCAAGTTGTTTTTCACCCACTTTCATTTCCATTACCTCATCATTTAATTCATTTATTATGCACAAGTAATTCCCCTATGTGGTCCTTGGTGCAGCGTTTGTTGGCTTCTCATGATATTACTAACAAAAATCGGGCCCCTCGGTTTACCCCCTTTCTTCTCGTTTATTACATAACGAGGGTCTCAAATGCGGCAACATTGATGCCTTCAGGTAGCATGCGTGGGTTTATTGACCGGTTGCCTTCACCCAAGAAGATCACGTTCTCGTGACGCCTGTGGCAGAAAGGACGCTCTACATCCTTCGCGAAGGTCTGTGAGTGGTGTCACTGGCTAACACCCCCAGCGTTATAATAGGAAACATAGATGCCCGAGAAAAGTGGATGGGGAAACGGCGCCGCGGTAGCTCAATTGGTAGAGCATCGCACGCGAAATGCGAAGGTTGTGGGATCGTTCCCAACCTGCGGCAAGTTGTTTTTTTCATCCACTTTCATTTCCATTATTCATCGTTTATTATATTCATTTACTAAGCACAAGTAATTCCTCATATGTTGTTCCTGGCGTCAGTGTTTGTTGGCTTCTTATAATATTATTAATACAAATCGGGCCTCTTGGTTTACCCCCTTTCTTCTCGTTTATGATATATGTAAAGAAGGCCCGATAATTCGCCCGGATATCACGCGCTGCGGCAAAGAAATCGCACAACAACTCTGTATCTTTCTGCAATCACTGCTTTGAGAGGCTGTTGAATATTATGAAATTATGTAAGAGTGGGCAGAAAACTTCAATACTTCCTCTTTAAGACCAGAGAAAGAAGAAAAAAAAGAAAGCTCTCCTGCCGACATTCGATTCCTCTCCCTAGGTGAGCGTTACGAAACGTTTGATGAGGCCGGCT
Source organism: Dermacentor albipictus (assembly GCF_038994185.2). Classification (NCBI taxonomy): domain Eukaryota; kingdom Metazoa; phylum Arthropoda; class Arachnida; order Ixodida; family Ixodidae; genus Dermacentor; species Dermacentor albipictus. The sequence goes on along the minus strand of NC_091828.1, from coordinate 86,059,155 downwards.
GTCTCTGCAATTTCTGCGCTTGTCTGCACACAGTATAACAAATTACCCTGCTGTCGGTCCATTCAAGGGTAATGTGTTACCAAGAGGCTTGCAATTCACTGCCGGGTCGTGCGTGCTAGGTTTTCTCCGTAAGAAGCAGCTATGTCTGCTACGGTACGTACTGTCCTGATATTTCTTTTCACGAGATTCGAGTATTTATCTTTCGAAGCAAGTCTAAGTCATTTTTCTCTCGCTTGGTGTTAGGAAAGCACCTCAAGCGGGACCGTAAAAAAAACAACAAGAAGAAACAAATTAGGGCAGTGACAGTAATGCGACCACGATCTTTTTCAAGGTCGAAGAGGAGCATCCTGAGTTGCGTAAGAAAATCGCTGTCAAGTCCTTCGCGAGGAAGCCGTTTGTCGTAGGTAGCAAAGCAATACATTACAAACAAATTGTTTAAGCATGGGTTAAAAAGTAAAAGAGAGTGCGTGAAAACAGAAAGACTTGGGACACGTCGACCAAGGCACGCACGTACGCTGCGTCCCTGGCTTAGGAAAACGGAGGGAGAGGGAAAAAATGAAGCTGGTAAAAAAACAAAGAGAGAGAGACATGAAGAACTTGCTTGTCACGCTCGCATGAACCATCACGAAACGAAAACTAATCTTGGCGATATATCACCACAAATCAGGGGCAGGATTAGCGTAGGGCCGATCCAAGCTGGGGCGATATAAAAGCTGGCTTGCTCTGAATCCCGCGGTTGCTCGAGTTAGAAGAGCCCGAGAATCATGATTAAAAAAATAAAAAATAAGGCTTACGCTATACAACATGAAAGGCAGAAAGAAAAAAAAACGATCGACGCCAATTTTCACGACACTCTTCGTGTATGGTTTATTGCTTGCTTATTTTTTTTAAATCCTTTTACCACTGAAGGACTTCCGAGCGAAGGCAGTATGGCGCAAGAAACTTGGATCCTTGGGCTCATGAGCCCAAGACGTAAAGAGCAGCTTCAGCAGAAGGTTGTCCCATTTAGTCTTGTCGTTGAAATGCGGGGCCTTCCCTCGAGCGATTTTTTTTCCTCTTTATGCATCCCGCGTTATTTGAAACATCACCATTGTCTCGAGCATTTCGGCGACGATATCGCGTAAATAGTTGCCTTGTGCGTGCAAACGTCCGGTCTGCCGAGCGAACTGCGTAAGATTCTTTTCTTTTTAATACAAACCGCCTTTCAAGTGAGCCGGAGGTTTTAAAAAGGAAGTAGCGAACATCTCCGAAACGTGCAAGCATTTATTTGCTACGTGGCTCCACTGCTACAGGAACGATGCTTGACTGTCTTCGACCATCATAATCAACTCCGTACTGCGACTCGCGACAGTAGTATGTCACATATGACAGTCACATATGTCACATGTCACATATGACAGTAGTATGTCACATAATATATAGGCAGTAAAGTCTTGCTTTCAGAAGCAAAATCAGTGCGGAATACGGATATTCCGTCTTCCGCACTGACAGAACAATGATAAAACCGTAAGGTTAGATGGTCAGTGCCTCTTGGCATAAAAACAAATGAGTTCTGCTTGAGTGAGTCGGGGTGCACCTTCTTTTTTGTTGTTAACTTATGCGTGTGGTAATGTAATCTGCGTCCTATGACTGGCACTGGTTCGTGTTCGCAGTACGCCGTGTTCGAGGTGGGGCCCGCGCACGGGAAAACAGCAGACAACTGCCGCCCGTGTAAATTCTCAAACCCCGTGAAACGTGAGAAGCGAATGACAACCAATCGGACCAAGTCGAAATTCTTCCAGCAGGTTTCCAAAATTTATCGAGGTGTTTTTTTTTGGCAGAGTCAGTTGTACTAGTGCGAATGCATGACCTGGAAATTAACTGAACCAGTTGTGATGGAACTGAGGCATGTGCACTGTTTCGGAAAGCAAACTACAGCAGCGCTGTGCGAAGGCTCAATTTTCCAAAGCAGGAACGAGTGCTGTTTGCTGCTGCTTCTAAATCTCTTGCGAGCAAATCAACTGACAACTCACCGCGTTGAATGAAAAAAAAAGAATCAACATCTTGTACTTGCACCGCTAAACTAGAGCATGCTAGCAAAACGATGTGTATCTTCGCGGCATAGCATGCGTCATGATCAACATCAGACCTTCCGAAGTAGTTATCATTCTTGCTACCGTAGCTGCAGACAACAGTACATTAGTGAGAATATTTCTGCCACTCAAAGCTTTAGTAACATTATTGCTGGCGCCGGTAAATACAAGGAAACATAACCAAATGAAGTTTTAGCGTACATCACTAGGTTATTGAAGAACCTGCCTGAACAAATTACACTCTGCAGCTTGAAACTGCAGCGAGACATTTAAAATGTATAAAAAGACAGCTATGGCCTGCAGGTCGGGAAGAAAGAAATCGTCGCGAGTGAAGTGTTTCGAACAAATCGGCTTAGGATCAGTCACCTTTTCCCAATGTTCAAGTTTCTCATCCAAGTCACTCTTTGATGTGCATCGTCTGCTTATTTTTAGAAACCATGAAATCATACATTGCAGCCTTTCCCCCGCGATGACTCCCATAATGGTGGACAATTAAGTCTCTCGACATCCATCTTGATTTTTTAAAATTTTGTGGTGGCGGCATCCCAGCGATTTGAGAACTACGATGTATCAGCGCATGTCATGATCATGCTTCAAGCCTGAACCTGGAATGGCTGTTTCTTGGCGCGGCCACTAGGTGGCAAGCATTTACTTGGAGTCGCGAATTTCCGAAGACTCGCTACACACTCACATCCGCCGGCTGTAACTAACGTTCATACCCTCGCGAAGACTTAAAATCGCCGTCGGTGACTCTCGTTCGTGCTCAGGTTAAATGGCCCACTCAATCCTGCTCATGTTAACTCTCGTTTACAGCGAAATTCACTCACGCCTTCCTTCTCTCACTACCTCTCTCTCTCTCTCACGGCTGTGAAATGCATGTGGAGCCAATATGAGTAAGGGGAGAGGAGGGGCTCTCGTCATTGAGTAGGCCGAGCAATGCCGACAGGCATGCCGGGTGGTGGCTGCGCTAACGATTGGGTTCATTTGAACGTAGGCTTGTTTATTAGAAACGGAAACTAGGATACAGAGAGCTCTAGTGGCGAGCTCTGACACTACAGTTTGACAGAATTTTTTTCTTTATAGCCCTGTTAACAGTTTATTTACGTATAAGGTACACAAACAAGTGCAGTGCCCAGTAGGTCCCCGAGAACTGGAAGATGGTAATAGAACTTCACAATACAATAAAGGAGCGCTGATTTCATTACAAGGACTCTTTCTTTTATTTTTCACAGCAAATGCATAGCTGTGAGTTGTCATAAATACTAGTGCGCGCGTGTCACCCGACCATTTATTAACGGCCGTGTGACGTGAATTCTAGGAAGAGGAGTGAGGGTAGGGATTGCCTTACACTCTTCTGCGTCTCCATAAACTCCGTATGCAGCGCACACTTCGGCTAACGTCTTCGAAACAACGGCAACATCACACTTGGAGCAGCATAGTAGCCGACACGTTTAATTGTAGCCCATGTAGCCGCACGAGTTGGGGTCATTTCGGTGTCTCCCACGATGTACTGTCTCCTCCTTCACTCACGCAATCAAGCTGAAACACCGAGTTGATGACATTGGTCACGGAATGACGCCGTCCGGTGAGAGGCCATCTTTGTCTTCCCTTCTCTTCACGCGCGTTGAGAGAAGCGGTGGAAAAGCTCTCGCATCACCGAGACAGCTGTCACCTCACCAACGGCACCGACGGGAGTGGATATTGAAATAATGCAAGAGTCGCGACCCTACCTGTGGTGACCGCGCAAGCACAAATTAATCGCAAAAATGTCCCAGCCTCCGAGGTATTTGAACGAAGCCACGCGCGACGCAGATAGATTGCCGCTGGTTGGTGTGCTCGCGTTAGACGAAACAAACCAAAAGCGTAGAGAGAGAGAGAGAGAGAGAGAGAGAGAGAGAGAGTCTGAGAAAGCTGTGAAACCGTCATCACCGTTGTGAGAGAGGGGAGTTGCTGTCCCCATTAGTTGAAGGACGGCGCTAGTTGCATTCGCCGCAGCGGAAGCGCAGAAGTCACTGACATTCTCTCTCTACCTCTCTATCTCGTTAGTGCATTGGTATAGCGCCTATTAGGGAACACACAAAACCTTCTCCGCTCTGCCTCGTGGTGGCGCTAGTAGTACAAACGCACGAGGCGCATTCGCTTCAGGGTTCAATCTCGTGTTGAGGCCGAAGTTTGTTTCATTGGTGAGCCTCTTTCAGCAGATGTCGCAGGACTTCTTTCCGCAGTTTCACAGTCTGTGCTGCATGGCAGTTCACTCTTTCAGTAGTCAGCTTATTATACAGAGAATATCTCACAAAGACAGAGAAATAATAATAATGATAATTATAGGCGTAAATCTCAGTCTATAGCGACGAAATGGGCATGCCAGTCCAAGTTTATTGAGTAAGGACAGATGACAAAAATAAAGCCAGAGAAAAAAAAATGCGCGCACTCACACACTCGTGCGAAAGTCATTGGCGGTAAGGCTGTTCACAATCTCATTTAGGCTTGGACTCAGCAGGATTGCTGCAAGCTCGTCGTAGACTCACAAAGAAAAAAACAGAGCCGGGACACCGCTGAGAAAGAAGGGCGCTTCAGCAAACGTAATGAAAAGTGCGAGTGGTTAGGCCGGTGCTCTTCGCAACGGACGCTCGAACGAACAGCGGCTTCACCTCATGCGCAATGCATGAAGAATAAGAACAAGAATTGCCCGGTGTTTGCATGGTGCCCGGCTCTGGAGTGTTTGTCACGTAGAAACCGATGTCCATTCCTTCCTCCTCCACGGCTAGCCGGATGCGTGTTTGCTTTGCTTTCAGAACAGGCGGGATCCTCCAGAAGTTCAAGGAACGCCGGGTTCCCTCTGCAGACGGCCGGCCACTTCAGCGCATCTGGCAAGTTCCCAAGGATGAGTGAAAGAAGATCACGATGCCGCTAATGGCCTGTTTACGCCACGTGACGGCGCTTCGGTCGCTAACGTTGGCCGAAGGGACGCACGGCTTAAGACCGGCGATGAAGTCGCGTCGTTAAACGGGACCCATTATACGAATGAAACAGCCGGAAGAATCAGTAATGAGCGCATTAGGAGCTTGCATTGAGGAAGCTTGAAATTTCCAAGGAAATGTTATTCAAAAAAATACCGAAAGACTTGAAGGACATTCAATGCGGAGCCGACTTAGCAGGATGCTAAAACGAAAATTCCAAGCACGATTAGATTCCAGGTAGCCACTTCAGAATTGTCGAACTTCATTCCGTGGCCTATTTAGGGCAAAGAACGAAGTAAAAACAAATTCTCAGTTTCTTTTGAAAGGCGGAAGCATTGACAGCGATAGCAGTGTTTACCGGTACGCTAAAGCTCCTCGGACGGTGCTCTGACTATCGCATGTGACGTGTTGGTGCGACACAGCATGCAAAGGCAACTCCTCTTGGGCAGAACTAAAGAGCAGAACGAACAAAGTCATGGCAGCTACATGGCGTCTCATACGTCGTGGAAGCGTAGTGACTGAAAGAGTGGAACGCGATAGCATTCAAAGGTCTCTGACTTTCCGGCACGCTTCCCGGCAACCGCGGGTTTCCTGCAGATGCGCGGAGCCGAGCGCGATGGTGTTGTTGCAAGGGACGGAGTGGACCGCGTCGCTCTATGAATGGTAGCAACGCCGAAAAAGAGGTTTGTGTTTGAGTTTCCGCGTGACAGAACGATGTTTTCTGGTACATTCAAATTACAGTTCGATGCTATTGTGTCGGTGGACTGTGGTTCGGTTGCAATTTACTGCTTTTCTGGCGCATTTTACTTCGAGAAATTCAATTAGTTCGGTAACGCCCCTGCGCCGCAAGGAGGGCCGGCGTAGTTGCGGTTCGCAATGATTTTTCGCGAAACAGCGGGCGACGTTTGAGTTTGAATTTATTTCACCGCAATGATTCAATGTTTACATGATCATACATGAGGCAAAGATACAATGTGTGGTGTGGAATGCGGGAAAAAAGCTGCGACATAAACGCAGCTTGACTGGCCCCACATCCCAGCAAAACAAGGCAGAAAAGTGACAGCATTCGTAGTCATGGAAACAAGTAGATAGGCACATCAATACATAGTGAAATTGGTATAACAAGGAAATATAGTTATACAAAAACGAAAAAACGCATAAAAATTTGTACTCCTCGAGGAGACTAAAAAAAATCGTAAAAATGCAGCATCTCATGCCGCATTTTTTGCACCAAGAAAACACATCAAGAAGTACATCATGTCAGTAAAAAAGATTGGACATATCCTGTCGCGAAAGAAGGCGTAATCGCTCAAATGAAAAAAATTGGAGGACGCTTAAGCTTCGCCTTCAAGAGTGGGACGCGACAGCGTTCCCGTCGACCCGCCAAGGGGTATAAGACAATGCGCTACGGCACAGCAATCACTTACGATGCGCCCCGCATCGGACTTAGCGCCCACCTATCACGCGGTGAGCGTCGAGCAACGCAGCGTTCGGCGCGGCAACGAAACGTGCGCCTGAGCGAACGGAACGAACCAAAGAACTCGGTGTCTCGGAGGGTAACGATCTACGCCAGCCAAACGTCGCGATCGGCACGGGCAGAGAGATAGATAGTAATCTAAAGAAAGGATCGGGAGCACGGCGAAGCGTCGTCAGGGGAGAGGGAGTCCCGCGACGCGCCTGGCAGCGGTCCCAATGCGCGCGCGGCGCGCCTCCTGTCGGGGCAGCGCCGTACATTGAGAGGAGGGGGTCTTCTGTGTTTGCCGCAAGATGGCTCTGCGTGTGCGGAAAGCGCAGAAGAAATGCAGCGGAAACGCACTTCGCAACTCGTGTAATTGTGACTTCTGTACGTTACATGTTCATAATTACCGATATACACCGCAGTATAACTTTCCACGGCTCGTTTCGAAGGCAACACCGCATTCACTAGAGGCGCGTTTGCACCGCTTGGAAGCATCGAACTCGTGGCTGAGTGAAAATAAAGAAAAAAAAAAACTCGTGGCTGAGTGGTACCGTCTCCGTCTCACACTCCGGAGACCCTGGTTCGATTCCCACCGGGCCAATCTTGGAAGTTGCTTTTTATTTATGAAGCGCCTGCCCTGATTTATCGCTCACGGTCAACGCCGCAAACGCCAACACCAACGCCGACGACATTGGCTTTTCTGCAACACGAGCTCCTTAACGCTATCGCGTTAAAATTGAACTTGTTTGGTATGTGGGGGAGTGAATATTTCAGCATTTGGAGACGATAGTTTGTTCGGCATCGAGGAACCTTCGAATAATCGCTCTGTCCAGTAGGTCGAGACGAGGTGCTGCGCTCTAAGCATGCTATGGAGGTAAGATTATTATTTCCTTTGTTAAATTCAGTTTTCAAGGAGACTAATAAACAATATTCATACATATTATCAAATCTTAATACTTTGAATTTGTTGAATAAAGACGAGGTATGTGCATTGTATTCGGCATTTGCTATACACCGTAATGCATTTTTTTGAAGCGCGAGTAATTTTAGCTTAGATTGCAGGGTGCCAGTGCCCCACACCAAAAGACCATAGCGTAGCTGCGAACAAAAAAGCGTGTTATAGATAGTTAACATCTGAGTAGTCGGCAGAAATGATTGACATCTCCTAAGCATGCCTAGTGCCTTACTTAGCTTTTTTCTTACAATTTCACTATGGGAATCCCACAACATATGTTCGTGAAAAATTATTCCCAATGCTTTAGCTGTCGAAGAAAAATCAATCGTCGACAAGCAATAATTCTTTCTGCGTCAGGAAGCCTTTGACGTTATCGCGTTAACATGGCGTTGAGCTGCTGAGTCCGAGGTCACGGGTTCGAATTCCGGTCCTCAACGGGTGCATTTCTTCGCAGGCGAAATGCAAAAACTAACGCCCCTGTGCCGCGCATTGGGTGCCCGTTGAAGATCTCCAATTTGCTCGCAATTAACCTCGAACACCCCACTACGGTGTGCCTCATTATCGCACCGTGGTTTAGGCACGCGTAACAACCCTGGGTTTGACTTTACCAGGTGTCTCACAACTAAGACGCGATGAGCGCCGCGCCCCTTAGTGGGGAACGAGAAGAGACCGACAAAAAACCGTGGGCGTCAGTTCGCGCCGAGAGAATTATTGGATAACGTGAGGTGTGCGTTTATAGCCCGCTAAGACTAGCGCATAAGCGTAGCAGCTCAGCAGGAAAGCCAGTTGTGCTCACAGTGTGCGTGCGAACAACACTCAGGCAAGCAGAAGAAGGGCGGCGGATTGGGCGAGTTGGTGTTCCATGGTAACAATAAAATTCCATGGTGTTCCATGGTGTTCCGCGGTAACAATAAGTTGCAAGTTCAGCGCCATGTTTGTCTCCTCCTCTTTTATGGTCCTGTCGTCTAGCGCTGTTTGACTTTTATTGTTACCAAGCAGCAGAAGCCCTCGTTCTGCCCTAGTTCCGCCACTGCACCGTTTCAGCTTAGCGTTGACAGCGTGCCCGCTTGGCATCGATGCTTTTCTGCAGCCAAACGCAGTCCGCGTCTCCGCAGACCTCCTAACCGTCGTCGTGCGGTCAACGCGAGCGCTGACAGCGGAACAGCACTACAATGACAGCGCCAGCGCCGACGGAGCGAATGCCCTTTTGAAGGTCCGGACAATAGCTATCGCAACCAAAGCATGCGGTCTTGAACTCCGTACCCACAGTACGGTTCTGTCGGCGGCGCTTTGCTTCTTCTTTAACCTTCTTGTTTTTTTTTCCCGCTCTCTTTCATTCTCTCTCTAATCTTTTTCTCCCCACTCCCCTTACCCCGAGCAGTGCTGTTGAGGTGCCCTCCCTTGAGAGACAGTTACGGCACTGCACTTTTCTCTTCCTTTCATCTTAAAATCACTACTACTGCTCGCGTTGACCGCAGCATCTTTCTGCGGAAAGCTTTCGAGTCACAGAATGCGCTGTGGCGGCGTCGACAGGTCACCACTGTAGTTTTGAGATCGTAGCCGGTCTCCGATCAGAGCACGGCTCACGAAGTCGAAACACAGAGGAGCATATAGAACGGCAGAAGAGGAGTTGGACGAAACCACTAGGGGGTCGCTCCGTGCCCAACCACTTTCGCGAAGCAGTCTAGTGAACTTGGAAACCTTAAGCGCTTACTTCAACATAAAAGGTTACGCGGGAGAACAAACAAAGAAGTTCGGGCGCCTGCTTCACTCCTGGAACACGTGAAGGAGTGAGTGAGTGAGTGAGTGAGTGAAGAAACATTTATTGTAGGTCCGGCGAGGACGCGAACTCGTCGCGCACCCGGCTAGTCCCACGTCGGGACCGGCAGGTCTAGCCCACCGGCCCGGTCGCGGGCACGCCGGACAGCCAGGATTTGCTTTTCCAGAGCGGGGCTACGCAGAAGCGAGTCCCACTCCTCCTTGATGAACTTAGGGTATGTCGACCCGCACTCCCACAGCATGTGCGCTAGAGTAGAGGTCTGCCCGCAGGAGGGGCAGGCGTCGTCGCGATACACGTCCGGGTAAGCCTCGTGGAGAACGGACAGACACGGATACGTACTAGTCTGCAGAAGCCTAAGAGAAACGGCTTGCGCCCTATTCAACCTGGGGTGAGGGGGTGGAAAGACCCTTCTAGACATGTAGAAGAATTTAATAATCTCGTTATGAGTAGCGGGAGCGTCCCTGTGGCCGTAGGGAGGAGGGGAGTCGGTGCTTCTTGCAGAGGAAGCGCGGTCGGTGAGGTCACGCGCAGCCTCGTGAGCAGACTCATTCAGGTTCTGGGGAGCACCCTCGACCGACCCTACGTGAGCTGGAAACCAGTGGATTGAATGATGCGTGAGAGCATATCGATTCGAGTTGCTAAGAAGACGAGCAGCTTGCTTGGCGATGCAACCCTTCTGAAAAGCCCTAACTGCCGTTTTGGAATCGCTGTATATCTCGGACCCACGACCGTCTAGCAGGGCGAGGGCGATGGCGGCTTGCTCGGCGACTCCGGGATCTGAAGTGCGAATGGAGGCGCAATTAGAAATCTTGCCGCTGGAGTCGACCACAACGATGGCAAAGGTCTTCCCATCGCTGTACTCCGCGGCGTCGACGAAGCTTGCTCTAATGTCTCGTTGCTTTATCTGTTTGAGGATGGCTGCTGCTCGGGCCTTGCGTCTGCCCTCGTTATGGACCGGATGGACGTTTCGGGGCACAGGGGCCACTTCGAACTTGTCTCGAATGCACCTAGGGATAGGGGTACTGACCATCGGGAATCCCGCAGGGTGGTAACCCAACTCTTCGAGGATGTGTTTACCTGCCGCTGTGGTGCTCAGGCGAGTGAGTTGCGCACGTTCTTGGGCCTCGGCAATCTCCTCGGCAGTGTTATGCACCCCCAGCTTGAGGAGATCCTCGGTATGGGTCCTGATGGGTAGCCCCAGAGCCCTCTTGACCACTTTGCGGATGAGAGAGTTTAGCTTGTCTCGCTCCGCTCTGAGCCAGTTGTGCATAGAAATTGTGTACGTAAAGTGACATAGCACGAAGGCATTGATAAGCCTGAGGAGATTGTTTTCCTTCATTCCTCGGTGCCGGTTTGCTATTCTGCGAACGAGGCGGAAAGCGTTGTCGGTCTTTGCGATGATCTTGCGGAGAGCCGTTCCGTTCCCGCCGTTGAATTCGACAAACATGCCGAGGAGAACACGTGAAGGAGAAAGCCTTCACAAGGGGCGCGATCGGAATCGTCTGGTAATGCGCCGTCTCGCACCGTGGCGTTGCTGTTTTTGCAGTGCGGCTTCTTCGGATCGTATTTGACGCCTTGTTGCGGCTTCGCACGCGCGTATACGTATATGACGGGGTCAGACTCGCACCAACGACGTTTCTCTTCGGCTTTACGTTGCATACTATCAGGAGGGAATTGAAACGTATGGAGTTCTGTGCATTGTATGGGTGATTTCAATGAATGTACACATGTTTTTTTTTTTGTTGTTGTACCACTCGACTAGACGACTAGTTTGTGTACGTTTTATGCGTGATTCCAATGAGTGCATGCAGTACACTCATTGGTTTCCCATTGGCGAGTGCCTGTAGCCTCTTCATTACGAGAGGGACGAGCCACTGCATTTTTGCTTCGCTTAGCCATCGCTTACGGGGGTATGAGTCACAAAGTAGTTCACGTGTTTTCTTTTTGTTTTTTTTTACCACTTGGCTACACGACTCGTTTCTGCGCGCTCTATGTGTGATTGCAATGAATGTATGCAGTGCCTGATTCACTTTGGCGAGTGCTTGTAGCTTCTTCATTACGAAAGGGATGAGCCATTGCATTTTTCACTTGCTTAGGGGTTATGAGCTATTGCTGATGATGATAGTTTTTGTACTATCGGAAAAGACCACGCGTTTTTCTTCAAGGGAATCGGGGGTATGAGCCGCCTAAGGGTTTCTTCTTTTTTTGCCTTAAAAGAAGCCTGTCTCAAAAAGGGGTTGTTTGTAATTAATATTTTGAACAACTGGGCAGACATAAATTGCAAGCTTTATTTAGCGTGATCCAAATCTACCGCCGGTCGCTAAAATACTTTACGTTCAACCTACTTGCCAGGCAGCGATCACGAGCTTTACTGAGTGGGTCTATTTTTTTTTATAGTTTCTTGACTTTTCAGCTCGTCTTCAAATAAAGCTTTAACGCGACTAGCATTGCTAGGATTTTGCACACAGTTTTCGTTATCTGTGTCGGTGCCGCTCTCCAACTGTTTTCCCGCCCAGTGACGCAATTGTCCTACTAGCTTGGGCCGTTAGACATGTGCTCCTGGTTGTCGTGCGGTCGACGTCCCGCAATCATCGTAATACAGTCGTTTTCATCTCTTCATGCTCACGCCGTCGCCGTCACGCTGTGGTCTTACCATCGACATCTTATCAAAAACGTCCTCCCATTGTCATCGTTCCGGCCTTGTCATAGCGAATTCGACGTTCAATCGATGCGATTGTTTCTTCGTCCTTCCACCATCGTTCCTGCATCGTTGCCAGAAAGCAGTCGTCATGCCTTTGCGGTTATGGCCGAGCTTGTCAAGCGATAGTCGCAACAAATTGGGCTGATTCGGGATACGCTGTATGTTTCATACAGCCGAATCAGCGAAAATCTCTACGGATGGTAAATAAACTTGCTTTGAGCAATGCAGTTTGTCGCTACATTGCTTGAATGGTAATCGAACTAACGTCGACACGTCAGAACAGTGGTTGAGGCAGAATGTTTTAGTGAGAGCAGTATTTGCGTCATTCTAATTACTGCGCAAGATAGTGTAAGCGGATATTGCGTCGCTGCGGACTACCAATTTTCCCTTGATCTCCTTAAAAGATAAGTATGAATGGCGTTATACTGTATAAGCGCATCTATATTTATGATTTGTCGTTATTGCCCTTTACAGCAGCTGACAAACAAATGAAATTCAAAACGCAATGCAAGCTCGTTTTCCAAGAAATACTGAAGCAGAATTCGAGGAGAAAGTGAACGCACTGAAGGCTGGAAACAAAACGCCGAGCTTTCAGGCATGTGCCTGAAAGAAGCCCAAAGCATAAATATCGTGCCTTCGATGCCCCGCCATTTTGAAACTACCGGTGGCAACAAAGCCGCGTGTCAAATGCTTCAGCGTGACGTCAAAGTCCACCGCTCAGAGGTCTTCTGTAAGGACCCGCGGAGAGCTGGCTTCACTGAGGTCACGCAACTGAGTTTTTACGCTGCTGTTAAAAAAGATGAAAGAAAAAGATGAAGCCCAGATATAGTGTTGCGGATGCCGGAAACACGGAAGGTGGATTGGATTGGATTTCCTTCTTCGATGGTGCGTACCCACTGCGGGGGATTGGCCAAGATTTGCACGGCATTAGGAAGGTGTTGGTGGTACAAAAACTGGTAAAAGTGTCATGCGGAGGCGGATAAAAACAATGTTTGAAGAACTTAAGAAAAATGTCTTGAAACACGGACGTTATATGCGTCGTCGCCCTTATTTCGTTTTCTTTAAACGGCAGTTCTTTTTTTCTATGTTGCTGTACTTTGTTAGCTTGTCTACCGCTATTGCGAATTTCAGGGCTTAAAGAGTGTGGCATTTACTGATGTAGTCTTTTGATATTGCTGAATATTTTTTTCCACTGCGACCGCATGTATTTCAACTTCCCTACGATAATGCCGTGCAGGTGATGTAGGTATACCGAATAAATAAATAAATAAATAAATAAATAAATAAAATTAACAAAGGGATACGGTCATCCTTTCGGCACACGAGAGTAAAAACGGGAAACTCTCAAACACTCTCTCTGAAGCATCCTGGTACTGCATTTTCGTTGCTGGACATACCACTGATAAAAGTGAGAGAGAGAGAGAAAATTGAGAGAACAACTCGAAACGTATTTGAGTGATGTAGCGTCTCAAAGAGTACCAGGACAAAGAAGGAGATACAAATCAGAAAGCTGTGCAAGCAGCTTGTATTTTAAACCACCCACAAATGCCTAACGATGCTTCTTCCCTTGTATGTGTGAGTAAGTGGTGTTTCGAGAGATGTGCGCAAGGTGGGCATAGTAGCTTCTAGGCTTGCGAAAGACGCGCGTAGTACACCTTCGTTGCGACACCTACAACGCGGCAAGGTGGCGGAAACTGCGAACAACTTATATCTGTGTCCATGCCCTCGAACGAAAAAGCAAAATAAATTTCACACAATGTTGGCGCGACGGAATCTCCCTGAAATATTTAGCTTTGTTGTTTTAATAACTACGCTATGTAGATAGCATCTGGTACTGAGTACTGACTAACTTGATATGTAGAGTTTAGGGGGGTGGCTATACCGGTTGCGATCATGATGTTGACGATGGCGACACCAACAGGTTGTGACACGTAGTGAGTAGAGACGTTAGGACGAGAACAAAGGTGCCTATAGCCAAATGACATTATTGACGTAAGCGTTTTAAACGATAAATAAATAATACAAGCAGTAGTTATTAAAAGAAGGAAAGCATGTGATTGACCAGCAATGCGCACGTGAATTAATTTTGCGGGAATAAACAGCAGTATAGAAAAATACAAATAATTAAGATCCAATGCATATGACGGAATCCGCGTTATGCGAAGGTGGTGCGAAGGTTATTCAGGTGGTGCGCATTAAGTGCAGTACAGCTAACGCCGACTACTACAGTGTTGTCTACATTCAATTTAGGCAACACACGATCTCACGCAATATTTATGTTTATCCAGCATTCGCACGGGGCTCCCAACAATTAGGTTAGAGAGGATTCGTTCGCTGCAGAATCAGCGATAAAATAGTGGAAACTTCGAATACATGTAGGTGAGTGTTACGCCGATCGATGTTACATAGCCTTGCAACGGTATAGAGAAGAAAAACGAGTGACCGAGAAAAGAAGATCAACAGTTTGTGGATGCTCCAAAATTAAACGGAGCAAGCAAGCGGTGGCCGAACTGTCGCCTTGTGCTACAGGCAGCAGCGCGTACTACAGGGCATGCGCAAAAGTAATCGGCCATGGCCCCATGGGATATGCTTTTGACCACTGCCTCATCGACGGCTCACGCGAAGGAGCTCCAAGGGTCGACTCCAGATCAGCTAGATGGATGGATGTTATGAGCGTCCCCTTTGGAACGGGGTGGTGGGTTGCGCCACCAAGCTCTTGCTATTATACTGCCTAATGTCCTACATAAGTTAAACAATGAAAAAAGAGAACAAAATACTATGAACTACCACGCCCAAATTTTTTGATCGCCTATTGCGATGTGTGTTTTTGTACGTCTCCGTCTTTTGTTGTTTCCTTATTGCGCTTACACCCACCACCTATCGGCGGGAAGCAACAGTTGCCACAATCATTTGCCCCCTGCTAGCCCAAGCACGGTTAAAGAAATACGACTTGGTGTACTAGAAGCACTGCAATGACTCCTCGTGTGACAAACGATCCGCGTTCCAGGCGATTAAGATACTAGGCAAGAGCAATGCCCAGATTGCACGCGAAATAATTCAAGCGTATCATATAAATAAGACCGGTGGATACTGTATCAGTGACAATTCCAATAAGTTTTACTATACGGAGACGAGTCGTGCTTGACAAGCGGTTGGCCCGTTAGGTTATATGCACTTGTGAACTCATTGTTGCGTCCTGCTCCTGTGAAATCTTCGTCTTTATACATAACTGGTATTTGTCCTGAGTAACATAGCTGGAAGTTACCGCACGGGTTGAGGTTACGGTTTCTTTCGTTGACTTCGTTATTCGTTAGTTGTATACATGTTATTATACGGAAGCTATGTTATACATCAACACAGTCAGTCAGTCAGTCGCTCGGTCGGTCTACGCCAACACAGTGACCCAAGTGATCAGCTTTGTACACCAGTGACCCAAGTTGCCGAATATTCTGTGCCGCTGAGAGTGTGTTGGTGGTCGTGATGCCGTCGCGGTCATTGCACCGTCGTCATTACAGCGTTGTCTTCCGATTCTCGTCACACCATCGCCGTCGTGCACTCGTTGTCATACCATCGTCGTCACGCCATCGCCGCCATATCATTGTTCTCATACCGTTGTCATTCCATCCCCGTCATCGCATAGTCGTCATAGAGTCATCATCATGCGTCCGTTGTCATACCGTCATCCTGATGCCCTTGCGATCCTTCCATCGATAATTCGATGGTCTCCAAGTTCGTCATTCAACACTTGCCGCGCCGTCGTCGTCACACAGTTGTCGCCGTGCTATAATCGTCATTCCGTCACCGTCACGCTGACCTTTGTTATGCGAAGCATACTACTAGAGCTCAACCCAGCTCCTCAAGCGCGGCGGTGTCGCCTTCAATGACCTTTGACCCCATGCCATATCACGTGACACCGTGACGTCACGACAGAGGAGAAACGGGGCTCCAACTCGCGCCGTCGCTCGCGGCGTCGCCTTCAAGGCTGACCACGTGACACCGTGACGTCGCGACAGAGGAGAAACGGGGCTCCAACTCGCGCCGTCGCTCGCGGCGTCGCGGCGGTATATAAGCAGCTGCGCTTGTTTCTAGGTGGCTTTGGCTCAACTCTTCCAAGATGGGCTGGGTGGGAATCGAACCAGGGTCTCCGGAGTGTGAGACGGAGACGCTACCATTGAGCCACGAGTACGATGCTTCAAAGCGGTACAAAAGCGCCTCTAGTGAATGCGGTGTTGCCTTAGAAACGAGCTGTTTCTAAGGCTCAGGCGTGCGTCGTTTGCTCAGGAGCACATTTCGCTGCCGCGCCGATCGCTGCGTTGCTCGACGCTCACCGCGTCCAATGCGGGGCGTGTAGTTGCTGCGCCGTAGCCCATTGTCTTACACCCCTTGGCGGGTCGACGGGAACGCTGTCGCGTTCCACTCTTGAAGGCGAAGCAGAGTAACGCATGAGTTGTTTCTTCGTCTAGCCGAACCAAATGCAGCCAAGCAACAGCAGTTCACCAGGCTAAACAGTGGTTCAACAACTAAAATAAAGGCTAGTATGCTTCGCATCCTGGGCTTAACCTTAGCTAAGCCACAGCCATTTTATGCGAAGCATATTACGAGGGCTCAACCCAGCTCCTCAGGCGCGGCGGTGACCATGAAATCACGTGACACCGTGACGTCACGACAGAGGAGAAGTGGCTTTGGCTCAACTCTTGCAAGACGGGCTGGGTGGGAATCGAACCAGGGTCTCCGGAGTGTGGGACGGAGACGCTACCACTGAGCCACGAGTACAACGCTTCAAAGCGGTACAAAAGCGCCTCTAGTGAATGCGGTGTTGCCTTAGAAACGCGCTGTTTCTAAGGCGTGCGTCTCTTGCTCAGGCGCACATTTCGTTGCCGCGCCGAACGCTGCTTTGCTCGACGCTCACCGCGTCCAATGCGGGGCGCGTAGTCGCTGCCCTGTAGCCCATTGTCTTACACCCCTTGGCGGGTCGACGGGAACGCTGTCGCGTTCCACTCTTGAAGGCGAAGAAGTAATGCATGAGTTGTTTCTTCGTCTAGCCGAACCAAATATAGCCAAGCAACAGCAGTTCACCAGGCTAAACAGTGGTTCAACAACTAAAATAAAGGCTAGTATGCTTCGCATCCTGGGCTTAACATTACCTAAACCACAGCCATTTTTTTACCATCGTCATCACTTCAGACACATCGCCCCATGATATTCATACGGCCTTCTTTGTTCTATCGACGTCATTCATTCTTCGTCGTGTTATAGTGATCATAACCAGAGTCATGGAATCTTGCATATGACGCCATCGTGATGGCGTTCTCTTCATTGCGTCACCGTCAGGCAGTCGCTGTCAAGCATCCGGTGTCATACCGCAGTCTTCGCGCTGTCCTCTTCGTATACTCGTCATCATTCCATGGTCCCGAACGCGGTCATCGTCACGCTATGGTCGTTTTACCATCGTCGCCATTTAGAATCGTAATTTCATTGACCCCGTGCGTCGTCGTCATACGGCCCTTCTTGTTACATGGATGTCATTTCTTCTTCGCCATTTTATTGTCGGCGCTAGGTCGTTGCCACACAGTCATCATCATGTCGTCATGCTCTAGGGTGATCTAGGGAAGTGAGTGTCGTAGTAAAATGAGTTCATATAAATCAAGCAATGCAAGTCTTAGAATGACGATTATTGATTTATGATAAACTTCCCTTCCGTGAAACGGTGTGTCGGTACATTGCTTGAAGGGTAATTGCGTTAGCATTGACAGTCGTCGTCAATGTTAACTTTTTTTATTAGAGGCGTTTTTCTTTGATTGTATGCGTGGATTTTCATTTATTGGGTGCATATTCTACGGCTATGGTCACTTTCTGTGCATTTTATTTGAGTGTTAGCTCCCACCACTGTTATAATCCCAGTAAGGGATTGACAGCATCTTCAAATACAAGTAAAAGAGAAAAAATGCTTGCTTTGCGTCTTCATTTTAATTACGTGCCACTTTTGTTTAAAACACTGAACGAAAGCTTATGGGCCTTATAGTTACGCAGAAATCGCCGCAAAGTTCTCCGAACATCTGGAAATAGTGTTAGAACTCATTTTCCGGCTTAAACTTCGAACAACGCGGTAAACGTTTTTCCTCCCACCAACTAAAACCTTTGAGGCCGAACGTTTGCCCAGCCTTCTTAAGGCACAGCGCGGGTAAACCCATTGCCGCTTTCGAAGCTCCTCCTAATTAGCACTGTACTCGAAGTCTACATAACGATGGCCTTTCGTCGAATGCGTATAACGGCCACCGACCAACCTACGAATGTTTTACGCGGACTCCTTGATAATTGGTTCATAACAAGTCGGCAACTGGGGTTTCGAAACACGTCAAATATTTGTTGGATGGATGGATGGATACAACTTTCTTGTACGTCCGGCAAGGTTTAACGCGACCCGGGCTCAGGTCTCCCATGGAGGAACGTCAAGGCCCTGCCTCAACGCCGCCTCACGGGCTTGCTGGACTGCCCACGTCTGGATTCCGAGGTCTGAGCTGCGCAGAGCGGCGGCCCACCTCGACGACAGGGTCTCCGGAGTAACTGCCATCCCTCCTATAACTACATTGCACTCCCACAGCATGTGTTTGAGTGTTGCTGGTCCTTCCTGGCACAATTTGCACGTGTCGTCCTGATGCTTATCTGGGAAGATGCGTTTGAGACGGAATGGATTAGGGAACGTGTTTGTCTGGAGTTGTCGCCAGGCGACGGCCTGCCTCCTGTTCAATTTGGGACTCGGCGGGGGGTATATCCTTCTGGCGTTCAAATATGCACTGGTGATGTCGTTGTATCTTGTGAGCCTGTCCCGTTCTGCTCGAGAAGCGTTCGCTATCGTGCGAGAGGCGTTTCCCTGTTCGGCGCGGCGGGTCATGTCTCGCGCCGTCCGGTGCGCCGTCTCGTTTAGGTTCGGGAGCGCGTCGCCTTCCGTGGTGACGTGCGCGGGGAACCATATGATCCTCGAGTTCGCGGTTTTGGATCTGCCCGCTTTGGCCAGAATGGACATGGCTTCCTTGGAAATTCGACCTTTGGCATAATTCCTTACTGCCGTTTGCGAGTCACTTAGTACGACTTCGCATTCCTGTTCTGTGAGGGCTAGCGCAATCGCTACTTCCTCCGCTATTTCTGAGTGTTTGGTGTATACACTACATGTGGTTCTGAATTTTGATTCTGCGTCTATGACTACGGCGGCGTATGTTTGGCCGTTCGCATATTCGGCTGCGTCGACAAAGCGCGCGTTTCTGTCCCTGCCGAATGAACGGAGCAGAGCCTCGGCTCTTGCCTTTCGTCTACCTCGGTTGTAATCGGGGTGCACGTTTCTTGGGATGGTTGCCACCGTAATGGTCTCTCTGATTTTGTTGGGGATTGGCATTTTCTGGCCGTGCTGGTTGTGGTACGTTATGCCGAGCGTGTTCATAATGTGTCTTCCCGTCGTGGTGGTCGACAGGCGTTCGAGCTGCGAGATGCGTTGTGCTTCGGCTATTTCTTCTATGGTGTTGTATATGCCCAGCTGAGTCAGGAGCTCGGTGCTCGTCGATTCCGGTAGGCCCAGGGCTATCTTGTACGTTTTCCTTATGAGCGTGTTAATCTTGTTCTTTTCCGCGACGTGCCAGTTGTGGTAGGCGGCTACATAGGCGATGTGGCTGACAACGAATGAGTGGATCAGTCGAATGACGTTGTCTTCCTTCATGCCCGCGTGTCTATTGGTTATTCTCTTTATGAGTCTCGTGGCGCTGATGACTTTGCCTTCGATCTTCCTCACGGTTTCACCGTTAGCTCCGTTGGCCTCAATGATCATTCCGAGGATTTTGATCTTGTTCACTTTGGGGATTGCGTTTCCGTCTTGGGTGTACAGGCGGATTTCCTCGTACTCCCGGGGTCCTGTGTAGCTCTTTGGTGGCATGCCTCTGCGCGTGGGCCGGTAAAGGAGTAGTTCGGACTTGCTCGGGGAGCATTTGAGGCCCGTTCCTTGGAGGTACTCTTCCACTTTGTTAATGGCCGTTTGTAGTGCGTGTTCAATTTGCCCATCACTGCCGCGGTCTGCCCATATCGTTATATCGTCTGCATATATAGCGTGGTGGATTCCTTCGATTTCGCGTAGTTTGCTGGGGAGACCCAGCATGACTAAGTTGAAAAGGAGCGGAGATATAACTGAGCCCTGGGGGGTACCTCCACTTCCCTGGGCTCGTTCTTCGGACTCGAGGTCGCCAACCGTAAGGGTGGCTTTGCGATCGTTCAGAAAGTCCCTCACGTAGTTGTAGGACCTTTCCCCCAGGTTCAGATTAGACACTTGTTTAAGGATCGACTCGTGAGCGACGTTGTCGAATGCTTTCTCCAGGTCTAGTCCTAGGATGGCTCTGGTGTTTCTTGTCTTGTCGTCAAGGATCTGGTTCTTTAGTTGTAACATGACGTCCTGCGTGGACAGGCGGGATCGGAAGCCTATCATGGTGTGGGGGTAGGCTTCCGTCTCTTCTAGATGGCTGTTGATACGGTTCAGGAAGGCGTGTTCCAAGACCTTACCCACGCACGACGTGAGAGAGATTGGGCGTAGGTTCTCCAAACTCAACGGCTTTCCGTGCTTGGGTATGAAGATAGCCTTGGACCTCTTCCACTGCTCCGGGATGCGGCCTTCTCTCCAGCACTTGTTCATATAGCCCGTGAGTTTGGTAACAGATTTGTCGTCCAGGTTTTTGAGCGTTTTGTTGTTAACCCTGTCCGGTCCTGGGGCTGACTTGCTGTTGAGTCCTTGGAGTGCCGTTCTGATTTCCGCCTCACTATTTGTGAGCATCATTTGTTTCTTCTCCAACAAGCTGGCTGCATTGCTCTCTTTTTTTTTTGCTTTGCCCCCCATAAACTGTTTCCGTGTGGGTGTTTCAATTAACATATTTCATCGGAAGGCAAGAGGGAGCTTGAAAGCTTTGCCGGGAGCGGTCTACATTAAATCGTATGCACAAAGCCCACGTGAACTCCAGCCATCGTACAAGTGGACGGGTTCGCAGTTTCACACGTAAGCTGTTCTGCGCGATATAATTTTTTTACAACAATTGAAGCGTCTAAGTTCTTTAATAACGGCGCTTGAGTTGAAGCTCTACCTCTGAGTCAACTCCAATCTCTCTGTTCAGATACACATTAAACGTAGAGATGCTCAAGGAAGACAACCACTGAACGAACGTGAATGAGTAACGCCACATTAAAGACTACGCTAAGCACTAGCCAAAGCGCGAAGCCGGCTTTTAATTTAGACTTCTATTTCCTTGTTTCTTTCAAAATAATGGCCAGCAATTGACGAGTCTAAGAAAAATGTAAAAACAGAGCGCAGGAATTTATAACACGGTTTCGGAAATTAAAAGCGCAAAACACACAAGGATGAAGGAAAAGAAGAAGACGACAGCACCAGTGTCGTGTTCTTATTCTCCTTCGTACTCGTCTGTTTTGCGCGGTTAATTTCCGAAACCTGAATCGCCACCAACTCGCCCAGTTTTCTCATCTAGTTTCATAACACTGAAATAAAATCAAACAGCACATTTTCGTCGACTGCATTTGTTCGAGCCCCTGAAGCGATTAAATTCGCTCCATAGGAGTTGAGAGGTTGCGTGAAATTGATGCAACGTCCATGGTCCTGCAAAAAGTCCTACGCACCAATTCGCAATCGATTTTAGAGCGGTGTAGAATCGATCACATTTGCTCGTTTTAGGTGGTCGTTTCCTTTTTCTTAGACGGAATTAAACGCAGGAGGAGTCACCTTTTGCTGGCGATAGGTAAACGTTAGCGCTTGGATTATAATACACGATGTAAAGTTGTAATTGTGTGAACACTGCCACACTTGTAATACATAATTAAAACCGAAGAACGCGTATCAACACTAAGACCCTTAACTGTCATCAGAAGTTTCGAAAAATTGACAAAAAGTGTGGATTTTTAATAAACCGACATTTACTACGCCATTCTTTTTCTAAAAAGATATGATACCTGGAATACTTATAGCGCGTTTTCTGCTCTAGTTGAAAAAAAAGTTGCAAATTGTATTGTGTATTTTTTTACTTGTGTGCGCAAACTACAAGGTCGTGTAACCTTTGTAATGACGAGTTTTACTCGTCATCCGCTGTTAAGGAGCTGAACGTATCTCTCGGAAAGTTGCCGTTGCAAGAAAGCAAGCGGATATGTTTGGGGCAAGCAAGTTCGTTGCAGATACACTAATGCGACAATTATCACCCTAATTGATGCAGCCAGTAATTATCGAAAATTCCAGCACCTTCGAATGAGCCTTGAACGACTTTCCTTGGTTTGTGGTGAAGTACTTTTGGTGGCCATAAGTATAACACTTTGACGAGTATAAAAATTTGATGTGCATCAAGAAAACAGTATCCTTGGTCAAGGGGTCAGGAAGAGTATTCATTCGCGGTGAGTGAGTGAGTGAGTGAAACAACTTTATTTTGTCCACTATAGACGCAAGTAAACTCCACGCCACCTGGCTAGGCCCACTCGGGGACCATCAGGTGGAACCTGACGGCCCTGTCGCGAGTTTTTCACATTACTATTTTTTTTTCACTCAGCCTCATACTGGGTGAACTTCTGCACTCTTACGATATTACTTCCAGATGATGGGCATCGGCCCTGTTTGAACGGTCACGCGACGGTTACAGTGGCTACATTTGACGATACAGAAGGCACATGGTGCCGCGCAAAGGGAACACTTTTATTCCAACTGTTGCAGCACGTTGGAATCAACTGGACACTTCTACAAATTTGTTGCAATTGCGTATTGGTGCGGCGCATTGTACGCCCGATCGCGCGAGGAATCGTACCATTGGTCGTCTGCTCGACTCTGCCGTAGGCGTAGTCATCTGCTCGACTCGGCCGTAGGCGTAGTAGTCTGCTCGACTCGGCCGTAGGCATAGTCGTCTGCTCGACTCTGCCGTAGGCGTAGTCATCTGCTCGAGTCTGCCGTAGGCGTAGTCATCTGCTCAACTCGGCCGTAGGCGTAGTAGTCTGCTCGACTCGGCCTACGGCATAGTCGTCTGCTCGACTCTGCCGTAGGCGGTCGAGATCGCTTTCGTACCTACGCGGTTGGCGTGAAAAGAGGGCGAAATCGCGGGCCTGACGTGATTGCGCGTGAATTCCAGTGGTACGCAAGACCATTTGGACGACAGCCATGGTATGCATACGGACAGAAACAATGCTGACAACTCTTATCTAAGTTTTACTTGAGGTAACGTTGCATCTGTCCTTTATTTGACGCACTATTACTCACACACAATAGCGCAATAGCATAATTGCCCAATAGCGTTTGTGCAAGCGCTATTAATGCCGCATATCATCTGTCTACGCGGCCCGCGAAACGACTGCGGGGTTTGACAATGGAGCAGGTTACGACAAAGCCGTGACGAGCGAACGCTGGGGGTAAAGCATGGCGTCTGGTCGGCCATTCGTTCTGCCGGTTGCCGCAATCGACGGCAAAAAGTGCAAATGCTAAGTGTGCGTCGGATTACTGGTGCTAATTACTCACACAAATTACGCCTTTGTCCGCGTGCTGTAATGTAATCTCCGTCTACCACTTGTGGCGTTTTCTGTCATTGCGCAGTCCAACAAACCGCGTTAGCGTACAAAGAACGACTGACGGGGTTCCCGACACCGGCGTAAAAAGCAATCGATAAACACCTTACATGGTGAACGCGTCATTTTGGAAGGCCCGGCGAAGTTGCGACAGACGTTTCCTGATGCACAGATTCCAGCCTCGTTTCCGTGATGTTATCAGAGGCACTCACTCCCAAACTCAATATGAAGGCACTCCATTAGACAAAACCTGCTAGAACTGGGGCGGAGGGCATCTCTCCTTTCCTTTTTTTTATAGCGAAGCTGTAGACTTCCACCGTCCAAGGAAATTTTCGTGTCGTTGTAGGCTTGGTAAGCAAAAAACTCCCCGTACGTGGGCCAATCTTGGAGATAGTGCAATGCCGTGCCGGTCCGTGGCGGAGGTGAAGCAGGCGTTAAGCAGACCCCATACGTGAGCCGATCCCGAAGACAGTGCAATGCCGGGCCGACCCGCGGCGGAGCTGCAGTTCCCCATTAAGGGGACCACATATACAGCTTCGTTGGTCATCCTTATACACAGAGTGAAAGGGTACTGAGGTTTTTTTTGACAACACTGAATTATCGTGTTTTCCCTGGATCAGACCGTTGGTTACTGCAATTAACCGCAGCAGATCGTGAATGACCGCGGAAGCGTATACTGTTTGTTTCCTAATAGCATTGTACGCAACATGTTATGGTCATTGTTCAGTATACCTGACTCTGTGCACTTACTTGGTTGTTCAAAAGTCAAAGTAAGAAGTAATGTTACAACTTTACTACCACCATCACAAACAACGGAGGACGACACAGACAGCAATAAAGAAAAAAAATATATTCAGTTACACTTATTGGCAGTAATGCTGAATTATTAATGATAAGTTTTTGAGAAGCTAGACGTTGCTTCCCGACCACTTAACCTTTTTTGCTCGCTCGCTCGCTCACTCACTCACTCACTCACTCACTCACTCACTCACTCACTCACTCACTCACTCACTCACTCACTCACTCACTCACTCACTCACTCACTCACTCACTCACTCACTCACTCACTCACTCACTCACTCACTCACTCACTCACTCACTCACTCACTCACTCACTCACTCACTCACTCACTCACTCACTCACTCACTCACTCACTCACTCACTCACTCACTCACTCACTCACTCACTCACTCACTCACTCACTCACTCACTCACTCACTCACTCACTCACTCACTCACTCACTCACTCACTCACTCACTCACTCACTCACTCACTCACTCACTCACTCACTCACTCACTCACTCACTCACTCACTCACTCACTCACTCACTCACCGACCGACCGACCGACCGACCGACTCACTCATTCACTCACTCACTCACTCACTCACTCACTCACTCACTCACTCACTCACTCACTCACTCACTCACTCACTCACTCACTCACTCACTCACTCACTCACTCACTCACTCACTCACTCACTCACTGGAGAAACCCTGGAGGTTAATCACCATTTCGCTTGCTCGCTTCGATGGAAACAAACTCCATAGAAAGCCAGAAACTTAATGGACTGGCACACACCTCGCTTATGTACACTCTGAAGGACGTAACTGTCACTCTGGCGCTATAGAAATTATTATACGAGGTTACTATTTATGAACTCCATATTTTGTTTCTCTCTAGGTATGGCTTTTTAAATCTTGTATGTAGCCCTGATGCGCAAAGTTTTATTTTACCTGCTGTATTTTTTTCCTTTCTTTCTTTCTTTCTTTTTCCTTTTTTGCACGTTCGATTGTGGCCGCTATGTTGCGTTGTAGCGCTTGAATTGCAAACTTTCTGCTTCTTATAAAACATAATGAATCCTCCCAGCTGCTTACTTTGATTTAGTGGTTTTGGAACTGCCCTAAACGGCCCCAACGTATTTTTTTTTTCACGCATCGCCTTCACAGTGCTGAATTTCGCTTTCCCTAAATAAACCTCACCATACCGTATCATTCTCAGTAGCAGCAGCACTCAAACTACTGGAGAACTCGGTAACGTTGGTGGTTGCGTCCCATTTCGTATTGATCTCAAGCAACCTTCATGCGATAGTCAAAAAGAAGACATGAAGAGACCCCGATTTTCCGGCCCCAAGGTTAGATTGTCGCAATAACCTCTCACTTACCAGCTTCACCTGAGTTCACGCAAAACAGAAAGAAAAAAAAATAAGAAAGCAAACCGAAACCTAAACGTCCAGCTTTGAAGTGGTCATAGCAGTGCGAGGATAAGCTTCACCGAATGACATATTTTCATCGCAAATCCTTTGAGCAAGAGAGACCTACAAAGACGGTCCTGGAGGAACGGACTTAAGCGAGTGTGCTAGAAAGAAAAGAAAAGCCTCAAGAAGAACACGACTGAAGGGACACCGGACGCAACAATCCTGCGTTTTTTTTTTGTTCATTCCGGGTTCTTATGCTTTAAGCTCTTGCTGCTTCTCTTCCTGTTCACTCCATTTTGTAAGACCGTCTTTTCAGCATTTTGATTTCGCAGCTGGGACCTGCATCAAGTTTTTTGTGCGTTTTTTGTGCGTCTTTTGTGCACCATTCACCTTGAAGAAGATCTTGGGACCATGGCCTCACATGTCGCAGCTGCAAAAGGCCACAAAGGCTCTGCTGCGATATTTGAAGGCTACTGGACTGAGTCTGTCATCCGGACTGAGTGACCGAACGATATCCCCAGTAGACTTTCTCTTCTTCTTCTAATCTTTTTGTCCCCTTTTCCCTTTCCCCAGTGTAGGGTAGCCAACCGGGCTCAGTCCTGGTTAACCTCCCTACCTTTCCTTTATCATTTGCTCTCTCTCTTTGTGCGTGTTTTCCACTATCGTTTCCGTCCTTGAGAGCATGTCTGAGACGTTCTCTTTACGCCTTTTGCTGAATTTGTTAGACCAGCATCCCGTATTTCGCCCGAAACTTCGCAAACGAGCCTGATTACACTAGATGATTTGAGCATCACGTGTAATATGTTTATTTTATGTTACTGCGTTAACTTTTGCTGCTTTCTACCCGTCCGCGTTGCAATCATTCCTTGACTTTACACCAGAATGCGGAAAGACGTGCAAAGCAGCGTAGCTACGAGTGGACAAGGAGGGTCCCATGCGGCTGAGTGATTGATTGATTGATTCATTGATTGATTGATTGATTGGCGCACTCGTCCATTGATTGATTGTTGCTTTGATTGATTTGTGCATTCCTTATTTGTTTCATGGTTTCCAAATACCTGAAGTTGCACACGGCCAAGGAGGAATTTAGGGGAAATTTGTTTTCATAGATGAAAAAAAAAACTAACTACGCAGATCTTACGCACATTTCTGGGATCTCTGTGACAAGACGCTTTCTTTGAAGCGGTAAATAAATGCTCGAATACTGTTCCTACTACGCTGCTCGTTCTGCAGAAAAACGTTTCAGCGCCCGCCCCGCAAATCAGCAAGAGGCGCAAAGGCCACGCTCATAGGGGGTCGGCATTCTGACTCATCAACACACTCGCGCTTACACACTCATCTCTTTCAATACACGAAGCTCGGTGCGAGTGAGTGGAGAAGGCCGTAAGTAGACGCGACTGTGGTTACGAGAACCCACGAGTGCGAGCTAACCTGAGTACCAACGTTAGTTAGTGCCGCTCAGTGTGATTGTACGTGAGTATTAACGTGATGGAGAAGGTACGTGTGAGTATGCGCTGACCTGAGTATCGAGGTGAATGAGTGCCTCTGAGCGGGACTGGACTTTAATATGATCACGTGCGTGTACCAATGCCCCCCTCGACTCCACCCCCCATCCCCTCCCTCCCACGCAACCAATAAACACGACCGCTCATTGCACCGTCTCTGGGATCATCAATATAATACAAAATTGGTCGAGTTGTTGTTGGTTTCATTATCCTCACACTGTGAAAAAAAGTGAAGTGAAAGAGAGAGACAAGACAGCGCCATCAACTAAATCTTTCCAACTTTATTGATAGAAAATACTGATAAGAAAGTATTTCTCACTAGCCGAAGCAACCGAAGTCTTGGGTTCACCCCTACTTTTGTTGAATAAACATGAGATCAGGAATACGGCGTATCAGATAATTCCTAAATGCTAACCGCACCGTAATGTTTTGTCACTGTAGCATAATACGAAAGTTGACATTGAAGCAAAATGTATGAAACAAAACGCTTGAGATTTTGAAACTTTCGCTCCGGCAGTCGTGTTTGGCGTCCTAAGGGAACTTCGTTGGCGTTTTCTCACATGCTTACTAAAGATTGTTGCTTTTGGTGGGGTGTTCTTGAAGACATAGCGCACAGGGCTATTGGTAGCATTTTTCAGAAGTCATACAATCGAAAGTTTTCAAGAGGCGCGAGGGATCTGGGGATCAACCTTCTGTGGTTGCTTAGTGGCTCTGGTGTTGGGCTAATAAGCACGAGGTCTCGGGATCGAATCAGCTGACATAAGGATATATATAATGGACAGAACTGAACATACTATCAGGAACGGAGGAAGCTTAAAAGCAGTGAAGAAGAAAGAAGGAATAGGCAAGCATCAGACGTATGCGTTAAGCGACAAAGCCGGCAATATCATTACTAATATGGATGAGATATTTCAAGTGGCTGAGGACTTCTATAGACATTTATACAGTACCAGTGGCACCCACGGAGATAATGGAAGAGAGAATAGTCTAGAGAAATTCGAAATCTTACAAGTAACGCCGGAAGAAGTAAAGAAAACCTTGGAATCTATGCAAAGGGGGAAGGCAGCTGGGGAGGATCACGTAACAGCAGATTTGTTGACGGATGGTGGGCAGATTGTTCTAGAGAAACTGGCTACCCTGTATAGGCAATGCCTCATGACCGCGAGCGTAGTGGCATCTTGGAAAAACGCTAACATAATCCTAATCCATAAGAAAGGGGAAACCAATGACTTGACAAATTATAGACCGATCAGCTTACTGTCCGCTGCCTACAGAGTATTTACTAAGGCAATCGCAAATAGAATCAGGAGCACCTTTGACTTCTGTCAACCAAAGGACCAGTCAGGATTCCGTAAAGGCTACTTAACAACAAACCATATCCACAATACCGATCAGGTGATAGAGAAATGTTCGGAATAAAACCAATCCTTGTATATAGCTTTCATTTATTACGAGAAAGCCTTTGATTCAGTCGAAACCTCAGCAGTCACGGAGGAATTATAGAATCAGGGTGTAGAGCCGTATGTAATAATACTGAAAGATATCAATAGTGGCTCAACAGCCACCGTAGTTCTACATAAAGAAAGCAACAAAATCCCAATGAAGAAAGACATGAGGCAGGGAGATACAATCTCTTCAATGCTATTCACAGCGTGTTTACAGGAGGTATTCGGAGACCTGGATTGGGAAGAATTGGGGAGACGAGTTAAGGGAGAATATCTTAGTAACTTGCGACTCGCTGATGATGTTGCCTTGTTTAGTAACTCAGGGGACCAATTGCAATGCACGCTCACTGATCTGGAGAGACAAAGCAGAAGGGTGGGTCTAAACATTAATCGGCTGAAAACTAAAGTAGTGTTTAAGTGTCTCGAAAGAGAACAGCAGTTTATGATAGGTAGCGAGGCACTGGAAGTGGTAAGGAAATACGTCTACTTAGGGCAGGTTGTGACCGCGGATGCGGATCATGAGACTGAAATAATCAGAAGAATAAGAATGGGCAGGGGTGTGTTCGGCAGACATTCTCAGTTCATGAACAGCAGGTTGCCATTATCCCTCAAGAGAAAAGTGTATAACAGCTGTGTGTTACCAGTACTCACATACGGGGCAGAAACCTGGAGCCTTACGAAAAGGGTTCCACTTAAATTGAGGATGACGCAACGAGCTGTGGAAAGAAGAATGATGGGTGTAACCTTAATGGACAAGAAAAGAGTAGATTGGGTGAGGGAACAAATGCGAGGTATTGACATCCGTGCTGAAATCAAGAAAAAAAATGGGCATGGGCAGGACATGTAATGAGGAGGGAAGATAACCGATGACCGTGAAGGGTTACGGACTGGATTCCAAGGGACGGGAAGCGTAGCAGGGGGCGGCAGAAAGTTAGGTGGGCGGATCAGATTAAGAGGTTTGCAGGTAGAACATGGCCATGATTAGTATATGACCGGGGTAGATGGAGAAGTAAGGGAGAGGCCTTTGCCCTGCAGTGGGCGAAACCAGGCTGATTACATATATATATATATATATATATATATATATATATATATATATATATATATATGTATATATATATATATATGTATTGTCGCGAAGCACTTTGAGCAGTAAGCGTTCGCAACTAGAACGTTGGAGCAGCGAGAGGTAGTGTAGCCGACCGAGCACCGAAACAAGGTTGTTCTTTCTCGTCGTCGTTGTCTCTCTCCTAGCCACAGCCCCACTGCTCCCTATTTTACAGTACAATTATCTCCCCCGCGGAAAAGGAAGCCGTCCCGGCGACCTACGGGTAGGACAGCACAGGCGGATCATAGTAGGGCTTGAGGCGCTGGGCATGCACAATTTCGCGTCCACGGCGGCGATGATCCAAAGGTAGCTCGAGGGGTTCCACAATATAGTTGACTGGAGACGTTTGTTTGATCCAAGGAGGTTATATAAAAACTGCTGGAGTGGAGGTCTCCTATACTGGCCAATGGGCTCAGGTGAAGCCGGTGGCGGCCATCTTGCGGGGGGCAAGAAGCGGCTTGCCAAGCGCATCGCAGCGTTGTTCTCCGCCTTTTCCAGTGGTTTTTATTTGTTTAACGGATTTTAAAGTTCCAGTGAAACACTGTGGGCTATGAGGAGAGCTGCATTGGAGGTCTGGGGATCGATTTAGACCTCCTGAATTTTTTTAACGCTCACTAATATCCGAGTATAAGGGCGTTTTTCCATTTCATCGGCACCAACATGCGGCTGCTGCAACCGGGATAGAGCCCGTGACCTGGGGATCAGGATATGTCTTAGCCAAGACCCACTGCAGCATGTTTTACAGGCCGTAAAGTAAAATGAATTCGTACAGTATTTAGCGTTTATTCATCCTCTTTATGCACTCTCTTGAAATGTAGAAATTGAACAATCTTGAAAGTTTTCATAAAGAAATGCAATTCAAAGCACAAGAAATAGCAACGCATGCAACAAATCTAAGTCACTAATAAGTGCAGCATTTTGAGAAGGCAAAATGAGAAACAGAACTTCCAGTGCTATTGAAAATAAGAACATATACTGCATTAAATAAGAAACCTGACTTTCACACTGATACAGGGAACTTATGTTCATCAAAGCAACAGACACCATTAAGTTCGTAGTGTTTGTGTCCAGCTAACACATAAAGAGCAAAGGATCGAAGGACCAACATTAATTCTGGTGAGTTACACAATGAGGTTACACAACATCACCAGCAACATGAAATTCGAAGATCAAACCATTTGTATTTTGGCAAACATATAGTGTTTTTTGGCTGAAAGAAGGCAAGACATGATTTAATAGCAAATTAATATAACACACGCGCAAGTAGCAAAACAAAAGAAAGTAGTAGAATTCGTGAAGTGCTATACTGAGCTGGAGACTAAACAGCACATCATTACCCCTTCAGAAGGCACAGTTATGCATGGCTTGCATGAAGCCACATATCCAAATGACACAACCTCGTCACAAACATTTGTTTGGCAAATACAAACAGTGGTACTATTCGCTGTTAATGCCATGACTGATGCTAAATACTGAATTTTCCTTGATTCTTAAATGTGATTAGCCTTGAAAGTACAGATCTCACTTTGTCCTTTGTAATACACCTATTCCTCTCTTTTGTTATGTGATGAATCCTGATCTTAATGTACAGCTCCAGTACATCTTTGCACAGGCTGTAGACATGATTGTCCAATGGATCGTAGTCCATGAGATGCTGATTCAACTGAGAAAACCAATTTTTCTCTGGCGACAAGCTCAACACTTCCAGTACTAGGTGCTTTGTTTTCAAATGAATTGTCTGAATGCTTTCAGATTCCGCTTGCAACCGACGGAGCCCCTTCTTTGCATTTCACAAAGTGAGATCACATCCTTTGAAGGTGACGCAAGCCCACCTCGGTTCTTTTGTTTCACCAGCGCTGGTTGTTCTTCAGCATAAACAGCTGTAATACACTGATCACAGGTACTTTTTGCAGCAACTTTTCGAGCGACAAACCCTGCAATGTAGGGTACCACTGAACTCACAAATGGAGAGAGGCTTTCAGGGTAGTCAACTCGATGCGTGTAGTCATGGTCCTCAGCTTGTAGTATGGAATGCCTTTGAATCCCAGTGACATCTGTAGTTGCATTGTCCTGATATGCAATAACAGACGCGCCCAAGACAGACACAACGTCTTGTGAACATTTTCCAGATTCGGAGGACTTCACTTCCGTC
The DNA here is from genome assembly GCF_038994185.2 of Dermacentor albipictus. Taxonomy (NCBI): domain Eukaryota; kingdom Metazoa; phylum Arthropoda; class Arachnida; order Ixodida; family Ixodidae; genus Dermacentor; species Dermacentor albipictus. The sequence goes on along the minus strand of NC_091828.1, from coordinate 86,027,248 downwards.
TGCAGAAGAAGACGCTTGTAGGAAGCCATAAACTGGGCTGCTGTCGGATTATTATTGAAGCCGCCTCGCCCTCTGATACAGCCAAAAAAGGTCTCTGCATGATCTTGGCTCATCTTGTGAGTCAGCAAGTACTTCAAAGGGCCTCTATGAATAAACTCATCAAAAATGTTCTCGGTGCTTTGCATGCATATTAGAAAGCCCAGAAATCCTGTTTTCTTAACACCTTCTAGAACATGCCGTCCTGCTGGGTCCTTGAGAGCGCCAATATACGCTCGAGCATCGGAAAAAAATGCCTTCCAACAGGATTCATTTTGAGTTCTCAAAGGCGCCTTGTAGGACTTCGCCAAGGGATTCCTGGAATTCAGAATGTCAAACAAATGGTCGAACAACCTCACAAACCTAGCTGTAGCAGCGGCACCTCTGAACTGCGGGAGCTTCAGTACCTGCTCACAAAAGTCTAGAGCGTCGGCGACCGAAGCACTCAGCGCTTGGACAGCCAGACGCACCTTCATTTTTTGTTTCGCCCACTCGAGGTGCATTCTTGTTAGCTTATTGCCCAGCCTCAGGCCTTCTTCCCGTTGCAAGGCGTCTAGAGCTTTTATATAAGCCCACTTCACAAACTGCCCTTCATCATCGACAAGATGGCTCACAGTTGCTAACGAGTTTCTGATTAACTTGATCATATGGCATGCGTCTAACATGATATGCACTTTTTTAGAAGAACCATTAGGGCCTTCAAAGCATGTGGAAAAGTGCTCACCACCAAGGCGAAGCGTAGCGCCCAAACTTGCAGCCATGCTAAAATTAGATGATGCACCATCAAATGTCAGAGAGATGACCTCAACCCCAACAGAAGACAATTTTTCAATGCACTGTTTTGTGAGTTCAGCTCTCTCCGAGCCTGTGAGAGAGTCAATCAGAAAATACCCTACAGGTATCTTAAGCCGCATGTTAACTCCAACGAGCACATGGACACAAGCATTCCGTGCTTCAGGAAGGCTGTCATCTTCGAAACCCGTGCCGAAATCGACGTACCCTACCACTCGGTCACCGACCAACTCAACATGCTTTCGTAGCGCCATATCGTCCACAATGAGTGCACAGTAGAGGACTTCAGATCTGGTTCGCACAAGATTCTCTAGAAAAGAGAATGCTTCAGCTGTGAAGCCCGGTTGTCCATCAACAGATCGATACCACTCGCGGAGTGTGCGTTGCGATGGTAGAGCATTATTGAACTTTGATCGGACGTATTCGTAAGCTGCTCGTGAGTAAAAATGCAGAGTAAGGGCAAATGTGCGCAATGCTGGAGGGAATTTCCCTTTCTTTTCGACTCCTGCTCTGTACAGGAGTTGTTGTATGTCACTTGAGAATGCGGCGCCAAATACTTCAGCCCCTTCATCAGATAGAAGTTTTCTTTCTTTGATTGTTCTTATAATCTCCAGGGCTGTCTCATTTCTTTTCTGTAATCTTCGTTTGGTTTGCTGCAGAAGTTTGATCTTTTTCTTTAGGTGCACTGTTTCTTCTTCAGAGGCATATAATCTACCCTTAAGCCATTCCTTGCTAGGCGAAGGTAGAGCAGCCCCTTCATCTTCATCAGGTGCTGCAGGTTCTTTCTCATCCTCATTGCATGGAGGGTCTCGGGACTTTGGTGGTGGCCGTTTCCTTTTAACCTGGAATATGAAATTTCGCTTTATTCTAGTTCAAGGCAATGCAAATCTGCAGTCTTGTTAAATGCAATCGGAGTTAAATGGGAAGGATAGTGCTAACATGCAGTGTCACTGACAAGTACCTTGTAGGCAATGACTACATAAACAAAACAGTTTTACTGTGACGCCAACAGAAATCACATTCTAATATTTTTTTTCGCGAATTCGCATCCCGCAAACTTTTGTCTACGACTGTACTGCTTGCACATCAACTTTTCGAGAAACACTCGCACGCTAACATACCTTGGCATCAGTAGCGCCATGCACGGCAAGATACAATGACCTGGAACACATAGGCTAACGACACTGAACAACTATCGGGATCTTCGCGCCAAGCACAAAGAGCCGAGGCACAAGTTCACTAAAGACACAAGTTCACTAACGGTCAACATGCATCTCCTAGCGTCGTTTGGATTCTCTGACAATAATATTCACGCGCGGCTCCGACAGCCCACTATGTTTTAATAGAAAGCAGCAACTGTCTTGAGCATTTATCATGCTTACCGGCGCCTGTAGTCGCTCCGGGAACGCGGGAAACACTGCCGGTACTGTGCCTGGGCGCAGCCGCGTCGTTTGTCCGGTCCGGTCAAAGCATTCCGGAGTAAAATGAACCGAACACAAGCGGTCTACGTCTTTTGATTTCCAGCCTTCACGACGAACAGCACGTTCCCAAAGTGCACGCACCTCAGCATCCTTTGGAAACCTAGCAGTAAAGACATTAACGGTTAAGGGCGCGCCTTTGGGCGCTCGCATGCGCGCCGCAATGCAAGGAGCACGGCAGCACGACAGGTCAGAATCAGCTTTCACGTGCGCAACTTACTTGTGAAATGTGACTCCTGGCGTTATCTTCACACGGTTTGTGCAACCGTAAGCCACGCATGGGCCAACCATGCTTGTTCCGGTGGTGTTGCGTGCTGTGCATGTGAATAAGCAGCACTTCTTCGTGTACACATGTACCAACACATCCACACACTGGGCGCGCGCTGCCGAGAATGGCTCGCTTTCTGCCCCCCGCAAGATGGCGTCGCGGCGGCTTCACTTGACGGGCGCCCCCTCCACTCCAGCAATTTTCTTTAACCTCCTTGGTTTGATCACGCGGTATGGGCCTTGGTACTTCGACGCGAGTTTCGGTGACAGTCCGGTGGTAGAGGCTGGAACCCAAAGCCACACTAGCGAGCCAGGAGCATAGGATACAGGAGCATTGGAACTATCTCGATGGTGCTTCTGGCGTTGCTGGTCTGCTGATGTAAATATACGGGAAAGCTTGCGACACTCTTCTGCGTGTGCAGCAGCTTCGGATAGGGTAGTTGTTTCCGTGGAGTCAGGGCGGTACGGAAGGATAGTATCCATTGTGGAAAAAGGTTCGCGTCCGTACAGGAGAAAGAAGGGCGAAAATCCTGTGGTAGTCTGCGTGGCGGTGTTGTAAGCGTAGGTCAGAAAAGGTAGAACATGGTCCCATTTGGTTTGGTTGGATGCAACGTACATGGCCAGCATGTCACCAAGAGTGCGATTAAAGCGCTCGGTCATGCCATTAGTCTGCGGATGATACGCAGTAGTGGTGCGATGAATGATGCGGCATTCTTTGAGGAGAGCCTCGATGACGTCGGAGAGGAAGACGCGGCCTCTGTCACTGAGTAATTCCCTGGGAGCTCCGTGGCGAAGGATGATGTGGCGCAGGAGAAACCAGGCGACGTCACGTGCAGAAGCGCTGGACAAAGGGGAAGTTTCCGCATAGCGCGTAAGATGGTCGATGGCCACGATTACCCAGTGATTGCCATCTGATGTGGTTGGCAGAGGTCCGTAAATGTCGATGCCTACTCGATCAAAAGCACGTGCTGGGCAAGGCAAAGGCTGCAATGGGGCGGTTGAACGACGAGGAGGATCTTTACGGCGTTGGCAAACCAAACAGGAGCGGACATAATGATGGATGAATCGATACATCCCCCGCCAGTAGTAACGAAGGCGTAGACGCGCGTATGTCTTCAGTACCCCTGCATGTGCGCACTGGGGATCGTCGTGGAACGCTGCGCAAATATCCGAACGCAGGTGTCGCGGGATGACAAGCAACCATTTGCGGCCGTCCGGGAGGTAGTTGCGACGGTACAGGAGCCCGTCGCGAATGGAGAAGTGATGTGCTTGGCGACGTAATGCGCGATTGTTAGTGGGTGTTGATGGGCTGGACAAAAAACGCAGCATGGACACAATCCATGGGTCTTTCTTCTGCTCCAGAAGAATGTCCGTGGCAGCAAGGGAAGACTCGGACAATGAGGCTTTCGGGAAGCGAGCCTCGTATGTTAGTGGCGAACGAGACAAGGCATCCGCATCCGAATGTTTTCGGCCAGAACGATACAGTACGCGAATGTCATACTCCTGCAGTCGAAGGGCCCATCGAGCAAGACGACCGGACGGTTCTTTTAAGGATGACAGCCAGCACAGCGAATGGTGATCAGTTATGACGTCAAACGGGCGGCCATAAAGATACGGACGGAATTTGGTTATGGCCCAAATTATAGCGAGGCATTCCTTTTCTGTGACAGAATAGTTCGATTCAGGTTTAGTGAGTGCACGACTGGCGAAGGCAACGACGTACTCATCGAAGCCGGCCTTTCTCTGAGCGAGAACGGCCCCAAGGCCAACGCCACTGGCATCCGTGTGTATTTCAGTTGGAGCGCTGGGGTCGAAGTGGCGCAGGATTGGTGGTGACGTCAAGAGACGACGCAGCTTTGTGAAGGCGGCATCGCAATCCCGTGACCAGGTTGAAAGGTTGTGGCCACCATGAAGAAGCCGCGTTAAAGGTGCAATTATAGTGGCAAAATTGCGGATGAAACGGCGAAAGTAGGACGCTAATCCAATGAAGCTGCGCAGTTCTTTCAAAGTCGTTGGTCGGGGAAACTGGGCAACAGCTTGTAGTTTCGCCGGATCAGGAAGTACACCTTCTTTCGACACGACATGGCCGAGGATGACCAGCTGCCGGGCAGCGAAGTGGCACTTCTTCAAGTTAAGCTGGAGGCCAGCATCGGCGATGCACTTTAGGACGCGTTCAAGTCGAAGTAAGTGGGAAGGAAAGTCCGGTGAAAAGATAACGATGTCGTCCAGATAACACAGGCATATCTGCCATTTGAGGCCGCGCAAGATGTTGTCCATCATTCTTTCAAATGTGGCAGGCGCATTACACAGGCCAAATGGCATCACGGTGAATTCAAATAAACCCTCAGGTGTGATGAAGGCCGTTTTCGGACGGTCTGACTCAGCCACTCGCACTTGCCAGTACCCGGATCGTAAGTCTAAGGATGAGTAGAATTCAGCGCCTTGGAGACAGTCTAGCGCATCGTCAATGCGGGGTAGCGGATAAACGTCCTTGCGAGTGATCTTATTAAGTCGCCGGTAGTCCACGCAAAAGCGAATTGTGCCATCTTTCTTTTTTTACCAGCACTACAGGAGAAGCCCAGGGACTGTGCGAAGGTTGTATGACACCGCGTTGGAGCATGTCTGCAACTTGCTCAGCGATCACGCTACGCTCCGTGGCGGATACACGATACGGTCTGTGGCGTAAAGGCGCATGGTTGCCGGTGTCGATGTGATGGACAACAGTGGAAGTACGGCCTAAGCGAGATTGTTGTAGGTCGAATGACGTGCGAAAGCGGTCAAGAAGATGGACGATCTGGGCGTGCTGCGCTGGAGTGAGGTTGGGATCAATACTCTGGTAAAATGTTGGGTCACACGGCGGCGTGGGAGGAGAAACTTGAAGGGCCAGAGCGTCAACCGGAGGAGAAGCCGGGTCGTCAGGCACATCGTAAAGGAAGCGTGGTTCGATTTCGTCGGCATAACCAAGACACTCATTGTGGAGCAGCCTGGCAGGGCAAGGGAACAGGTTCGATACATAAAGTGCGCTCGAACCTTGTCGAATGGCAAGAAGGGCAAAAGGAAGCAAGAAAGGATGGCGGCGAGCAACAAGCGGAGACGGCGTGAAAAGAACTGTGGAGTCGGAAAACCCAATGCAGGAAACGGGTACAAGTGCGGCAGAGTATGGAGGAATCTCGGTGTCGGCGGTGACGAACACACGACTGGAAGTGTCATCAGTATCTTCAAAAACGTTGGTGCTGAATGGCGACAGCGCGAGTTCAGCACGGGCACAATCTATAACGGCATGATGAGAGGACAGAAAGTCCCATCCTAAAATCATGGCATGGGAGCAGCGAGGCAGAACAACGAACTCAATATGGTATAAAGCGCCGCTAATAACAACACGCACGGTACACTTCCCTAAGGGTTCAATCGGCGCAGCGCTAGCTGTACGTAATGAAATGGCTGAATAAGTCGTCGCGACTTTTCTAAGGGTAACACGAAGCTGGTCCGAAATCACTGATATTGCTGCTCCCGTGTCTACAAGCGCATGAACGGCAATGTCTTCTGCATAAACTTCAAGGACGTTCGCAGGAAATAAATGAGGGCTTGAGGAGTTCGCTGAGATCGCAGTTCTTGCCTCTGGAACTGCGGTCCTTAGTTTTCCTCTCGGATAGCTTCAGGACGACGGATAAGCGGCGACAGAGAACGCCGACGGGGAGACGGAGACCGACGGGTATTGAAGGGTCGGGAAAGAGGAGACGAGGCTTCGAAGGGCTGAGCGGCAGTAGCAGAACGGGACGGAGAGCCGAAACCGTTACTTTGTGCCCTCGGAGAATCCGAAGGATACCATCCACGCCGGCGGCAAAGCCGTGCTACATGCCCAGGTAGGCCACACGAATAACAGATAGGCCGATTGTCATGGGTGCGCCATGGATTGAGAACAGCGGGCGTAGACTGTTGGAAATATTGGCGAGGTGGGCGCACGGGCTGCTGTGGCGGCCAGTAGCTGCTTGGGGGGGCAGGAGAATATGTTGCAGCTGCTTGCGGAGGTGAGGGAAAGGCGCTGGTAAGTCTGGATTGATTACCTGCAGAAGGAGGCCTTGGATTGGCGACAACGGCAGCGTACGTAAGTGGCACAGGCGTACGAGGCGGCTGATGAGCAAGTGGTACTGCGTTAGCGACTTGCTCCTGTATCAGGTGACGGAGATCTGGAGACAAGCGCGGCTCTGAGGCTGAAGCGACTGGCAGAAGAGAGAGTTGGCGCGCCACCTCTTCTCGGACAAATTGCTTGATGCTGTCGAAAAGGTCTGAAGTGCAAGGAGTAGAAGTGACGCCATCACTCAGAGCTGAAAGCGCGACGTCCGGAGCAAGAGCTCGGCGCGTAGAAAGCCGCTGTTTGCGCAGCTCCTCATAGCTCTGGCAAAGCGTTATGATGTAGTTGACCGTCTGAGGATTCCTTGCCAAGAGCATTTGGAAGGCGTCGTCTTCTATGCCTTTCAAGATGTTCTTGACCTTGCCATCTTCGGTCATATCAGGGTCTATACGCCGGCAGATGTCAACTACATCTTCAATGTAGCTCGTAAAGGTTTCGCCTTTTTGTTGGGCACGACAGCGAAGCTGCTGTTCAGCCCGAAGTTTGCGCACAGCAGGGCGACCGAATACCTCTTGAAGTGCCGTTCGGAATGCTGACCAGGTGGAAAAGTCAGCCTCATGGTTGCGGAACCAAAGATGGGCGACCCCGGAAAGGTAGAAAGGGACGTAGCCAAGCTTGTCTGCATCAGACCATTTGTTGTGGGCACTCACTCGGTTGTATGATGACAGCCAGTCCTCTACGTCATGATCGTCAGTTCCATTGAATATGGGTGGATCCCGTTGGCGTGGCGCACCAGGACAGATGACTGGAGGCGGTGCCATGGGTGGCGCGGTAGTGCTAGTCTCCTCAGGCATGGGAGATGTGACAGGGATCGTCCGGCTTCGGAGTTCCAGGTTGGCAAGAAGTCCAGCACCTTCCACCAAATGTCGCGAAGCACTTTGAGCAGTAAGCGTTCGCAACTAGAACGTTGGAGCAGCGAGAGGTAGTGTAGCCGACCGAGCACCGAAACAAGGTTGTTCTTTCTCGTCGTCGTTGTCTCTCTCCTAGCCACAGCCCCACTGCTCCCTATTTTACAGTACAATATATATATATATATATATATATATATATATATATATATATATATATATATATATATATATATATATATATTAGGCGTAATGGGTTTGCGTATTGAATATCTCCCACCTTTCTTTCCATGCAAAAGTTCATGTAAGAGGCACCGTGTTTTGTCATTTTGTCACCGCACCGGTGTTTCCCGCATAATAGCATGCCCCTATTAACTGTACACGGATGCTGCTTTAAATTTTCAGTTAATTTTGCAAATATGCATGCGAAAATATGTATTCAGTTGTCTTCTTCCAGATAGTATTTTTATATTCTGTAAACTGTGGAAAGTGTAATCTTTACTTTCTTCACAATGATCTAACAGTTTTGTCAATACTTATTTGTCAGAAGTAAACAGTTTGACCTGTTTCAAGGTACGCACGCTCATTTTATTTGCAAGTAAGCAGAATGTGTTTGCCCAAGCTACGATTTGCCAAATTGTTGTGTATTTGTAGAAGAGTCCAAGACCCCGCCAGGTATTGCTCGCCTGTTGTGTCGTCCTCCCCTTGGACCATCTCGGAAGAAAGAAATAATAAATAACGTTAAACATATGTATGAAGCGACATTGTTTGTACATTATTTATGCTGCGATTGATTGTTTCATTACGGAAGGCATATTTTCACTCACTCGCGCTAAAGCCCCTGCATCCACGCGCCACCGCCGCTTTCTTAAGTAGCGACAACCTTTGTTGTGCGCCGCCTTTTCTCCTCACACCAAATCCGGTTCCGGTATTTCCGGTTCCGGCATTTCCGGCTTAGAGATTTCCGGTTTCGGTGTTTCCGCTTCCTGGAGTTCCGCTGCGGGAATTTCCGCTTCGGCTGCTGTTAGACGATGGTGAGACGCCTGCGCGTGCTTAGTAGAGCTGTGGCAGTAACCATAAGAATAATGGAAAGGGGACAAGCTGTTGTATTCTGCTGAAGTAGTAGTTCGCGGTCGCTGTTTTCCAAATGCACGAAAAACGGCAGTGGTCTCCAAGCGCCCAGGCACAACATTCCATTGTACGTTTCTCGCTCATGCCGCAACCGGTCGTAGGTTGACGCGAAGCAGCGAACACGAGCAGATCGCTGGTTACAATTGGCGGTGGTTCTTGGATGGAACCGCATTCACAGTTTCAACCGCAGCTGGTGCAATTAAAACCTCTCCAGCGACGCGAAAGTAAACTACGCTAAAAAACAAAACGTCACTTCCACTCGGAACAGTTCCGCTTGGCACCGGAAGCGAAGGGGGTGAGTGGGAGAGGAGCGTGGAGGAGGAGGGCAGGTTGGCGGTACTTAACCTGGTCGGCGGAAACGTGTATGGAGGGGCTTTAACTGGCGCTACCTCTGTCGGTCAAAATAAACCAAAATGCCCCGACCAACGCACAAAGTACCCCTGGAATTCTTCAAACCAAGGCTAAGCTTTATGAATGACCAAGAAAGAGAGGAATATTACAGTGGTGTTGATGAATCGCAAGTTTCCGGTTTGTTGCCCTGCACTGCGGTCGGATAAAGGGGTTTGAATGGAGTGAGAAGGAGAAAAAGAAGGAAGCACTGCAAATCTTCACAGTCCAATGAATGGCAAAAAAATAATATTTTCACTGGACTCCGGGATTTCCCCGTTTGGATACCGTGTAACGTTTATGTTCTAGGATTATCTCTTCCAACAGAGCTCACTGGTCCAGCTTGTTTAGCACAGCGCTGAGTCAGCGTCACAGCAGAAAATACTGCGGAAACTGGCACAAAATGTGACTGATAGTTTCCGCTTCACCGCAATACTCCCATGCTGCGGTGTCGGTTATTCTCATGCGTAATTCGCAGGCTTTGGTGAATGCCAGCCCAAACCATAGTTTGAATATAAAGGTCACGTCTCTTTGGTGAAAATCCCGACCGTAGGCAAAGATCAGGAATGGGGTCGGGTATATCTAAAGTTGAACGTATTTCATGCAGTCAAATAGCGTGCTCTGGTATGCAAATACACGAAGTTTTCGTGCAGCGTTTGTCCTTAAGAGGAAGCTTTAGCTCGGGCCCAACTTTGAGGAATGTGAAATCGTGACGATCGCAAGCAAGGCGAACGTACCATGTCGGCTCCTTCGCACCGAACTGCATTTGACTCGCTGGCATGTGAGACGCCTAATGACTTGCCCAATTAGGCCGTCGCAAAATTTTGCAACATCCAAGTAGGCACCGGTTCCTGCAGCGCAAGGTCATTCACATTCAAAGCTCAGATCGATGTTGCTGCGACGTCGTTATAGGACCGACGCAAATGACTGGCGGACTCACTGTTGCTTGCCGTTATCGCTTCCGCCGCAGCTGCAGCTTTTACAGCAACTCGTTCAGGGGTAGGGAGCACCGCTGACCTCTGCGGGAGCTGCTGAGAATAGCGTCACGTGATCCGACGGGTAGTACGTTGCATCGCGGGAAATAAATTAATCGGATAGTACTACGACGCGATCTGAAGAGCTGGTCATGTGTTAAGTAAAGATTTATTTGTGCACTTAGAGATCTCGTGGTTGATTACATGTCACACTATAAATACAGAAACAAGAAAACTTGTGAAACTTCAATAAATTTATTCAACCATTGACTAAGTGTATATCGAGGAACCGTAACCAGATGAAACAGAATTCTGTAGAGTGAATTTCGCAATGTAGTCATATTGCAGAGCCGGTTCGTGATAAATCACAACCTAGAATTCGTATTTGCCGATTTGCCCGCGTTTGGTGACGCTATTCCCAACATTGCATTATCTCTCTTCATTCACGAAGCGGCCGACAGGTACTCCCTGTCGGCCCCAACTTGGGAGACGCCCGCTGCGTGCCAAGGGCGTCCTGAAGGACCATGATAAAGTTTTCCAGTCCAGTCTGGTCTCTTCATTTTTAAGTCACATAGCTGTGAATAGGATGCGTCCGTAGTTTAAGACTGTTCAGTGTTCATCAGTGTCTGTGAAACGAAAGATGGAAGACATTATAAAAAAAACAGAAAAAGAAACTCAGTTCCTCATTCCGCCCTCTCGTGACTCTAAAGCGAGAGCATTACGGTATTCCATAAATAAATGAATAACTACTGACGTCTGTTATACGTTTCTTGTACCTCATGTTCGTGCAAGAGCTTTTATGAAATAACGTACACCTGGCTGTCTACAAGCCAGCGAAGTGCCCTAAAGTAAACCGAAGCTGAGGAGCACGACTGCATTTAGTTCGTTGCTTCTCACCATGATGTATATACGCCACACATATGGCATTACAGGTGAAACTCGATTTAACGAAGTGATGACCGCATTCGTGTTGTTTCGGTAAATCGGGAAGTTCGGAAAATCGAGTAAGAGATTTTTCGGTCCTCCGAAATCTAAAATTGTAACGTAGCGACACCCAAAAGGCACCACCGCATTGTATTTGCCGCTAACCGACGTCTGTGCGTGTAAAAAGTACGCGAGGACGGCTCAAATACCACCGCCTCCAGCGCCATCTGGTGCGCAAGAGCGCTAGTACCCGCCGTGGTTGCTCAGAGGCTATGGTGTTAGGCTGCTGAGCACGAGGTCGCGGGATCGAATCCTGGCCACGGCGGCCGCATTTCGATGGGGGCGAAATGCGACAACACCTGTGTACTTAGATTTAGGTGCACGTTAAGGAACCCCAGGTGGTCAAAATTTCCGGAGTCCTCCACTACGGCGTGCCTCATAATCAGAAAGTGGTTTTGGCACGTAAAACCCCATATATTATTATTATTTAGAACGCTAGTGATGGCGGAGTCCGTTGCTCCATGCATGGGCACGGCATTTAGCTTCGTCAAAATAAAGCTAGGGCCGTGACCTGGGTGCATAGATGTCTTAACGCGACAGCGTTAGAGTGCACGCTAGAAGAAAAAAACCCGTCTGCGTGAAAATTAGAAATCACAGCTTTTTTTACACTAATTTATTTCTGGAAAAGCTTCGTTGAACCCGGTTTGATGCGAGATAGTTTCGTTAATTCGGGTTGACGACAACGTAGAAGCCTATGGGTACTTTCCGGGGAATGGATATTCCTTCGTTAGATAGGGAACTTTGTAAAATCGAATTTCGTTAGATCGAGCTTTCACTGTATAATAATCCTTACAGCCATCACCCTAAAACTAACTGCATCCTGACAATACCCAGCGTTACATGGGAGTTTTTCGAGTCTTCAGACTTGCTTTAATTAAAGCAGTATAATTCACCGTGACGTTTTCTTTATCGTTCGAGTGCGCAGTCTGAAGATAACTAGGTCCGCAAATTACGGCTTCGGGAAAATGCTCGTCATACTCTCGATTACCTAGGTGAAAACACTCCCGCCTAAATTCAGTGGTATATTAAATATTATTCCATCCAAACCCTATGCTTCGGTAATATCGAATCAGCTCAAAGCTCGGAGCCTTGATACCTGCTGCCTTGTCATTCGTGTTTTCTGATGCCGTTGGTAAGCTATGAGAAATCATTTTTCGCCCAACAACACGTTTCAAGGAGCTGTAAAAAAAATGACTGTGGCTTAGCTAAGGTTAAGCCCAGGATGCGAAGCATACTAGCCTTTATTTTAACGCGACAGCGTTAAGGAGCCCGTGTCGCAGAAAAGCCGGTGTCGTCGGCGTCGGCTCAGGCGTGCGTCGCTTGCTCAGGCGCACATTTCGTTGTCGCGCCGAACGCTGCGTTGCTCGACGCTCACCGCGTCCGATGCGGGGCGCGTAGTCGCTGCGCCGTAGCAAAGCCACCTAGAAACGGTCTCTGTAGCACGCCGCAACCTTCGCTTCTCATTCCAACGAGCAGCTCTGTCTCCAGGAGGCATCTCACCTCGTGAGTGTCTAGCAGAGGCAAGCGCAGCTGCTTATATACCGCCGCGACGCCGCGAGCGACGGCGCGAGTTGGAGCTCCGTTTCTCTTCTGTCGTGACGTCACGGTGTCACGTGGTCAGCCTTGAAGGCGACGCCGCGAGCGACGGCTCGAGTTGGAGCCCCGTTTCTCCTCTGTCGTGACGTCACGGTGTCACGTGGTATTGAAGGCGACACCGCCGCGCCTGAGGAGCTGGGTTGAGCTCTAGTAATATGCTACGCATAATAAAGGTGACCACGTAGCAGATAGGAGTGAGAGGATGAAAGTGCAGAGGTGGAGATGACAGGGTTGTGGTTATGCGCCACGAAGTTGAGGGGGCGTTACCGCTTGACGTTGCAAGGAGGACAGGCACGGTTTGGGGGACATTGGCGGCGTCAGCATTAGTTGGAGGTGCCTCCCGAAAAAGCGTTCAACGCAAACGAGTGAAGAAGAGAAGCAAGGCGCACGGCAAAGAACATCAGGTGGTCAAAATTATTCCACATGCTCTCCGAGATATTAAGCACATGTTCGATATGTCGGAAGCCATGAAGCAACTTATTTGGTTACGGTGCGCATATTTGCATGCAGTGGATTCAGTCCTACCCAGTTCAGTCGGGCAGTGGCAAGGAAAGAAACCAGGTGAAATGGCCTTTCGGTAAAGTGAGACGACCTATTAGCGGTTTCATTACACTTCATTGTGCTGAGAGTAGTAACAGATGGTCATTTTGCTGAAAGCAGCATTATCCTTGATAGGTTCGCATGTTCCACCAGAGGAGCGGTTTTTCTGTGCTTCTGATGCCCCCAGCCAATGTTTAACTTCCGCGTGTGCATTCTGCACGTTATGCAAGTGTCTTCATAAAAAGAAAGATCTGGGAATTTCGACTGTAGGCAAAGGCAATATTTATTTATTTTGTGATCATGTTCAATCACAAAGAGAATGCTGCATTTTTTGTTTAATTCCCGAAGCCGACACTTCGAGCGTAGTGCTCCTGCATGTTACTTTTACGAAAATTGCCTACACAAATGTTTCAGTCTGACTTCAAGGCGAAGTGAAGCTGCAAGAGTACTGCTCAATGGGCAATTCGAATTTTCGCCAGAGTCAATTCATTAGGTGATTGACATTATTTTGCTGCTATTCCCCTTTTGATGCCGGTCCTTCTGTCTTTCTATTTCTTCACGTTTCCTTTCGCCAGACAGGGTAACAATTCAGATATTATTAATGCGATAGAATTATGTGCCCCATCATGCGAAAATCCGTCGGCGTATCTGGCGAGAACGAAAGATGGCACAAAAAATGGCCGATGGCACAAAGAGCAAAATCAGGTCGCGAAATGCTCGGATTGAAGTCAGAATTCTCAGGGAGGGTTCTGTAAACCAAGTAAACTAATGGCTTCAAAAGAGAAAATCTGGTAAACTTCAACCAGGCTGGGGAATCGAGCACGGGCCTCCTGGTGCGAGACTATAGCACGATTCTATATAGCACCATTCTCGTTGACGAAACGCGTGCCTAGTGCGTGCGTCATTGGACACGTGGCCACGCAGCCAATGGGAAGCAGGTGGCGCCACGTCACGAGCTTGTAAAATCAGCGTACAAATCAGAAAGCATTAACCTGCAATTGAACGGCGCAGAGCAGTCCTTCAGGTTATGAACTCCTCGCGGGAAAAGCGAGCGCATTGAGAGACTTGGCGTGTTTTGATTTGTCCTTAGCGAGGGGGGCGTTAAAAGGCATGCGAGAGCTTGCGCGGACAAGAAATGCACGGAAAAAAATTGTTCTGCTAAGCGTTGGGTCCGGCTATTAGACCGGCGCTGTGACCAGAGCAAGTGGTTTTACTGAGAACAGTTCATTACAATTTTGTAATTTAATGCGCATGGTCGTTCTCTAATGACCTTCTATTTTGTGTACGTCGGCTGCGATTATTGCATTTCTGCATGGCCAACATCCCATATGGACCCGTCATATTCGGTAGTATTGACCTTAAATGTGCGGAGTAATTATTTTCTTTCATTTTCAATCCTCTACATGAATAATCGACCTAGAATATATTTGTTACAACTAAATATTTATTTATGCCAGAGGGGGATTTAAACACGCTCGTAAAAATTGGTAAACCTTTACAGCCGTAGGAAGTACGTGATAGAAAATGCCGCACAGCCTGGCGAGCTCAAAGTAGTGGTCGATTCTTTCGGTGCACTTTGGTTATCATGGCAAGTAAAAAGTTTCAACAATCGAACACGCTCTTTGATCTCATAAAGGGGAAGAATGTCGATATATCCAAGCTGTGCGTTGTTTCATTGGCCATGTCTAATCTTCAGCAAAACTTACTTTTCAGAGCGTGCCGCAATAAACGATTCCGCCTCAGAATATTATCTCGCCCCTTGTACACCATGCCTATCCGGCCTGCACAGTTCGAAGCTACGTAGTAATTAGGGGGAGATATAGCTCTAAGCAAAAGACAAGTATACAACGTCACAGACGATGACTCAATTTGGTTTTGCTAATTAGGACATACTAGCCCAAACCGCTACCCATTTACACCATAAATTATCTATGGGCTGGAAATATCAATTACGTAAGCGCTGGGAAGTTAAATGAAATATTCAGGATTAACTGAAAAATGAAATTTCTTGGAATTACATTTGATCGCGTTCGGTTTACTGGTATTCTTTTCTTGCGTTGCAACAAATGTTATCATGTTTTCTTGTGCCAACCTATTATAAGAGAACGCATATGCAAGCCAAATACCGATTCTTTTTGTACAATACTTTAGTATCATGAATCACGCTAAATAATAGCTCTGCTGAAAGCAATGCTCTCATGACACAATCTCGCAGCACTTTTGATCTTTTGCAAGTTGTTTTTGAAATACTTGAAATACTTTTGAAATGAGATACTGCTTGTTTCTTTTGTGGTCACGCATGCTTTCTTTCGGATGCGGGAAAGAAATAAGAATGCGGGGCTTCAATCGCTTACACTTAGTCGCTAAAATTACGTTTTTATTCGCAAGTCAAACAAGATTTATTGCTTTGAAACACGAAAGTCTGTTCCGAAGGCATCGCGAGAGACTTAATTCCTGTCATTGTGAAGGATTATTGCGATTGCCGGTGCGCAAATTGTGCTGCAGTGCCTAATGCGAACAAGGGCTTCAGACAAAAGCTGAGCTCTTTTGCCGAATGAATAAGTCACGAAAACCTCGCGGGCTTAAGCGTCGTGAAAGCTCGGTAACAAACGAAGTGCTCTTTACAGGCGGGAACGGTTCCATCAGACACCGGTCAAGGTCGCCCAAACGCGAGGGCTCACAATCCTCGCTGGGCTCGGAAGGCACGTTCAAAAACGTTGTTTGCGTTGTCTTTTTCTCTATCGCTTCGTCCTTGTTTGTGCATGTCAACTTGGACTCGAAGAAAGCTCAGTACTGTGCCTTCGTGCAAGAGCTATGCGTGCCTCTGGTGCAGGCCTCGTTAGCCGAGCATCTCTCTAGCTTTCCTGGAGCGACCGAGTTAGCTCTTCGTTCGCAGTTCGGAGTAAAAGAAGAAGAGAAACAGGGGAGCTTTGTAGAAAGCGAACGAGTTCTTAGTGAAGCGAGATTACTTTGTAGAGTAGTTCTTCTTGCGCATAAAAAAGAAAGAAGAGAATGCAATAACGAACACAGCTACACACACTGCAGATAGAGGAACAGGAAAAGGGAGCGTAATTGGATATGCCTCGTGGAATAGGAAAAGGTCGAAAGATCACACATCGGGCCGGATCCAGACGGCAAAAATGGCGATCTCTTAGGGTAGGCGTCGGGACGCGTAACGCGCAATGGTAGATGGGCAGACGAACGATTGCCGAGACAGACGAGTGCGGATGGAACAGAAGGCAACGAAACGAGTAAACACGAGAAGAATTCGGCTTGAGGGCGAGGGATCGGAGCTGGTGGGGGCTTGCCTTCGCGGAACTGATTGCCTCAAGCTGCCGCATGTAAACGACGGTGCTGGGCAAGTTAAGGCCAGATGGGGGCACCACTTCTTCCTGGATTACTGCCACCTGGGGGCAATATGCGCGTCGTCGTGGCCATTGGGGTGCGAGTGATCGACATAAGGACCGCACACGTAATTCACAGAATCGAACCTCGTTCGGCGGACAGCGTCGCAGCTTCGCTACTTGTCAGGAATAAAACGTTATGCAAATCTGTGCCAATGTTCCTCTCGTTATTGCTTTGTTTTCTGAGAGGTGGCGCCTTCTGTGACTCATGTCCTCCTGTTTTTTTTTATTGAAATGAACATTAGGAGAGGTTGGCGCCTTTATGGCGGTACCGGCTGCTCCTTGTCACTTGCCAAAGGAAACAAATTTGCGCAAAAAGGGAGAACAGTGACACAAAATATGACACTCAGCAGAACACCAGATGAATAAAAAAATATGCAGTTCTTGCATGGATGAATCGCGAAGTTTTGTCCGCGAGCTTAGTACACATACGTATATATAAAGTCAGATATTTTGAACAGCCGAAACACACAACACACGTAATTACACCGCAAGCACAGAGTAGAATTATACGTATTGCGTAAAAAATAGCTATCGCCGCATAATTCAATTTTGAACCCAGAACAACATTTATGTTACTAATTTAGCGTATTAGGATCACTTGAAAGTTAATATTTCCCCAAAATGTTGGTGTCGTATTAAAAGCTTTTTCAGAGCAAGAAGCCTCTCTTTTTTGAAGGGCCGCAGTTGGCCATGGGCCAAGTATCTTTTTTAGAGTGAATGGTCTTCTGTCTAAAAGCAGCAAATTTGCTTGCAGTACCCTTCTTTGTGGATAGTATTTATTGCACTCGAGGAGGAGATGATGCACATCTTAGTCTGAATGGCCACAACAATACTGCGGACTAGAGGCACGTTTTTATCCTGTATAAAAAGTGTTTCGTAAATACAGTAGCAAGCCGCAGGTGGTGCACCGATGTTTCAAATTTTATGCTGTCTCTTAGATTTTCCGGCATTGATAGGTTTATACTTGGGTCTATAAAGTATAACTCCGAGTTCTTACATTGCTGAACTCGGAGTTTACTGAACTCGGAGTTTACTCCGAGTTCTTACATTGCTGGGAAGAAGAAGACGACGAATCTGCTGCTAGCCTGTCTGAGTAGCTCTGCCTACATTTATCGTTATTTTCTGGTAATATTACTGGTCAGAACGGTTCAAGACGTCTGTCGACTCGAAAAGGTACCTTCCGTATCGGAGACCGACGGGTGCTGCCCCACCCGCCGCCTCACAAGGTGCTAGAAGGAACCAAGCTGGCACCGACGAGCACCCCGCCATGACCTCCCAAGGGCCGACACCGGGTCAGAAACGCCAGCTGGTTTGTACAAGCCAGCCTGACTGCAAGCGACAAGACACTGGTGAATCTGAGGACGAGTCAACTATCATCGACGACGACAACGTGGCAAACCCTTCAGACCTGGACATGGACGAGGGTGGTTTCCGAATTGTGCGCCATCGTAAAGACAGGGCGGAGGGCATTCCAGTGTTAATCACTGCAGCATCCGAAAGAGATGATTTAAGGCAAGTAAACCCTATTGTCCTGTATTCTGAGCTTGAAAGGATTCTCGGTGGAGCACCAGTGAAGAGCCACTTCACAGCACAGGGTGCATTGCTCTTAGATGTAGAGACAGAAGGACAAGCCAACGTCCTTCTAGAGACCAAGAAAATCGGCGGCATAGTCATATCTGCCCGTGTCCCACACAGTTACATGAAAAATACGTGCATTGTTAGAGGAGTCCCTAAATGGTACTCGGATGAAGCGCTACTCACCTACCTGAGACCTCAGGGCGTGTTCCATGCAAGAAGAATCATCCGTCGGGTCCAAACCTCGTCATGTGAGTGGGAGTCAAGGCGCACTAACACGGTGGTTCTCACATTTGCTCCAAATACTGAACGCCCGGAGAAGATCAACCTTGGTTTCACAAGACACGAGCTTGTCGACTACGTGGAGACACCACCACGCTGTTTTAAGTGTCAGCGCTTCGGACATATCGCTAAGTACTGTCGTGGGGAACAGAGGTGCAAGCGCTGTGGGGGACCTCATGACTTTAAGACGTGTGCTAGTAAAGACAACTTTGTGTGTGCAAATTGCGGCGGTGATCATCCTGCTAGCTACGGTCGATGCCCTGCGCGGACAGCTGCTCAGCGAAGAAATAAGTTGTTTGTTCTGGGTCCAAAGAGTGCAAGCGCGCCATCGAACACGAAGAAGACATCCAGAGCGCCACAACTGCCTGGTTTGGAAACAGAATACGCATCCCACTTCCCGCGTCTCACACCGATAAATGAAGTTACTGAGCCAACGCAAACGGTCTCAGCGGCTGAGAAACCTGTTCGAAAAGAGCCCGAAAAACGCACCTATGCGGCCGCAGTAAACCGACCTCAAGTTCCACTTGGCAACAGTCAGCAGGAAAACTGCCAGCATGTGATACGCGCTTTGTTCACGGCACTACGTTCCCACGTTGCGAAGATGCCTGCTAGTTCGACAAAGGATATGCTGGAAGCAGTGCTGGCTCTTGAGTCAGTAATACTCTGCTCTACTTCCACATACACTCAGTAGCATAATGGCAATGTCTCGCCCACTTGGTCCATTCCGTCGTCCAAAAGTGCCCTTAATAATGCAATGGAACTGCGCCGGTATTCTACAGCGTCTTTCTGAACTCAGCCTTTTCCTTCGAGACATACCTATACCGATTCTAGCACTCTCGGAGGCCGGTCTCCCAAATGGAAGGACGATCCCAGGGTACATCAGACATGGAAATCCGAGTATACTATCATTTGCGAATGGAAGTGCGATGATATACATCAGGCGAGAAATACCTCACGTCACCTTACCAGTGCAAGACCTTTGTTCTACCTTCTTGGAAGTCGCCGCTGTGCAAGTGTGCCTAGGAAAACGAAAACTCAGTGTGGTGTCGGTGTACATAAGTCCGCGCAGGAAGGTCTCCATGGAGGCGTTCATAAAGGACCTTTGCATTCGTTGCCCCTCTCCTATAATAATCTGTGGCGACTTTAACGCACATCATTCGCTTTGGGGAGATAAGACTGCAGATTCCCGAGGCAAGGAACTTGTCACAGCCGCGGATGCTGCTGACTTATGTATCGCGAACGATGGCAAACCGACTTTCTTCAGGCCACCAGATTCATGGAGTGCCATAGACCTCGTTATCCATTCTCCAGACCTTGTCGTATCGTCAACAACGGCCCCAGACAGGATGGGCAGTGACCACTTTCCGATCTTCACGAACATCACCGGATTTCACACTGCTGGACGACAATTCTGTGCTGTGACGCGCTGGGACACATACAGAGAAGCATTGGACGAATCCCCTGGTGAGCTGTTCGCAGATATGCTGCGGAGCAAAAGAGTGGCTACCTCAATGTTGAAACTGCCAGATCATTTCCCTACTCCTGATTTGAAACTAAAGAACCTCTGCGCAGCGCGTAGGAGAGTGGAGCGGAAACTAATGAGAAACACAGGCAATCCATCTGCGAAAACTGAATTCAACAGGATAAACGCTGTCATCCGTCGTCACACAAAAAGGTTAAGACGAGTTCAATGGGCTGCTTTCTGTGAGAGTTTATCGGCGTTTACTCCCATGACAAGGATATGGGGAGTAATGAATAGCCTATCCGGAAAGATTCGCCTGCCCAGGCCATTCGAAGCACTGGCTTTAAAGCAAGGAAAAGATTTGCAAACCCTTGCAGAAGATTTTGCAGACGTCTACACATCTGGCAGATCAGCAGGAGTATCGAACCCTCTATTGTCTGAAGCATCGCATACCATGGATACGCCGTTCACCTTTCGTGAGTTGAATTTGGCGCTTAGCAAATTAAGAAGACGCTGTGCTGTGGGTCCCGATTCGATCAGCAATCAGATGCTGACAAATCTGCCATATGAGCGAAAACAAGCACTTCTGGACATATTTAATCACGTCTGGAGCACAGGAGAGATCCCAGAAGCATGGAAGACAGCATGGGTGGTGCCAGTGCTCAAGTCGGGAAAGGATCCTGCAAACCTCACCTCATACCGGCCAGTATCACTAACATCATGCGCATCAAAGTTGATGGAAAGACTAATATGTACGAGGTTAACATGGTATCTCGAGCAAGGAAATAGACTGCCATCATGTATGATTGGATTTCGTCCACGGTTGAGTGCCCAGGACAGTGTCTTGGATCTACTGAGCCATATCGAGCACCATCGCGCAGACGGCCTTTCCACACTCGCCATCTTTATGGACGTTGCCAAGGCATACGACTGTGTGCTTCATACAGGCATCATCAACGGACTCCGAGCCATGGGCGTCTCGGGAAATGCTCTTCGATTCGTCCATGAATTTCTCAGGGATCGATGTGTCCAAGTTAAGCTCGGAAGTATGATGAGTGACAAGCGAAGAATTTCCCTCGGCGTCCCACAAGGAAGTGTCCTATCCCCCTTGCTTTTTAACGTTGCCATGGCCAGCCTTCCAAATGCCCTGAAAGTAGGTCGGACGGCAGTTAAAATGTCCATCTACGCAGATGACATCTGCATTTGGATCTCGGGGTACCAGCACAAACGTTTGGCCCGAATAGCCCAGGCCGCAATCTCCACTATCGATCGCCACTTATCGACGCTTGGCCTATCTTTATCAGCAGAAAAATCGGCCTTCATGCTTTTCCCGGGAGTGAGACGCAAGTCGACACGTCTGACGCTGAATATCAGAGGGCATTCAATTCTTCGTGCAACTCATGTTCGATTCCTGGGCGTCACCATCGACAACAAGCTGCTATGGCGTGGTGCGGTCGAAAGTGTTGTGGCTGCATCAGTGCAAAGAATCAACGCACTTCGTCGATTGGCAGGTATACGTTGGGGTAACAATCCTATATCCATGCTTAAACTGAACGCCGCACTGATAACAAGCCGCATTCTCTATCAGCTCCCTCTGATATCACCGTCATCGAGTCAATTCGAGCGCTTGGAGGCAGTGCACAGAAAGGGACTTCGCTTGGCGATGGGAGTTCCAACGGCGGCTTCAAACAAGAAAGTCACTAATGAGGCAGAGTCTCTTCCACTCCGCCTCTTGGCATCTCAGGCCTTGCTGACGCAGCTATTAAGGCTGGGCGAGTCACGGGCAGGCACGGCGCTTCTCCGGCGGCTAAGAGCAAGAACTCGCTCACATTTCCATGCGGCGCTGAACACCTTCCGATTTTTAGGATTGGAATGGCCTAAACGAAGTCGCCTTGACCCGCCATGGTCTTTTCCGGACGTTACCTGCAGCCTCAATGTACCCCACCTACCGACGAAACGCACCATTTCAACTGCCGAAGCCAAGTTCACTGTGCTGGACCACTTGAGCACTGTGTTTCAAAGCCATCTACAAGTGTACACAGACGGTTCGGTGCGCGCACAAACAGATAGCTGTGCAGCGGCATTCTGCATACCATCCCTTGATGTGTCATGGTCTGGCCGACTGGATCGCGTAGTTTCCTCTACAACAGTCGAAAGTGCCGCAATCACCGCGGCTTTGCGGAAACTACGGGCCTTTTCTGCACGAGATGTCGTGGTGCTGACGGATTCCAAGTCAGCATTGCAGAGATTACATCGGGGCCTACCTCTAGAGAAATTTACAAGGCAGTCTCTGGCACTGATCGACGACCTAACGAGCAAAGGATTTAACATAAGGTTTCAGTGGATTCCATCACACGTAGGAATTGATGGGAACGAGGAAGCTGACGCTCTGGCACGCCTAGCGCTGACATCTGTCCCAAAAGTGAAAGCTCCAAAAGCTTTTCGAAACCCTAAGGGTGCAATCCGCCTTCACTTTAGAGAGATGTTCAAGAATCCACACGAATCCTGTGTGACTCATGGATTTACACGTGAACAAGCGACGCTTTTATACCGCATCAGGACCGACTCCGCGTACACCCCAGCTTGGTTATTCAAGACTGGGCTTCGCGCTTCCCCACTCTGTGTTTTCTGTGGTGACATTGGCGACATCGAACATTTCATTTGGCTGTGCCCTCAGTTTGACACGGAACGAAAAGTAATGGTCGACAACCTACAAAAAAGCGGTCTCACGCACAGGACCTTTGAAGATGTTGTTTTCCCCGGAGGGCCCGCGGCATTGAGGAAGAGAGCGCAACGACTTCTGATAGCCTTCCTGCGAGACACGGGGCTCATCGACACCTGGTGACACACCACTGATCTGAACTCGAAGGAGGATCAGGCGGAACAATTGCCGGCTATGTATGCCAGGCTAACCCCGCCTGCTTCAACATCACCACCACCACCACCACCACCTTCTTACATTGCTGGTCAAACCAGTTACCTTTGCTGAGACGACAGGAAATCTGTCTCAGGATCAGACAGGCTTCACTACGCCATAGGGGAAGATTGGTTGTCTCTGCGTTATTGTGCACTCGATTCGCAGCTGCGTCCACTGCAGTATTACCAGGAATATGGCAATGTCCAGGTATCCACTCAAATGCAATCACGTCGTTCATTGTGCTTGCTTTTGTATATTTTTGGGCGCCTCATACACTAGCAAAGTGTTCAAAGGAATTTTCTTATTGCTCTGTAGTAATGTGAGAGCGGCTTGCAAATCGCTAAAGATAACCCATTTTTGCGAATGCTTTTCTGAGGTTATGAAACGCATGAGGCGCAGAATTGCAAACAGTTCTGCCATGGTGGAAGATGTCTCTCGGGATAATTTAAATGTTTACTCCAGCGCTAAATGGGGAATGACGAATGCTGAAGTCAAGGAATTCGCGTCATGAACCATCTGTATAAACGTGGATGTACGGAGGATATAATGAGTAAATTTGGAAGAGTGCCAGTTGCGGTGCGGCTACCATGAACATGTCTCTATTAGATATAATCCAGTCGACTGATAATTATATATTAAGACTTGTTAACATCCAAGTAGGGAAACTAACATCGACTTTGCAAAATTCGAATCTCTGTAATGATATTTTATGTTCTTGAACAACATCGTGAATTTTGCTTTTGTTTCTTTCGGTAAGCGCGAGGTTTAATGGATGCTCTTCGTGTTGGGTTAAGATGCAACAAATATGTCGGCATGTTTCAGCCATTCGTATGACTGGGAATGGTGGGAGACGGGCTTTAGCCATTACTAGATAACTCGAGCTAGCCTGCGGAACACCAGCTTCTTATATCACTGTGTTTGTGGGAAGTGGTGCTTTCAATCTGAGCACCGGGTCGTGGCTTCGACACCTGGCTGCTGTCGCACTTGAGCTGGGGGGAAATGCAAAGAAGAAAGTCTGGTCTAGTAAAACTACGAGTGAAAGTAAATACGTGTCTGCCAGATAATTACCAGCCGGAGAGGGCATAATTTTCACAAGTTATCGAATAAAAACACAGGATGCAAACTTTTCCAAGAGTGTGTCTCATGCGGCCCATCGTAAAAGATTAGATTATGGGGTTTTACGTGCCAAAACCACTTTATGATCATGAGGCACGCCGTAGTGGAGGACTCCGGAAATTTCGACCACCTGGGGTTCTTTAACGTGCGCCTAAATCTAAGCACACGTGTGTTTTAGCATTTCGCCCCCATCAAAATGCGGCCGCCGTTGCCGGGATTCGATCCCGCGACCTCGTGCTCAGCAGCCCAACACCATAGCCACTGAGCAACTACGGCGGGTCCAATGTAGAAGGGCGAAGTGTGCGGCACGACTGCCTCGCGCGCCGGGAGATCTCGAGAGGCGGAGCTTGGGGGACGCGTGGCCGCGTATCACAGCACCCACCGCAGACAGACCTCCGCTCATGTAGCGCTTTGTTTCCAATATGGCAATGGTTGACGCGCCTGCCGCAAGCCTCATCGATGGCGACATCGTTGAACAGACGATGGCGCTCTACTCTGGCACCATATCGTAGTGGTCGCCGCCGCAAAGCACG
The DNA here is from genome assembly GCF_038994185.2 of Dermacentor albipictus. Lineage (NCBI taxonomy): Eukaryota > Metazoa > Arthropoda > Arachnida > Ixodida > Ixodidae > Dermacentor > Dermacentor albipictus. Next base: position 86,002,791 of record NC_091828.1, on the reverse strand, counting down.
TGTAGCACGGCACTACGTTTTACAGCGAAGCTGTTAGCTTCTACTTAGAGGAGGTTGTCGTGTCCGTCAGCAAGAAAAAAAAGGAAAAAAAAACAGCAACAACAACAACTTGAATCGAAAAAAGTCCATACCTTTTTTTTGGAATCAGCCATACGACACGCAGCTCAGTATTCATTTCAATAAGGAAAAGCACAAAACAAGCGTAAAAACCGCGTGACCGATGATAAGGCGCCTGTGAAGAAAGCGAAGCCCGGTGCTTTTCCCCGCATGTGTTTTCCGCTAAAGATTACGGTTGCATAAGCTGCTTTTGTGGGAAAGAGGCCACAGCGGCATACGAGTCAGTGAGTGACGTCACCAAACCTCATAAATAAATGGGAGACCTGCCTAGCCACTCATTCAGTTCATTACAAGACAGCCATGGGCAGACCACGCAAATACTGCCGGAGAGCAGCGTCGATACGATGAGCATCGAAGAGCTCAAAATCGTAATGCTCAATAACGGCAAATGCTATAGGCAGAAAAATAAAAACGTTCCATATCCCCATCGACGACGTTTGAGATGTTTTCAAGCAGCTTCGTTGGCCATCCACCTTCGCAGGGTCGGGATGGCGAGCCAGTTTTTTTTTTCTTACGTTCTCGCCATACCCTCCTCCCACGCTTTCCGCCCCATGGTTCCACTGCTTCCTCCTCCTCCGCGTTTATGCGTTGCATATTGCAATCACTCAGTTCAGCCCTTGGGCGCGACCGGGCAGCCACCATTGAGGGTATGAGCCATTTTTCATTGCTGCGCGTCTCATATGTGGGTCTATTCTCTTTTAAGTTTGCTATGTTTGTTATTAAGTTGCTTCTATTTTTATGCGTTGCATACTGCAATCACTCAGTTCAGCCCTTGGGCGCAGCCGGGCAGCCACCACTGACCTTCAGCGCAACCACGTGACGTGACGTCACGACAGCCGAAGGAAAAGCTGGGCCCCAACTCGAGGAATATGCAACGCATTCTTGGCTTAACCAAGCTAAGCCTGGCCATTTTTTCTCCTTGCGCTGTCTTCGCTATCGCCACCTTTCATCTCCTGCAGCAATCCGCATTCGCTCCTTAATGTTTCGCTGTGCTCGTTCCCTCGGTTACCGCGAGGACGCTGATGCTCAAAGCTAGAACGTGCACCCTGAAAGCTACGCTCTAAAAATGCACTACAGCAACATTTCTTTCATTTGCCAAGCACAATAATGGTAGTAAAGATGAGTTTGCTGGGGATATCGTCAGAGTGCGCGCGGTTTTCTTTGCAGTTGCTTATCTCTTAAGACAGGAAAGTCTTGGTTTCACGGGCACCAGTATAGGCGTCACAAATAATGACAACCAAGAATTCTGTTTTATATGAAAATTACCCAGTGGGCAGCTTTCGCACTAACTATACTTATTTATTTCCACAGTATCGTAACATTAAAATAAGAACAACGAAATGCGATAGGCTGCTTTGTGTTCTACTGTGAAAAAACAAAAGAAATTATACCATTCCGATACCACTAGAAGATAGCTCTAATGTCCGTTTCGCAACACATGGCCCTTCCACTGCTCGACTTACCGGGGGAAAGAATATGCGTAAATTAGCATCAGATAGCGCTTTCCATGTCTCGAGCTTACGGTAGCCCGGACACCCATCCACGAAGCGCGAGCACCGTTACCTTCTAAGTAATACCACGCTACTCGACCACCCGGATACCGAGGGTGTGGTATACGGTTATCTGGGGAAGCCGGTCGGTGTCCTGTGAACGCATTCCTGAGCATGTGAGACACTCGGCAGCTGTCGCGTCTCATTCAACGCTGATTTGCGCAGACCTTTCGCTCTTCACGCCAACTATCCTGTGAACACAGGAAGGGAATGAAACAAAATAAAAAAGAGACAAGAACAATACGCTCTTCCGGAAGAAACGCGGAATCCAGCAACGGGTCACGAGAGAAACGTTTATTAGACGAAACAGTGTCCCGAGCGAGGCTGGGTATCACCCTAAGGTGGGAGGGCTCCTTAGTCCAGGAACCCTCTGGCTTCGACTGCCCTCTTAGCCCTGGCGACGAGTTGTCGTTGGTCTTCCAGGTCCCCGAGGGTTAGCTAAGAAGGAAAAAAAAAATGGCGCGGGGTGTCCCGAGACAAAGCACGCGGAATCCGAGATTCCGCGGGAATGAGTCAGCACGTGAACAACGAGGAACGAGCGCGCGCGAGGCTTGGGCCCCAAGACGGAAAAGACAAATGAAAACAAACGCGCGCAAACACACAAAGCACGGTACCTGACACCCGATATACCGGCGTTTCGCCACATCACACGTCACGTCTCTTGATGTAGAGTTATGCGACGGTTCGTCCTCGCGCAGGCGTGAAAGTTCGAACGAAGGCAGGGGCCAATCATGAGGCGACGAAAACGTTGCGTAACGGGGATTCCCGCAACGTCACGTGTTGTCCGGCTAGGGTTTCAAGTGACGCGTCGCGGGATGCCGCAGCCGAGTCGGTCAGCGGCCTCGAATTTGCCTAATCCGGCGCGTGGTCATCCCTCCCACACTTCCAGTGACCTTCGTTACCTTTAATGCATAACGAAAAATATAGATTAAAAATAAAGTCAGGAGAACAGTGAACGGCATTTCGCGCAATTTTTTTTTCTGAACAGAACCGAAACAAGAATTCTTGGTTATAGTGGAGGCGCGCTAGCGTGCGAGTTAATGAAAGCTTTATGCATCACAAAGAATGAGGGGTCTTGTATTCTGTGACATCTGTAATGCTGCGCTGCACAGTGGTAAAAGCTTGTAGGAAAAGGAATATCCAGTAGATCGAACGGCTTGCAATATAAATACAGCGCAGCTTTGTGTGAGTGCGTAAATTGTTATTATTTGCTTCGAAAACACGTATGCGCTAGACAGGAAAAGGAAAGCGAGGAGCAGCCTGGCAACTGCCACCTGAAGGGACGTAGCACCGGCCTAGTCTTAAGAAAGAAGTAGAAAGAAACACTAGAAATGGAAGATAGGAATAGGGCAAGGGAAGAGGAAAGAAAGGTCGAGTCGACAAACAAATATCAATCAGGCAGAACACGCACAGTCTATAAGGAGTCGAACTACGCGTGTGCACACACACGCGCACACAAGCGCGGACGCACATAAATCATGCCAAGCCGTTTGTTAAGCGGAGTGGCTGACTACGTGCACCGGGTAGGACGAACGCCCTGAAGGTATTATAGTTTCAGAGGCCGCATGCGCATAGGTACGTAGCGCTGTTCGATTCAATTCTATCCACAAAAAGAGTCGAGGCATGGTATATTAATAATGATGGAAGTGCGTGTGTGAGTCAGCCTTCGATTACCTTACATAAGGAAGAGATCAATTGCCTTAACAGTTGTCTCTCACGTAGACCGGCACGTGTACCCGACTGACAAGTGGTGCTACCATTCCAGAGCATACGCAGATGAGTTTTGTGTCTTCTTTCTGTTTTTTGCCTCAGTGATACCTTCAGTTGATAGTCGGCGTCCGTGTTGTCCCCTCTCTTGTGACCGTGTCTGCACGCTTTACCCTTTTTTTTCATTATGAAAATGTGCGCCGCTTCTAGTGTACTCTTGATGAAATGAGCGCTACGAATACGCGGACGAAAGAACACATGTACGACAGACAAGGAAATTTCATTCTTTCATTCATTCTTTCATTCTTTCGTCCGCGTATTCGTAGCGCTCATTTCATCAAGTATGCATAACCAACTCACCCACATCAAGCTTCTACTAGTGTACTCTTATGGAAGCGCACTCGTAAAACAGGCGGCATCCCTGTGGCAGTAACCAGAGAGCAGCTCCTTGTCAATTTTTTTTATCATCTCTCTGTTGCCGACTTCTTTACTCCTTGCCGTGGGGGATGGGTAACGGACATGTGTTTCCTCGCCAAAACAGCAACACCCACAATGTGGGTGAGACGGAAAAAAAAACAAAGCTTCACTTTAAAGCGGTCCTCAGCAAATCGTATAAAATTCTATGAGTGGTAATATAAACATTACGCTACCATGGCCAATTGCCTCCCGAGTAGCCGACAGCGGACGGCGATCAACTTGAGAGCCGTAGCTCAGCCAACTGCGCCTTTAACTTCAATGCGGTATCTTTGGTTAGCAAGAAGCCCTTGTTTTCAGTTTTATTTATGAGATGTATCAGTTTCATTAGGAAGAGAAGGAGTGAAGTCTGGCTGTGCTCCTAATTAGCGTAAATAAAGAAATATCACTTGAAAACAACACACTGATTGTTCATTTCTCCAACTGTAATTTTGCAAAACGAAAAATCAAAGCAACCTGTATTTCGATATGATTTGCTAAAAGATTAACTAGTGAGCACATGGTTAAAGGCCTCCAGGATGATAAACAGTAAGCAGGTGTCCTCCACACTAGCGTTTCTCACATTCCATATGTTGCTTTGGCGTTATTAAGCCACATAAATATATAAATATCAAGCAAGTCAGTCTTTAAGCAACATGAATCCACGATTTTTTTCACTTGGGAGTATTCACCCTCTATTTTTCTACCTAATTAATTAAGATGTCTGCTAATGAATCATTCATCAATCGTTCAGTGAATGTCGAGTTTGTGAGCGATTATGAAGACGCTTGTAAGAGGCATATATTTATGAAGTTTTTTCATTCTCTCGTCCGCGCAATCAATCAATACATCTCTCACAAATCTAGATAGGAATGTCAAATCTAGAAATGTCAACGTCAACGAATCCCCACCCCCCCTCCACCCGGTAGCATCCCTTGCATTTCAATGATGAGTTCACTTCTTGCGTCGTGCATTCTTTGCGAACAGCGAGAAAGATATACAAAGACAACTGCTGCAGCTCCTCCAAAACAATCCTAAACAACTTGAAGCCTCGAGCCTTCCCTTCCATTGCAACTCTAAATAGAACCTCGATAAAGTCTGGCGTTCATCGTTGCGTGTACCGTAGGCGCCAACGTTATGGTCTGTATGTAGGAAGTTCCTGATGAATAAATTACGACGAGCACCGTATCGGACCATCGATTCCAAACGGGAATTCCCCGAAAGCGAATTAAAATGCACACGTCGCGGCCTAGCGTATGAAGCAGCCGACGAGCCGCAATCAGCCAAGAAACAAAGCATTAAAAAAAAACAAGGAAAGAAAGAAAGAAAGAAGAAAAAAAGGATGAAGGTGCCACAAGGAGTTACACTGAACTTCGCTAGTCACGCTATACTAGATGCACTCATTTGAAACCCGTTTGTTAGTCTTGCAGTACAAATTGCCTTTCGACAACTCTACCTAATGAGAAAAAAAAGAAGAGGAAGACAGAGACGCAATTCCGATTGTCAGCGACGCTGGAATGCACGTCCCCAGCCGGTGCGCGAGTTTTAGGCATCTTGCTCCGTGATTATGCATATTATTTCAAATTAAGCCATTCGTGCGAACATCAGGACACATAATAAAGCAATGAAGGGGGCTAGTTGGTGAACGTTCATGGTTATATTGCGCTCAGTCTTACAAACACGATATTAAGGAAGGACAGGACGTGGACGGACGTAGCGCAAACTACCAACTGTCTAATACTGTTAAAGAACGCGCTTATATACGCTTGTACATGCGCTTGTATATAAGCGCTCTCTTTAACAGTGTTAAACAGTTGGTAGTTTGCGCTACGTCCGTCCACGTCCTGTCCTTCCTTAATATCGTGTTTGTAAGACTGAGTGCAGTATAACCATGAATGCGGACATAGTGCAGCCGGCCTTGATTCGCAACACGCATTATATACGCTCGTATATGCGCTTGTATATGAGCGCTCTCTTTAACAGTATTAAACAGTTGGTAATTTGCGCTACGTCCGTCCCCGTCCTGTCCTTCCTTAATATCACATTTGTAAAACTGAGTGCAGTATAACCATGAATGCGGACATAGTGCAGCCGGCCTTGATTCGCAACACGCATTATATACGCTCGTATATGCGCTTGTATATGAGCGCTCTCTTTAACAGTATTAAACAGTTGGTAATTTGCGCTACGTCCGTCCCCGTCCTGTCCTTCCTTAATATCACATTTGTAAAACTGAGTGCAGTATAACCATGAATGCGGACATAGTGCAGCCGGCCTTGATTCGCAACACGCATTATATACGCTCGTATATGCGCTTGTATATGAGCGCTCTCTTTAACAGTATTAAACAGTTGGTAGTTTGCGCTACGTCCGTCCCCGTCCTGTCCTTCCTTAATATCACATTTGTAAAACTGAGTGCAGTATAACCATGAATGCGGACATAGTGCAGCCGGCCTTGATTCGCAACACGCATTATATACGCTCGTATATGCGCTTGTATATGAGCGCTCTCTTTAACAGTATTAAACAGTTGGTAATTTGCGCTACGTCCGTCCCCGTCCTGTCCTTCCTTAATATCACATTTGTAAAACTGAGTGCAGTATAACCATGAATGCGGACATAGTGCAGCCGGCCTTGATTCGCAACACGCATTATATACGCTCGTATATGCGCTTGTATATGAGCGCTCTCTTTAACAGTATTAAACAGTTGGTAATTTGCGCTACGTCCGTCCCCGTCCTGTCCTTCCTTAATATCGTGTTTGTAAGACTGAGTGCAGTATAACCATGAATGCGGACATAGTGCAGCCGGCCTTGATTCGCAACACGCATTATATACGCTCGTATATGCGCTTGTATATGAGCGCTCTCTTTAACAGTATTAAACAGTTGGTAATTTGCGCTACGTCCGTCCACGTCCTGTCCTTCCTTAATATCGTGTTTGTAAGACTGAGTGCAGTATAACCATGAATGCGGACATAGTGCAGCCGGCCTTGATTCGCAACACGCATTATATACGCTCGTATATGCGCTTGTATATGAGCGCTCTCTTTAACAGTATTAAACAGTTGGTAATTTGCGCTACGTCCGTCCCCGTCCTGTCCTTCCTTAATATCACATTTGTAAAACTGAGTGCAGTATAACCATGAATGCGGACATAGTGCAGCCGGCCTTGATTCGCAACACGCATTATATACGCTCGTATATGCGCTTGTATATGAGCGCTCTCTTTAACAGTATTAAACAGTTGGTAATTTGCGCTACGTCCGTCCCCGTCCTGTCCTTCCTTGATATCGCGTTTGTAAAACTGAGCGCAATATGACCCATGAAAGCGGACATAGTGCAGCCGGCCTTGATTCGCAACACGCATTATATACGCTCGTATATGCGCTTGTATATGAGCGCTCTCTTTAACAGTATTAAACAGTTGGTAATTTGCGCTACGTCCGTCCCCGTCCTGTCCTTCCTTAATATCACATTTGTAAAACTGAGTGCAGTATAACCATGAATGCGGACATAGTGCAGCCGGCCTTGATTCGCAACACGCATTATATACGCTCGTATATGCGCTTGTATATGAGCGCTCTCTTTAACAGTATTAAACAGTTGGTAATTTGCGCTACGTCCGTCCCCGTCCTGTCCTTCCTTGATATCGCGTTTGTAAAACTGAGCGCAATATGACCCATGAAAGCGGACATAGTGCAGCCGGCCTTGATTCGCAACACGCATTATATACGCTCGTATATGCGCTTGTATATGAGCGCTCTCTTTAACAGTATTAAACAGTTGGTAATTTGCGCTACGTCCGTCCCCGTCCTGTCCTTCCTTGATATCGCGTTTGTAAAACTGAGCGCAATATGACCCATGAAAGCGGACATAGTGCAGCCGGCCTTGATTCGCAACACGCATTATATACGCTCGTATATGCGCTTGTATATGAGCGCTCTCTTTAACAGTATTAAACAGTTGGTAATTTGCGCTACGTCCGTCCCCGTCCTGTCCTTCCTTGATATCGCGTTTGTAAAACTGAGCGCAATATGACCCATGAAAGCGGACATAGTGCAGCCGGCCTTGATTCGCAACACGCATTATATACGCTCGTATATGCGCTTGTATATGAGCGCTCTCTTTAACAGTATTAAACAGTTGGTAATTTGCGCTACGTCCGTCCCCGTCCTGTCCTTCCTTGATATCGCGTTTGTAAAACTGAGCGCAATATGACCCATGAAAGCGGACATAGTGCAGCCGGCCTTGATTCGCAACACGCATTATATACGCTCGTATATGCGCTTGTATATGAGCGCTCTCTTTAACAGTATTAAACAGTTGGTAATTTGCGCTACGTCCGTCCCCGTCCTGTCCTTCCTTGATATCGCGTTTGTAAAACTGAGCGCAATATGACCCATGAAAGCGGACATAGTGCAGCCGGCCTTGATTCGCAACACGCATTATATACGCTCGTATATGCGCTTGTATATGAGCGCTCTCTTTAACAGTATTAAACAGTTGGTAATTTGCGCTACGTCCGTCCCCGTCCTGTCCTTCCTTGATATCGCGTTTGTAAAACTGAGCGCAATATGACCCATGAAAGCGGACATAGTGCAGCCGGCCTTGATTCGCAACACGCATTATATACGCTCGTATATGCGCTTGTATATGAGCGCTCTCTTTAACAGTATTAAACAGTTGGTAATTTGCGCTACGTCCGTCCCCGTCCTGTCCTTCCTTGATATCGCGTTTGTAAAACTGAGCGCAATATGACCCATGAAAGCGGACATAGTGCAGCCGGCCTTGATTCGCAACACGCATTATATACGCTCGTATATGCGCTTGTATATGAGCGCTCTCTTTAACAGTATTAAACAGTTGGTAATTTGCGCTACGTCCGTCCCCGTCCTGTCCTTCCTTGATATCGCGTTTGTAAAACTGAGCGCAATATGACCCATGAAAGCGGACATAGTGCAGCCGGCCTTGATTCGCAACACGCATTATATACGCTCGTATATGCGCTTGTATATGAGCGCTCTCTTTAACAGTATTAAACAGTTGGTAATTTGCGCTACGTCCGTCCCCGTCCTGTCCTTCCTTGATATCGCGTTTGTAAAACTGAGCGCAATATGACCCATGAAAGCGGACATAGTGCAGCCGGCCTTGATTCGCAACACGCATTATATACGCTCGTATATGCGCTTGTATATGAGCGCTCTCTTTAACAGTATTAAACAGTTGGTAATTTGCGCTACGTCCGTCCCCGTCCTGTCCTTCCTTGATATCGCGTTTGTAAAACTGAGCGCAATATGACCCATGAAAGCGGACATAGTGCAGCCGGCCTTGATTCGCAACACGCATTATATACGCTCGTATATGCGCTTGTATATGAGCGCTCTCTTTAACAGTATTAAACAGTTGGTAATTTGCGCTACGTCCGTCCCCGTCCTGTCCTTCCTTGATATCGCGTTTGTAAAACTGAGCGCAATATGACCCATGAAAGCGGACATAGTGCAGCCGGCCTTGATTCGCAACACGCATTATATACGCTCGTATATGCGCTTGTATATGAGCGCTCTCTTTAACAGTATTAAACAGTTGGTAATTTGCGCTACGTCCGTCCCCGTCCTGTCCTTCCTTGATATCGCGTTTGTAAAACTGAGCGCAATATGACCCATGAAAGCGGACATAGTGCAGCCGGCCTTGATTCGCAACACGCATTATATACGCTCGTATATGCGCTTGTATATGAGCGCTCTCTTTAACAGTATTAAACAGTTGGTAATTTGCGCTACGTCCGTCCCCGTCCTGTCCTTCCTTGATATCGCGTTTGTAAAACTGAGCGCAATATGACCCATGAAAGCGGACATAGTGCAGCCGGCCTTGATTCGCAACACGCATTATATACGCTCGTATATGCGCTTGTATATGAGCGCTCTCTTTAACAGTATTAAACAGTTGGTAATTTGCGCTACGTCCGTCCCCGTCCTGTCCTTCCTTGATATCGCGTTTGTAAAACTGAGCGCAATATGACCCATGAAAGCGGACATAGTGCAGCCGGCCTTAATTCGCAACACGCAGCAGGCGCTCGCACCGTTCCTCGCGAGCGCGAGACCTCGACAAACTCTGTCGTTCGTTTTGCATAATCCGACGTGCAGCCTCTCTTCTCGCGTGCCGCTTCCTGCCCCGATGTTCTCGGCTGCACTTCGTTTGACGTCGGTACACGACGATGGCCAATATTCTGCCGGAACTTCACTCAGTTTTGTAAGAACGGCGCGGGGCGATCGACGCCGCAACGGTCTGTCGGCACGTGCAGACAGCGTGGGCGCGGGCTCGTACATTTCGTGGGAGCTTGTACGGTGCACTGCATCACGGTAGGAACGCCTTTGCGGGCTGCGTGACAGTGCCCACAGAAACAGTTTGTGTGTACGCGCGTGTGTGTGTAGTTTCTTTTTTTTTAATCCTTCTCCCTCTCACCTATCGCTTCCCCTTTCCCCTCCCCCAGTACAGGGTAGCCAACCAGAGATATAACCTCCCTGTCTTTCCTTTGCCTTTCTCTCTCTCTCTCTTTCACTATTCGACATGTTGCGCGTGACGTCGAAGCTTCGGCGGAGAGAAAACCGAGGCCTGCGATTGCGTTTCACGTTGCGCAAGGTGAGGGTTGGCGTGTAGTTGCCTTGTGGGCGAAACGGACACGTGACGGAAGCAGGAGGCGAAGGGAGAAGGATCGTGATTAGAGAGAGCGTGCTGGAGGCATAGGTGAACACGCTACTGGTTGCTTAGCACCAGGTTGATTAAAATTGAAGCACGTGCCTTCGTGTCGCCGTTTTATTTCTTTTTTTTTCAGCACGCGTCGACATCGCGCACGCGCGTTCCTGTCGTTCACGTGCAGCCGTAATTGCCAGGTAAGTAGCGCCTGAATAAAAGGGAACAAAGAATTTCTTCATATCCCTTCCGGTCAGGACTACTGATAGGCGGTCGATAAATTTACTAAATTTACATACCTCATTTGAAGGAGCAGTGGACTCAATTACAAGAAAGTCGGGGCGCCAGGGTGGTTTCGTGTGCATTTTCCATTACAGAGGGTTTAGACAGCTGTCGCAATTGCGGCGCGAATGGATGTTGTTGAGCAGTTAGTCATGCCGCGTTTCTTTTCACAGAAAAAAAGTTGAGACCCCATCTTGAAGCTCGAGCGCAAGTTAAGCAGTGGAAGCAAGCGTTACGAGAGAGAAAGGAAGATTATTTCGCCACTGATGACAGAACGAACGCGTGTAGGAAATTCCATCAAACATGGTACAGTTTCTTCAGCAAAGAAATCATCCGAAACTGTACGTAGGGCACTGAAGTGAAATTAAAGGCCAAGTGCGCATCAAGTTTCTCTTCGACAAAATTTGTTATTAATGAGCAGTATGTTGCTCTGAGGCAATCTTGTCAAAGCTGCAGACACGATAATTCCATTGTTTTCTTGTTGACGGCATTTAAACAACACCTAAGACGACGACGCATGCCCCTCCATGGTAGTTGTCGGTATATGACCTACGTACCAGCATGGGACCTCCGAGAGTTTTCAGCGCGCCGCGGGCGCCGCCTCTTCTCGGAGGCCACGCCAAGAAGCCGCACTTTCTGGGTCATGCGTCATTTCCGGTGAGCGGAGTCTGCACCACCTTCCGACAAATGCTGCGGCTTTGAGACGTTCGCCGAGCGTCCGTTGTAATTTGTGACCAAAAGAGATACGTGAATAAAGCCAGTGAGAGGTCGGCATTTCGTACGAGCATTTCAATTGCTCGGGGCTGCCGTATTCCGTGCTCTTTCGTGAAGTTTTGCCGTTTTACTTGTAGTGCTCAAACGTCGCGATTAGGGCCATTTGCAGTATGGAAGTATCGAGGAAGTAGCGAAGGCACTCACCTCGGTAACTTAGTGGCTACGGCGTCACATTGCTGTGTGTCTCTCGGGATTGATCCGGTCCGCGGCGGCCGCATTTGGCTGGGGGTGAAAAGAAAAAAAAAAACACTCCTGTATTTGCATTTCAGCGCACCGTAAAGAACCGAAAGTGGCTAAACTAATCCTAATTTCACCGCTACAACCGGCTTCCTATTCAGATCATGGTCTCGGCACGTGAAACCTGAAAATGTAATTATATTTAGTAGTGAAAACTGGCTCACATAGCCGGTACCATCGCAGATACTGGACACAACACCACAGGGCAGACGCAGGCCCTTGGGATACCTTCACACACTCTCGCATATCTTGCGCCCCAGTTGCCGTCGCCCGAACAAGGCCAACTGTTGACGTTGTACCCGTCCGTCATATGTACCGCGAATCCCATTGTATTTCTGTGCGTTGCGTTTCTCGTCAGCGTTGTGACTTTGAATGCGGCGTTATTGGACCCTTACTAGGCGGGACAGATCGCATAGCGTTTTGAAAGACAAAAACCGTTGGGCCCTGTAACATCATGCATCCATGATTTACAAAGCAAAGCAGGCGTTACTTTGTGAAATGTACTTGCCTTAGCGTCCGATTAAGGGCGGGATGGGTATCCCGCGTGTTCGCACTGCTTATGCTTGACTCCTCTGCCTTTCTTTATTTTATTTTATTTATCCGCGCTTGTTCTGCGTAGGGTAAAAAAAAACTAACTGGACATTTGCTGCACTATCAGTCAAATAGCGCTTATTTCAAGATAATAGGTTGAAAATAGGTTCAAAATAATGACGCTTACTATGCGGCCCGATTATGTGCGGCTCACAGCGTAACCGGCCCCTAGTTAGGCCACCCGCGACTATGCGGCCCGTTCTGTTAGCTGGGCTTTCCTATGCGGTACAAAAGCTTTAAAAACAGGGCCGTGTGAATTTGAGACTCTGCATTGGTCCCACTTGCGCATGCAGTGTAAATAGAACAATAATATGTGATGGAAAAATTCATAATAGCGATGCGTACCACGTGAACCGCCGTGTGAAGAGGTCATTTTTGTGCGGTGGAAATGTCGAATACATCGGCCCGTGCCCAAAGACCCGCTTATAAGCTGCACTTCGTATAAGCGGCTACTTCCGCTCCCCCTCCCCTCGTTTTCTTAAGTGAAACAAATATTTCTGCTCGATTCTTTTCTATGCCACTCTTATCGTTCACTCTTTCCTTATCCTCTTTCCTTATCGGAATGGCCAACAGCCCACTTTGTGACTTCTGCGGGTGCAATGAAACAATCGAGCATCTTTTTTGTGAGTGCTCTCGTTTTAACCCACAAAGAGCAGTCCTGTCAGCCACCCTAGGTAAACTGGACAAGCACCCAATGTCAGCAAACAAGACCCTTGGAAACTGGCCTATACGCGAACATCAGAGCGATCTGCTGTGAAGGCGCTGCTGCGATACTTGAAAGACACGGGACTTTCTGACAAATTGTGACTGTACACTGTGTGACCTAGGACTGTACCGTGACACTGCGTAAGACTAGAAACGCCTTTGCCGGCTGCGTGACAGTGCCCACAGAGACAGTTCATGTGTACGTGCGTGTGTGTGTTTAGGTTTTTCTTTTTTTATCCGTCTCTCTCTCACCTCTTGCATCCCCTTGCCCCTCCCCCAGTACAGGGTAGCCAACCGGAGGTAATCTCGTGTTAACCTCCCCGTCTCTGCTTTGTCTTTCTGTCTCTCTTATCGTTTCCGCGAGGTGGAGACACCATATCTCAAATGCATTCCGTGAGCGCTCAAACATTCAACTTCCTCTGAGTCTTTCGCAATACCCGGTCCTATATTCGGTTGCAGCCACCGGTTACTGACGGTGGTTAATGACGCTTACTATGCGGTCCGATTACGTGCGGCTCACAGTGTAACGGGGCCCTAGTTAGGCCACCCGCGACTATGCGGCCCGTTCTGTTAGCGGTTCTGTTCGGTTGAGCGGAATGCCCTGCGCATTCCGCTCATAATGCGGGTGGAGCTTCACTCTGACTGCTGAATGAGCGCGAAAAGTTTAAAAAGGAATGGCATCCGAAAAAAAGAAAAGAAGCACCCATACAAAATCGTGGCCCTGCAGTCGACAGGCTTCTGCGGCTGTTTTGCATGGACTAGGTGTTCATCTTCCCGGAAACGCATTCCCGTGAATTCACGTGAATTCACGGTCATTTATCCCGATCTCCGCGCGCGCACTCTACGAAAGTAGATGCGCGGCTGCGCTCTGATAAAAAAAAAGAAAAAAAAGCTTGCAACCTTCTGGAACTTAGCTTGTCTCTCAACTATAGAACCATTATCCGTATTGTACGAGTTTACAGGTCCGCACGAAAGTAATTGGAACGTAAGAGCTCTGGCTGAAATGCGCCCAGTTGTCGTCGAGCAGCATCATGGCTGCCAGAGGGCATTGAGACGCAGCTGCTATGATCTCCGGCCTCCACACATGCGCAATAGAATTGCCTGCTTCGCCTCCGATGCTGTAGGACGGCTTTCAGAGTAATGTTTGGCCGCAGCTACCGTGTTCCAATTACTTTTGACCGCGTCTGTCTTTTCCGTACGGCATATGTGCCTTTTTTTTTGGGGGGGGGGGGGGGGGGCGTGACATGTATTTGTCTTGAAAGAAAAGAAGCTATGGCAGAACGTTGAATGAAGGAAGTGTATGCGAGATTCGTCGTGACTATTCTTTGAGGGAAAGGTAAAGACTCGAAGCGTGTAGAAATTCTAGTGGCGTTAGTTAAACTCCATGCCTTCCGCGTTTTTTTTTTTCATTGTTAAGCATATGTGGACCTTTAAGAGAGTTTTAAATAGGTTTTCGTAACTGTATTACTACTCATTTAGGACAGCACGTAATTATTAACATTCTTCAGTATGTTTCCGAGCCGTTGAATAGCGATCCTAAAGAGAACCACAGCATTTATTTACTGTATTATTTTGTGCGTATTTACTAATTTCTCATTCAAACATAAACGCCACAGAATATTTAAAGTGCGTTGTACTCAGGCCACTGTGACTAACGAAATATGCGCATGCGTAGTGACTTAAAAAAAAAAGAAGCCTTGCAGTTGGGACGCCCGCTGGCTAAGCACGATGTTGGTGCAACTGGGACTCCGCACCTGAAAATTTCACAAATGCTGCAAAATACGAGACGGGCTGTGTCTGGCGGATTCATCCCTTCGCACGATGCCATTTGCGTAACGCATTATAAGCCATCCGTCGGCACAGAGGGGAGAAAAAGAACTTCAGCAGGGCCTGCCTCTTTCCATAATTCAGAGAAACTTAGAACCCCAACCACTTCGTGCAGCGTTTTTAAGCTAAATGAAAAGCACTAAGTGTGCTAACTTCAACGTACGCCCACTCCGCTTTGGAAATGTGCTTCTTTTGAGCCGAAACAACAATCGTCGAATTAGCACCGCGTGCTTGCATCCGCGCTCATGCATTATAGGAGTGACGTTTTTTTTTTCTTTTTTTTAAAGAGACGCTTCACCGGTAGCAATTCTGAAACTTACCCAGGGCATGGGGTTGGGTTACGCAATGACACCGTGACAACGATGGGGCGGTGACGAAGTCACTGACAAACAGGTTTTTGTCACAGTCCTCCTTTCTGTATCTTTGACATAATGACAAAAAAAAATAAAGATTGATTTATACCCCTTACGTGAACGAAAAATTAGGCGCGTCGCCCGCGCCAGCTCGGAATATAGGACCGGGCATTGCGAAAGACTGAGAGGAAGTTGACTGTTTGAGTGCTTACGGAATGCATTTGAAATATGGTGTGATCACCTTGCGTAAACAGCGAAAGCAAACTCCGCTGGCAGGTTACGCAATAAGGGTGCAACTCGGCGCCTGTTGGCGCAGCATTTATTCGAATCAATGTAGATTAAGTACACGAGCCTCTACATACGGACATGCCAGACAGAAGCTTACGAGGAAGCTTTAGCTCGGCTGCTCCTATATAAATACATGTAAAAGGAGAATTCGTTTTTCTCGGCAACCACTGCACCAAATTTGGTGAGGTTTGTTACATTTAAAAGAAAAGCTTAAAATCTGGTGACTGTTGGTTTCTAATTTACAATTTAAGTCCTCAATTTTTTATAAAAATTGTCAAAAAATGATAATTTTCAACAAAGGAAACTATAACGTTTACAACTCTGTAGCTCAGCAAGGAATAACGGTGATGCAATTCTGTGAGTTGCATCTGGTAGCACATCTAAATCGGACAAAAGTAATGTGTTACACATGAATATCAAGGGAAAACGCGGGGAATGCGGGAGATGGAAATTCAAGACGATGAGCAAAACGTGAACAAAGTGAATGCAGGAGCCAACGTTTCGACAAGTGGACTTGTCTTCTTCAAGGCAATGAATATCAAGAAATTTAGTAATATCGAAATACAGCTATTGCAGAGCCCTTGTAAACAACGTAACAAAATCACGTAAGATATAAAATGACGTATTGAAATTGTCCGCTTTGAATGATCTAATGGATGTCGTTTACAGAACTGCGATATCTGTTCTTGATGCAGAGCTATGAATTTGCAAACTTCGTGCTTCTATTTTTTTCGAACTTCCGAATTTTCGAAAAAGACATTTAACAATATTCAGGACCTAGATAGAAATTAAGCTTGTAACAGTCACTAGAATTTAACTCTCTCTCTCAAATGCAACAAATTTAATTGAAATCGGTCCAAGGGTTATCTCAGAAAAACGTTCTTGCGTTTTACATGTATTTGAATGGGCCACGTCGGAGTTGGGTCCGAGCTAGAGCTTCCTCCCAAGGGGAAGCTTTAGCTCCGCCTCCACAGCAACCGGGCGCCGCAGCCAATCGGCAACTTTAGCAGCAGACGAAGTGCACGCGACCACTAGGTGGACTCTCGCAGAATACCTGCCCTGGCTTGTGGACGGCCAGCTGCTCGGCGGAACCCATCTTTCTTCCAGATGGCTTGAAACTCGTCTTCACTACAAAATATGCGTATTTGTCCGTATCCATACTAACAAATTGCCGTGTGTGCCTGCTGGGCTTCGCCACGCAGACACCAAGCTTCTGTCTCTGATAAACAAGTTGTTGAGCGCAAGGGGGCGCCATACCTTGGTGGATACGCTTTATAAGCATCTGTCAGTGCTTGACTTTGCGCAGCCGGTTCTCGATTCTCGATGTTCTTGATCCTCGAGTCTCGATTACGCCATACTATCCATAGGAGATCTGCGCGCCCGATAAGACAATAGCCTTATCGCGTCTCGCCTAACGAGCACTATGTAATCGGGAAAGAAGTGAGTGACATGGTGAAAAATGGAATAATACAAGAGTCCGCATGTCCTTTGTATACTACGTTCATACTAGTCCGAAAGAAAGATGATAACTGGAGATTCTGCGTCGACTATCGCCGATTAAAAGCCATGACCACGAAGGATGACTATCCACTTCCTGGGATTGATGATGCAATTCATTACCATCATTCGGGCTCTTATTTTTCTTCAATGGACGTACGCTTAGTATATTCGCAAATCTCAATGGACCACGCAGACAAAGAAAACAGTCTTCATAACCCCGGATACATTATTTGAATTCAATCTGATGCCATTGGGGTTGTGAAACGCTCCAGCAAACTTGGAAAGGTGCATTCACACCATTCTGCATGGGTTAAAGAGAAATATCTGCATATCTGTATGTGCTATCTTGTTGACGTCGTTATGTTCGGGCGCTCATTCAATGAGTGCAATGCGCACATGGATATTGTTTTAGACAGCAGTAAAAACGCTGGCCTGGTTCTTAACTCCAAGAAATGTGACTCTGGTGACCATGAAACCCTTGCGCTGGGTCATCTTGTTGACAAGGATGGTAGCCGGTCTGATGCCCTCAAGACGGTAGATGTTGAGGCATTCATTGCACCGCAATCAGGGAAACAACTTCGTAGTTTTCTGCGCCTTTGCTCTTACTTTCGCCGATTCATTCCTGACTTTGCTGGTGCCGCCTGTCCTCTGATAAGACATCTGCATAGAGGCGTGTGGTTTGAGTGGACACCTGAGTGCCATTCTGTATTTCGCCAGTTGAAGCACAGAGGCGGCGAAGGCGCTTTTGTGCTTCTTGGGGACGACAGGCATGTGTGAACGTCTGCGACTATTAATGCAATGTCTATTCGACCACACGCGTCAGCAATCACCGCTAATTTCCTTCCCTCTTCTCTCTATCCCTGTCATCTTTGTTTTCCCCTTTCCCATTCCCTCGGTGTAGGGTAGCCAACCGGACGTTATTCTGATTACCCTCCCTGCCTTCTGCTTTTCTCTTTCCTCCCCTGAAGTTCCTGTTTTCCTGTCGACCTATCCATCGCCACTCCAATCCTACAGCACCGACATAAATCCACACAGATGCTAGTGGCGTTGATCTGGGTGCCGTTTTGGTCCAATGCTATGACTACGGTAAGCACGTGATTGCTTATCCAAGCCGTTCGTGAAGCAAACCTGAATGCAATCACACGGTGACAGAGCATGGATGGCTCGTTGTAATATTTGAGGTATATTGATCGCCTTCTCATTTGTACAGACCCCCATTCGTAGTCGTCAGAAACCACCAATTCATGCGCTGGCTCGTGAACATTCGCGACTCTTGTGGTCGCCTTGCGGGCTGGGCTTTGAGGGTGTAGGAATATAACTTGACTGTTTCCGGCAAGAGTGGCCGAAAACAAGCTGCCGCAGACTGTCTTTCCTGTATGCCGCTTACCACGACGGAGTGCGACGCAGGCAATTTTAATCATCTCGTTGCCTCTGTGGCACCCGATTATTCAGATATCGATGTGCTCAATAGTGAACAACGGACCGATAACAAGCTGGAGACCCTCTTCACTTCAATTTGTTCTGTTGCAACAAGCAGCTACTGTGTACCAGATGCTCTCATGTACAAAATGGACTCCTCAAACACGGGTGCATACTTCTTTCTAGTGGTGCCGGAGCGTCCACGGCCAGAAATTGTTCGGGCTATGCACAATGACTCTACCTCCGGCCACTTCGGCATTTATCGCATTCGAGATTGCTTTGACTGGTCTCGGATGCGACATTCAGTAGAGTTGAATGTGGCCAGCTGCAAGCACTGCCAACGTCTGAAAAGTCCAACCACTGCGTCACCTGTTTCTCCTACAACTTGTGGCCCCTCCCACCTTGCCCATTCAGCAAGTTGGAATTGATATTTTATGCGCTTTTCCTCAGTCATCTCAGGGGAACCACTGGATAATTGTCTGCGCCGACTACGTCATGCGCTACTGGGAGACAGCAGCCATACCATCAGCCACTACCACCGTAAGTATAGCTCTTTGTACCTCACGTTATTGTTCTGCGACATGGACCGACCTTGCGGTATTATAAGTGACCGGGCACGCAGATTCACAGGGGATATCATGGAAGAGTTTGCACGTTTGTGTAACTCGCACCTCCGATACTCGATGCCGTATCATCCACAAACAAATGGCCTCACTGAGCACACTAATCAAACGATCACCAATATGCTTTCTATGTATGTTGCGTCCGATCCCAAGAATTGGGTTGAATTTCTGCCGTTCCTCACTTGCGCATACAACACATATAGAATGAGGAAAGGGCCACAGCCCTTTCCTCCTTCTATATGCTCGCCTGCTTGGTATACGCTTGACACTGTCCTCCCTTTTTACCGCCACGACAATCGCACTGTAGCCAACATACTATGGCTCGCTGAAGAGGCTCGGCAACTTGCGCGTCTGCGGTCTTTGGCTTTGCAAGAAATCTCTAAAGCACGCTACGAAGTACGACATCGGCCTGTTGTAAATCACTGTGGTGATCTCCTTTAGCTTTGGACCCCCCCAAGGAAGCGCGGTTAGAGTCAAAAGCAGCTGGTAAACTACGATGGACCGTAAATTGTCGTCGGCAAACAGATAGAGAGATGGAGAGAGAAAGAGAGAGCAAATGATAAATGAAAGGTAGGGAGGTTAACCAGGACTGAGCCCAGTTGGTCACCCTACACTGGGGAAAGAGAAAAGGGGACGGAAAGATTAAAAGAAGAAAAGAAAGTCCTCTCGGGATATCATTCGGTCACTCAGTCCGGGTCACAGACGCTGACTCAATGCGGTAGCTTTCAAATATCACAGCAGCGCTTTTGTATCCTTTTGTAGCTGCGATGTGCGAGGCCAGGGTCCCAAGATCTTGTTCAAGGTGAACGGTTTTCTAGCTAACTATTTCAGAGCTGTGCAGAGGCCATGTTTTTCATTTTCAAAACATGGGCAGTCTTTTGAAATTTTGTTTTGAAGAGCCCTTTGAAGATCTCTCATCTTGTCGTCGACAAGATCGGCGAAGTGAACTATACTGTCGCGCGCCTCCCGGACACTGATAGACGCTCTGCTGGGACACAAGTCGCGCATATTCCCAGGCCGAAATCGCACACGTCACCACAAGTCAGTTGACTCGCCCAGTGAATTTTGTCGGTGAGAAGAGGTATGTAGAGTCTAGTATGTAGGTATGTAGGGACGTGAAGGTCGGCAGGAAAATAAGAGGAGAAGGACGACTGTACCATGGCCATTCCCGCTTTTCGAAACCTGCAGTTCCTGCTGTTCAAGGCCTAAATAGGCCTGTTTTCCGAGCACAAGACAGCGCTAAACAGCGGGACGAAAAGAGGGACACAGACCACAGCGCTGAACAACAGGAAGAATGCGCACACAGGCCTGTGGTCTGTGTACCTCTCTTCGTCCTTTTGTTTAGCGCTATTTTCTGCTCGTAATCATGAACCAGCCAGCCCAAATGACTACTCTTGTGAAGCATTTGAACCTCGTGCTCGTTACGCTATTACTGGCGGCTACTCTGCTCGACTGTAATCAATACGGGATTGGTTATATTCGCATGGCATAGCCCACCTTTTTTCTTTATAAACACGGTGCATAATAGCTAGATGCATGATAGATGCATGATACAACGGCGCCTATGATTCTCATGAGTGTGTGTGTGTGTGTGTGTGTGTGTGTGCGTGTGTGTGTGTTTGTGTGTGTGTGTGTGTTTGTGTGTGTGTGCGGGCGTGCGTGTGTGCGAGCGTGTGTGCGTGTGCAAGCGTGTGTGCGTGTGTGCGTGCGTGCGTACATTAAATCAGCTTCGCAACGAGCCCAAGAGCAACGGGTTCCGCACAAGACAATAAAAAACCCGAAAAAAATGTGGTGCCTTTCGGTTGCGCCTAGCAACAGTTTTATAAGTAACTACACAGCCTTGGATTGTTACTGTTGCATTATAATTGCATGTGCGCAGATGCAGCAAAAATTTAGAATTGACTTCAATGCAAAACATACGCAGCTGCAGGGAAGTTAGCCGCTATGAGACATTTTCTACGAAATTCGTTCACTGACATGAAGACAACGAAAAGGGACAAAAAATGGAAGGTGCGGAATAGAATCCAAGCCTGACCATAGGAATTTCATCAGAATTTGTTTCCACAGAGCTTCCGTGAAGTCTTTTTCATGCGTGATAATAGGAAAAACCTCGAAGAGAAGCCACCGAAAAAGGAGCCCAAGGTGATATTTAAATTAAATGCGCCGTCCGCTAAGGCACCAGAATATCTGAAAAGACAGCTTCACAAGTAAATGTCCCTCTAATGAACATACCATTAACTGCCCTGCATTGAAAAGGACGAGTGAACAAAGATGTGCGGTATTCGAGTCCCTAGCAACTGCTCCGACTAAGAAAAATATATCAATTGGAAGACGCAGCTTGAGCTGCCTTAAAACATAAAACAAGAGAAAGATAATTATCGAAGGCGTTAAGGTCCGCAAGGAAATAACGGACGTTGAAGAAAGTCGAACGGGAGGTGCGCGGAAAAACTGATTGTAGGAAAAAAGTGACGGTCGATTCGAGTTTTGCGACAGCAAGGGCAGCGCGAAGCAAGCCAGCCTCTATCTCGAAGATTTAGAAGATAGGGACAGCTTCGTTCGTACTTGACAGGTCTTGTCTTTCCGCTGGTTCGTTTAATTACTTTCGAAAGCCGCAGCTTCAAAAAAAAGAAGACAAACGAAAGAAAAAACGAGTAAGATAGATAGAGCGAAAACATTCTCGATAGCTCATGAAAAAGAAAAAGAAAAGGAAGAACTGCCAGAGCATGCTACAAGGATGCGCCTGGTGAATGACAATTAAGGAAGAGAAATAACATACCAAGCAAAGGAAGGACAACACACAAGGTCGATTCAAATAGGTCGCGAAGCTTCGGATGAAAAGCGGTTCAGTACAGATTGTCATCGACATCAGCATGGGGGGTTATGGGAGCAGCGATTGAAGTGCGACTATGTTTGGAGGGAGCAAACATTGGGAAAGAAAAACACGTTTTTTATTCAAACGAGACGCAGTTAGATTCATTCAACGAAAATAAAATTCCTAGCCAATTTTATATATTCGTGATGAGTTAAGAAAATACGTTTAATTTTATTATTATTAATAAATGCATTTCTTTTCAGCGCCCATCGCTACAGGGGGCGTTGACGCCACTATCACTCGCAGTGCAATGCACGTCTTGAAATGGGCAGAAAGGCGCACTCGTATCACCTGTTGAAATACGCCCCCTTCACGATTTGTGCTTTCTTGCTTGTCGAAGTTTGTCTGAATTTGGTGACGCGGGTAGCTTCATTGCTTCTTAATCTGTTCAGTCAAAAGTAGTGAGTTACGACCGCCAGATAATTGTGTAGTTGTTTTCGTGCGACTGCGCTGGCCGACGGGCTTGGTATCCGACAATAGGATCAGCACTCTACACCTAAAGCTTTCATCGGCCTCCAAAGAAAGTATGTTCTGTGCAGGGATGCAATTTCGACAGCCGTACGGCTGGCCTTTTCCTGCATCGCTTTCCACGTTGAAATCTCGAAACGCACATCAAGTCTAATGGCGGGGCATTTGAATATATAGCTCCAAAGGAAGAACAACAAAACAAATTTCGCGCCTTCGAAAACAAAATGACGTCACTTCTGCTTTTAACGGACATGGCGTCACGTTATTTTTTCTTCCACCGGAAGTGTTCCCACCACATACAGATGGCGCTAAGCCTTATGAACCGGCGATGGACCGCCATGTATTGAACGTATGGGCTCCTATGGAAGCTTCGCTACCAGGTAAATATACCTTGCAACACAGATAAACCGCGTGACACGAATAGATAAAAGGAAACAGGGAGAACGAACCATAATGCTCAGAGACGACTATAGGCAAGCTCCTCGAGGTCATCTACGCAGCAATAATCGCGATTCGGAGGGCAGCGCAAGATTATCTAAAATCCTAGCAGAAAGGAAAGGGAAGTTTATGTTGTCTGCTTCTATGGCTATCGAGATTGCTTGGATATTGTGAAGCAGCCAGATGGTGATACGCCCTTTTATCGCGGATAAATAAAAATGAAAACCTCGACAAGATAAACCCGGAATAAAAGAAACAAAAATGTAGCAGAGGTACCGGAGTCCACAATTATAAAAGCAAAGCCACCCGGACAAAAACAATGCCAAAGAAAAAAAATGAATTTAACAGAAATGATGGCACTACGACCAAGCTAACAATTCTTATTGCAAAATCTTGATAAAAAAAGAAGGGTTGTGGAAGTAGGGTGTCTTTGTTCCTGAATTTCGGAAGACGAGAAGGGGTGCGGTTCCGGCAGGGGACCACGGAGGAAACAAAAGCGCGTTGTTTCCATTACGTCGTTCATTCGTAGATTGCAACCCTGTGTGTCTGGGGTGACTTTTTCTATCCCACCCCCACGTGGTGCACTGTTCTTTTGTTTTCTCTCTCTCCCTCTCTCACTTTCTCCTTTTTTTCTTACTGCGTGATTCTCGCGATGACCGCAGCTCTGTTTTCAAGAAAACTACTTTAGCTGAGAAGCTTCTATCTAAATACGAGGTAACGAAGGAACTGTAGTTCTCGGGAACTACAACACCGAAATAGATGACATTTGTTGCATTTAAGAGGAAACGCTGGCATGCAGTCACTGTAGACCGGATTTGATCAATTTAGCCATACAGTTTTATACGAGAATTGAATTTGCAAAACTGAAAAAAATTTCTAGTACCAAGTTTCCAACTTTGCAGCAGCTCATGAGAATGTGCACAGCGCAAGCACGGACAGAGGACGGAAATGCACGATAAACATTCCGTGCACAAAGATTATAGAAAGACTCAAAGATTATAGATGCTCTTTTTGTTTTGGCAAATATGTTTCAGTAGCTACAATTTTGATTACGTGAGTCTATGTATGTGCACGTGGTGTTACCCGAAAAGAAAGATCCGATGGAAGCTGGCGCTTGTATCAGTCGTGCCCTTCCATTCCTCGTCCGCTTTCCCGCACTGCGGCTCCTCATAGAGAACCAGCTGGCCCGGTCCCACACCTTGCTTCGGTAATTTAGTGAAAAACTCGGCATTAAGAGTCTTTCACGAACCTGTCAAGGGTTCGTGCCTTCTTCCAAACCGATACATTTGCACGCTTCAGATATCCGGTGGGAGGATGCGAGTCCAGGTGCAACCAAATCAGGAACGCTCGCTGAGCTTCAGCGAGAAACTCTCGCACCCGAAAACGCATTGCACTTCCTGGTACTGCATTTACCTACCACATGACTCTTGCAATGAACCATTGGCTCTTTGTCTCAGCGGCTGCAAAGACTAAGTCGGGGGTCAGTGAGTAACACCGCAGAGGGTGCAAAGAATGTCTGGATCTAGACAGTCCGCCACTGGAAACTGAACCTGGTAGCGTTTCACAAGCGTACCCGCTCGATTGAGGATGCCCAAGAAGGGTTCTTTGAGGAATTATCAGCCATTGTCAGATATATCATTTGCCTCAGTGAGGTTACAGAACTGATGAGGCTTGTGAAGTGCTTACTAACACATCTACTAAGGGCCTATTACTGGCGCTACTGCTACAGAGGTCTTCCATATAATAGGGAATACGGGTAAGATTTCTAATTCGCAACATGGACGAACTTTAAAGCAATAATGAAAAGGCATCAGCCAATGTAACGAAGCTACATATGAGATATAGGTTAAAGGTAGTCAAGGCTACGCTCCAAGGCTTTGTCATGGTGATGATGAAATAGAACAGGTTTATCAGGATGCTGAATTAGCAATGACTAAGCCGAAAATAGTATTCTGGAGTCATGGGTGACTTCAATACGAATGTGGGTAAAAAGCAGGCTGGACTACAAGCAATCATCAATTACGGCATGTACTCTAAGAATAGTAGCGGAGAGATGTTGGTACAGTTAGAGGAAGGAAATCGGCTCCGAATAATGAATGCCTTCTCTCGGAAGTGCAATAGCAGGAAGTGAGCCTGTAAAAGTCATAATGGGGAAGCAAGAAATGAAATAGATTTGATACTCTGTGCAGACCCCAGCAGAGTACAGGATGCAGAAGTGTTAGGTAGGGTAAAGGGAAGTGATCACAGGTTAGTTAAGTCTATAATTGTCCTCAATTTGAAACGGGACAGTCACGATTTGTAAAGAAAGCCAACCGAGACGAGGTCAATCTAAAAGCTGATAAATTCAGGCTAGTGCTCGCAAACAAATGTCCAACTTTACAGCAGGAAGATGAAGATAGCATACAGACATTTAATGAAACCATATCCAGGAGGACTTCAGAATCAGCCATTGAACTTGCAGGTAATGCACCAAGGCAGCAAGTAGACAAGTTCTCTCAAGTAACAATGGGCCTAGTAAAGAAACGACCAAGCATGAAAGTGTGTAGATGAAGAGATCAGATAGAATTCGCTGAAATGTCAAAGATGATTAATATAACAAAGGAAGGTATATTTGAAAGCATAACGTCAGAAACATATAGAAGGCAGTAAAAAAATCCACGCAGAATCTCCTCTGGAAGTTGTGTAAGTGATGGGTAAGCATTGCACAGTACTGACATGGTGTTTCGCGGTAGAAGGCTGGTGTGTTTCGTATAGTTGCGACAACGACCGCGAAAGAACCGTGAAACGGAGAAACGCGGTTGCAACACCAAAGTGTTAAATGAGGCCTGCACGAGACGATGTAGAAGAGGCGAGTAGAAGCAATGTTCACTGGTGTTACCGATAGACCACAGCGGATCTGGACCTGGGATGAAATGACGAGGGAGATGGAGCAACTGAAGGGAGTATATGCAAAGTTTATTTGGTGCACTGAACCGCTATGAATCGTGATCAACCGTGTTCCGGGGGCGGCCACGCCTGGAGGGGCCTGTCGGCCCGTATCTTGAAAGCGATGGGCGATGCCGACAGATAGTGCCCACTGCCGATAGGTCTTCGCGCTGTCTTCTCGCCGCTTGCTTAGCGTTGAGGAGAGACGTGTGGGCCGGAATCTTGAAAGCGATCGACGAAGGCGGCAGAGTGCGGCATGTGCTGAAAGCACCGTGAGCGCTGTGTTCTCACCGTTTTGTTGGCGTTTAAGCTCGAGGCCGCACACTGGTGGATTCACTCGCTACTGCTAAGTTGAAAGCGATCGTCTTACGAAACGGGCGGACGGTTTTTCTGTTTGGTAAGCATAGAAATGCTCGTGCATTTAAACCCGTGACATGAAATCCGTGACAAGGAAACTTGCAATGGGACAGCACAAGATGTATGCAGTGAATTATAAGCAGGGTACTGTCGTAAGCAAATTTGATTATATATTAAAAGTACCAGAACGCTCATAAAGTCAAATGCAGAGTACCCACAGCAGCCACGCATGCTTATTAGGAAGTAGTGTATAACAGGATACTAAAACCTAATGTGTAACTAGCGATGAGGTTAAAAGGGCTTTGCAACACATGTCCCGGTGCAAAGCGGTAGGAGAAGATGGAGCAACAGTGAAAATAATAAAAGATGGAGGAGAAACTATGCTCGAAAACCCTCCGGACATTTATACGCAATGCCTCACGACTACGAGTGTATCAGAGAATTGGAAGAATGCCAACATTATAATAATGCATAAGACTGGAGACGTTAATCATTTAAAGAATTGTAGGCTAATTAGCTTGCGCTCACACCATTGTATTAAACATTCATCAAGGTAACTTGAAATAGAATCAGGGCAATATTTGACTTCAGTCAACCAAGGGAGCAGGCTGGCTTTAGGAAGGGTTTATCTACAATGGATCGCATCTATGTCATAAATCAGGTAATTGAGAAATCAGCGGACCACAACCAGTACGTCCATATGGCTTTCATAAATTACGAAAAGCCATTTAATTCAGTAGAGATACCAGCAATCATGGAGGCATGGCGTAATCAATGAGCACAGGAAGCATACCTAATATTTGAGGAAACATGTATAAAGACTGCACAGCTAACTAATTCTCCACAGGAAAAGAAGAAAAATATTGATCAAGAAACGAGCCAGGAAAGGAGACGCAACCTCACCAATGCCATTCACTGCACGATTCGTAGAGTTATTCAAGCCTTTAGACTGTGAAGGCTTAGGTGTGAGGATCAATAGTGACTACCTCAACAACCGTCCGCGTTCCGAAGACACTGCCCTACTCAGCAAAGATAAGGATGAATTGCCGCAGGCTATTGACGAATTTAGCCCAAAAAGTGCAAGAGTCGGATTACAGATTATTATGCAGAAGGGGACAAAAGTAGTGTTCAATAGGCTAGGAGGAGACCTAGCATTCTTTATTGATAGTCAGCTGCACAAAATTACGTTTATCTAGGCCGATTACCCAATGGCGACCCGGACCGTGAGAAGGAAACCTACAGAAGAAAGAAAGATGGGTTCAAGCACATTCGGCTGCCCTTGCGAAATCATGACTGGCAATTAACTGCTATGCTAGACAACAAGGATGTCCAATCTTTGTATTTAACTACTTCAAACACATGGGGCCGAAACTTGGAGGTTAACAAGGAAGCTTAGAAGTTAGAGACTGTACAACGAAGATAGGAAATTAAAATGGCAGGCGTAACTTTATGAGACAAGAAGGTAGCGGTGCGGATTAGAGATTAAGAAGCGGTGGCCGATATACTAATTGACATATCCAAAAAAAAGAAATGTAGCTGGCCAGGCCATGCAAGGCATAGGACACATGGCCGATTAGGACACCCGATAGCCGGAGAAATGTTCTGTCAAGGATAAAGAATGGATACCAAGGGTGCCAGAAGGGGGCATGTATGTATGTATGTATGTATGTATGTATGTATGTATGTATGTATGTATGTATGTATGTATGTATGTATGTATGTATGTATGTATGTATGTATGTATGTATGTATGTATGTATGTATGTATGTATGTATGTATGTATGTATGCATGCATGCATGCATGTATGTATGTATGTATGCATGTATGCATGTATGTATGTATGTATGTATGCATGTATGTATGTATGTATGTATGTATGTATGTATGTATGCATGTATGCATGCATGCATGCATGCATGCATGCATGTATGTATGCATGTATGTATGTATGTATGTATGTATGTATGATCTCAACACTGTATATTACTCGCCTGACCTCAACAATGCCACATTGCCATTTGTTGGGCGTGTTGGTAAACTTAAAGCATATTTAGCGCCAGCAAACAAGGACGGAAGGGAGACGACATGGAACAACCTTAACAACATGGAATTCGAATTCAAACTTCAAGCATCTCCTAGCAACGCGCTTCGTGAAGGCAGCGCTCACTCTCCCAGTTGCGCAGCGAATCAGCTCTCCCGCTGAAAGCGACGATCCACGAAAACTGATCCTTCGACGGCGCAAATAACGGGCGTGTCGGCCGCTATAGGTTAAGCACGCAAGTCATATACAGGGGGATCTTTCGCAAAGTTAACTTCTAGAAAGTTCAGGGTAGTGCATTCCTCCACCCTTGGCCAAGATTCTCGCGTTGTGAAACGGTGCTCGGAACGCATGCCTCGAGCAATGAATTGCAGGGTTCCCTGCTATGTTCAGGCGCGGCCAGCGAGCACCGAGAACTTCGGCTTACTGCAATAAAGATCGACGTGACGTTCAACAGACAAGCCTATTCCGATGACGTAATGGCGCGATAGATGTCATTACGGCATTCCAATAAAGATTAAAATCAACCTACGGCAACTATATTTGCTGTTTTCCCATTGGTGTATCTTCGCATTTGCGTACAGCATAGCAGTAGCGTACAAGCGAACAGCGAAGGCCTGACGACGCAATCGGAGCCGAAACGCAAGATCCGCAGGACGATTGGTGGCCGTCCTGAGTGCGAAAGAGCATAAAGTTGCATCAGCTATATGGGACATTGCTTTGCAATCTCGGGGCAAATGTATTTAAGTTATGCAACCATGTCTGGAATGCAAAGGGCAGTGCTTCTGGGAAGCGCGCAATTTTGGCCGCTACCCAGAAACCACATTCTCGAATTCAGTGAGAAGCATGGCCTACATTATTGTGCAAGGCACGCTGATGCCACGCCAAT
The DNA here is from genome assembly GCF_038994185.2 of Dermacentor albipictus. NCBI lineage: Eukaryota > Metazoa > Arthropoda > Arachnida > Ixodida > Ixodidae > Dermacentor > Dermacentor albipictus. The sequence continues at coordinate 85,973,684 of NC_091828.1, read as the reverse complement.
ATAGACAGCCCAGTTCAAACGGACTGCGAAAGTGAGAATTGCGATGGTTTGGTGCTTCGCGGTCTCGGTGCTGAGAATTCTTGCTGGAGATTTCGAGTAAGGTGCGCATCATAACAACATCTTAGCTCCAACAGCGGTGGCTGTATCTGCAACCATTTCTTTTGTAGATGGAAGGTTCGCCCTAAAACACGAATCCCATAAAGAAACAGGTCGGATGGTGAACTCTGTTGTCCGTTGCCTTATTTTCAGTGACTGGGGATGTTACGTCGTTTCATTGTGCAGTCGGTATCAAACGTTTTGATATTACGGGATCTGAGAAAGCATTGAATTTCGGAGCGGTTTTCCACCATGCGTTAAGTGCAACTGTGTGTTCGTGTGCGCGTGAAATCGTACACCATGTTAAGCTAGTTAAGGCATTCAACTGGTTGAGGCCTCACCTAGCCTAAGGTGTTCATTCCAGGCATATTTCTGCACGTTGTGTGGTGCGGGACATGGGACACGAGAAAAAAAAAATGAGGACAAGCGCTTTCTGTGTCGCCTGCCACGCTTAGCCTTGTCCCACACAGCCTCATGGAAAACCACTAGCCCAAACCATAAGCCTTCTAAATTTTGTGCAAACTTCTGCAAAAAAAAAAATGGAGGACGCTTAAGTTTCACCTTTAAGAGTGGAACGCGAAAACATTCAAAGATCCCTGACTGCTTCTCACGCTTCCCGGCAACTGCAGCGTATGTATATGCACGAAGGCGGGCTTTCGGGTAGAAACGCGGCCACTTGCGTGCACCGCGATGCGGCGAAGGCGAGCATTTCAAGGCAAGTGTTTCAAGGAAACAGGATTGCCGCTCCGTGGCCCCCGACATATTCACGCGCCGGCGCGCGCAAATGGTGGATGCCGTGGCCGGTCTATGATAGTAGAAACGCTGGAAAAAGGATTTTGAGTTTTTGCGAAACAGAATTATGTTTTCTCGTATATTCAAATTACAGTCCGACGCTATCATGTCTGTAGGTTGTGTGTAAGCCATACTTTACAATTTTTCTGCCGCATTTTAGCTTGAGAAATTCAATTAGTTCAGTAACTTCCTTGCGCCACATGGATGGTCTGGGTATGGGTGGTTCGAAAATCTGGACACCGGACGCCGGACTTTCTGCGACACGCGGCCTTTAACGCTGTCGCGTTAAAATTGTGCATTGGTTTATTCGAGCCATTAAATATTCAAGTTTCCATTGGAACCCGAGTTCTGAACACATTTGAAGCCGACGTTGCAACATAAACGTAGATAGTTTTATACTGTATCACTGTATAGATGACCGTGCTTGCAGCTGCTGCGTCCCTGTACGTACACAGTGACTCCGCGAGCTCTTATTGACGTTTCTGAAGAAGAATCATATTAAAGCTTCTAGAAAAATTTCAAGAGTGTCGAAGTCGGAAATTAGGTTCACAATTCAGCAAAGATTATAGGGTCCGGTTCAAACACGTAATCTTGGCTGGGAAGGAAGCAAAGAGAAAAGCAGAACGCAGGGAAGCTAATCAGAATAACTTTTGGTTGGATGCCCTACATCGGGGAAATGGGAAAGGGGAAAACAAAGGGGACAGGGAAAGAGAGGATGGAAGGAGAGAACGAAATTAGCGGTGAGTTCGCTGACGCGTGTGGTCTAATAGTAATTGCACTGTCACAGACGTTCACACAAGCCCGTCGTCCTGAAGAAGCACAAGAGTGCCTTCACCGCTTTATGGGCCGACGCTCAGACGACGAAGCGCAGACGTTTTGGTGTTGGTGAACTCGAACGGGAATCTACCTGGCTGGGCGTCCTTTTCTTCATTTCGTTATGTCGCCAAGGCCATGGATATACACCGAGGGTAGGTTGCCCTTCACGCGGCTTATGTTACCCCCCGTATTCTCAATGTGCCATGACTCCAGCAGTAGCCTTTTCCACGAGTTCGTCTCTGTTCGAAGGATTTGGGTTTCCTGGAAAGCAATATTGTGGTCGGCTTCTTCAGAGTATTTGGCGATGCGATGCGTATACGGTTGAATGTTCTGACGCGTTCTGGTGTTGTCTGATTCTTTCTTTTGGATTTTTGGTTTCCCCGACGTACGGCACTGGACAGTCGGCACAGCTGATTTTGTATTCGACGCCTTGAGGTTTTTCTTTTGGTGAACGATCTTTTGGTTTAGGGAAGAGGATATTGAAAGTGGTTATTGGTTTGTGCGCCACCATGAGGCCTTTTTTTTTCAACACTCGGCTGAGCGCTTCGCTTGTACCTCTGACGTACGGCATGGACACTCGTTTCTGGGGTTGGGGAGAAGCGACGGCTGAAGGTCCCGTAGTGTGTTTCTTGTTTTTTCTTGTCGGCTTGTTTTTCGAATGAAGTAATCTGTGTAGCCATTCCTTTTAGGTTCGTTGAAAACCGTTCTCATTTCTTTCTTTTGATCCGATTCTGATGAGGAATGAGTTTCGGCTCTTTTGAATGAAGAATTTACAACAGACGCCTTGCACTTTGTCGGATGGTCGGATTGGAAGCGAAGATAACGGACCGTGTGGATTAGTTTTTGGTAGATTCAAAATTTTAAAATGCCGTATGTTCGTGTAACTTGTACATCTAAGAATGGGAGCGATCCGTTCTGTTCGCGCTCATACGTGAACTGTATATCCGGGTCTATGGAGTTTAAGTGACTCTGCAGGTTTTCGACTTGGTCCGTCTTCACGATGCAGGAGCAACCAACCACGTACCAGAGGAAGACTTTCGGTTTCGGGGAAAAAGTACTTAGAGCTCTCTCCTCGATACTCTCCATATTCAAGTTAGCCATGGCAACGGAAATTGAGGCCCCTATAGGAGTTCCTTTAACCTGTCTGTAGTAGCTGCCTCGGAACGTAAAATAGGTACTGGGCAGGCACAGTCCGAGAAGGCGGCAGATCTCGTCTGCACTAGGGGGGGGTCTCTTGCTGAGTGTATCATCGCGTTCCATGGCATACGTAGTTGCGGAAATAACCAACCTGATGGGTACTCTGGTGAACAGAGAGATTATATCAAAAGAGACTAGTAATTCATCATCATCTTCGATACGTACCTTTGATGTGAGTTTGATGAAATTATCGGAGTCATGCACGTGGGATGCTTCCTTCCGGTCAGCGGTGATTAATCTGGTGCAAGTAAGTGGATAGTGATCACAGTGGGGAATCCAAAATGTCTACGATTGGTCGTAAGGGGATTCCGGGTTTATGAAGCTTTGGCAAGCCATAGAAAGCTGGGGTGCATCCATTCGTACACATTAATTTTTGGTAGAGATTTGGAGAATTTAGATGGCTGCGGAATATTTCAACCAGCACCTTATTCAGCACCGATTGGGTTCTCGTAGTTGGGTCCTTCTTTAGTTTCTCGTAATCTTGGCTGTCAAGTAGGGCGGACGCCTTTTCCTGTATGTTCGAAACAACGGTTGAGTTTAACAATGATTGTATTTTCTTTTAGTGTTCTCAGTGCGCTTATTTCATCGGAAGATAAGTTGCGTTCTGTTCTGCGGTTGTTATTGGACCTTATTATGCCGATTGCTTTTAGTCTGACCTGTTCCAGCACTTTGGGGTCCAGTTGCTGCATGCCGCTCTCAAGGACGGCGATCATCTTGGGGAGGGGTGGGTTGTCTGTGGTAACATTGAATTTGGGACCTTCTGCCAGGATTGAAGTTTCTTCCATCGTGAGCTTCCTCGAGGATAAATTGGTTACTGTGTGTTTGTTTAACACTCCTGATTTCTCGGTTTCGTCGATCAGGGAAAATAATTTCTTATGATTAGGGAAGAGAATTGGGCAGACAAATTCACTTATTTGGTTAGAGTCAGTCTGAAACTCCTAATCAATTTCCCAGCCAAACAGGCAACTCTGTCGAAATGTTTAGCTCAAACCAGTGGTGTACGATCTGTTGTAATCTTTCACAGAGGCCTACAGGCAGCACTTTCCACCACCTGCAAAGTCTGGATCGTAGGCTATACACGTTCATGCAGTGTTTGACGTCTCCTACGGCACATGCGGCTAGATCGTTTGCTGCTTCGTGGTATGGAGAAGAATACTTGATCCTTATTCTGTGCTCTTGTGCCCGTTTTAATAACCTGGCACTCCGGAAATCCAGCCCATTTTCACAGACTAGTGTCTTCGTGTGTTTAAAACATTCAGCCTTGACGAGATCGATAATGCCGTTTGTGCCTTCCTTACCAGATTTAGCCGCGATCGTCCTTGTGCACTCATTAATGGAAATAAGGAAAGCTTGCGTTCGTTTGACTCATCCTTCCACCTTCTTGCACTCTGCGAAACCCAAAATAAGTTACTTCTAACGGGATGCTTGAATATTCGGGGTTTGTCATAACGTCTGTGGATTGCTTGAATTAAACTTTACTCACCTGGAAGAAGTGGCGTGTGCGTATATAATTGCTGACATCGTTTATCGTGCCAAGCAATGTGGACCACACGAGGAATTTCTTATATGCGTTGCAGAAACCGTCATCTTCGCCTGATCCAGGAGTGTCGTGGTACAGATGAAGAATCCTTTGAACAATAGTTGGTGGTGCATGATGCTTTCCATTGATAGACTGGAGATCTTCTGTACCTTCCTACAGCTTAATATGATTGATTACTGCTGGATTCCTGCTTGATTCGTGTACACGTAATCTTGATAGTGCATCAGCATCAGTGACGAGAAGGCAAGGACGGCGCGAAATTACCGGTGCGAGATAGTTGACCCATCTGGAAATGCGGACTCTTGCCTGAATCATGCTAAGAAGTTCAGTCAGTTCTTGACGGTCAGTGAAAAGCATAAATTTGGCACATTCCAAGTAAGTACAAAAGTACTGACAGCTTTTAAGAGGGACAGAGCTTCCTTTTCTGAGGTAGAGTAATTGATTTCAGCGGGATTCAGCGTATAGCTATAGTAACCACTCAACGTAATGTTTCATTTGATCAGCTTGTTTTGAGGGTTTCCGGTATAGAACTACACTGGTAGCACAGTGTGATGCGTCAGCGTTCAGCACGAAAGGGAGAGAAAAATCGGGTGTTCGCAAGATGGGCTGCGACAATATTAGTTTTACCAGCCCAGAATTGGCCCAATCGCACTACTCTACCCTTGAATAGACACATCTTTCTGGGTTAAATAAGTGAGGCACCTTGTTCTCAGTGCACCGTCTTTGATAAACGCCCTGAAGTGCCCTACTAGGCCAAGGAAAACACACAGGAATGCACGGTATAAGATAATACCAGCTTGGAGATTCTCTCTACCGATTATTGCTTGGTGCTTTTAGTGTGTCTGTTAAGAACCCCGCAATGAAATACTACTTTATCTTGAAAGAACGCACTTTTCTTGAAGTTGACTACTTCAGTCGGGCAAGGTTGAGAGTGCGAAGAACTTTTCAAAGATGGCTACGGTGCTCCCCCTTTGTCTTTGAGTAGATGATGATGTCCATGCAAACATTGCAAAACGTGCCCATGTAAGGCTTCAGAACTTCGGCCACAATCTTCTGAAATCACGCAGGGGAGTTTTTTTCTTTAACCAAATGGTTGGCGGTTGTACACAAACAAGTCACATGGGGTTATGAATGCGATGTAGTTTTTCTCTTGTTCACTTAGTGGAAGCTGCCAAAGGCCCTTGCAGAGATGTATTCGTGAAAAAAAAAGGGCAACCACCAGTTTTATCAATGATGGCATCAATTCGCGTGTTGAATAAGATATCAATTCAGTTTGACGAGTGCGACTCCGGTAGTCAGTACAGAGACGGAATATTCCCGTCTTCTTTTGGTGCAGTAGTTATAGGAGAAGCAAATGCGGATGCAGAAGGCCGGGTGAGACCTGTATTTGATCGCTGGAAGATAGCTGCCAATGTATGCAAGCTCTGGGTACTTTGCCTTGATGTCTTCCTGGTTGAAAATCTGCCTTGACACGCTAGTATCAATCGTCACTTACAGCGCATACATAGACGGAGGACAAAAAGGACGACGAAGACAAGCGCTTGTCTTCGTCGTCCTTTTTGTGACATGCACAAGACATGCTTTTTGAGACATGCACAACGCTTCAGCGCTGTGCATGTCTCGGTTGGCCAACGGCCAGAGTTAGCTCGGTTACAGTGTTCTAGAAGCCTGTAGCATAGAAAAAGGATTTCTATATGCCTGTAGCTCGGTCATATGCTCGGTCGCTCTGTTCAGCAGGCTCCGTAATCCGCATTTCATCGCTACCCATCATACGTCACCTTTTTTGTGCTAGTGTGCTATGACGCCAATATTTTTGTTCCTCCGCAGTCGCGTCATGTAACAGCCGCGATAGCGATGGGTCTCGACCACGAGAAGGAGCTTTTAGTGACTTTTTGGAGCTGAATTAAAATTATTTTCGAATGTTTGCAGCGTCCAATACCTCGTTGTGGGTGTCCTTGCCTACAGAAGCAGCCTACAACAAGCGTTTTATAGCCTCAAATTTTGGTCAAATTTCAACCCTTTTAACCCTCAACCCTTTTAACAACCACTTCAATTCACACGTCCGCGTCAAGAGCACTAAGATTACGCATGCATTTACCGACACCTAAAAATGTTATAAAAGCCTTACATACTTGTCCATGTTTGTAGAAAATGCGTTATTTCAACCACACGGTATTTAGTTGCTATCTTTCCGCTTGCCATGCACGCAACTATAAATTTTCCCAGGAGCACTAGCCTTCTATGACATTTCGTCGATTGCAGACAGATGTAGCCGCAATCTGCGGTAAAGTGCGTGGATTTGTGTAAACAGTCATCGTAATGCAACGTGTTGCAACCGTAAATCTGGTGAACGTTCTAAGTTCTGCTTTGCTTTCAGCCAGATATGCAGTGCTTCGATGACGGCTGATAATGCGCTGCGGTGTTTGCACTTTAATGTTTCGAGCCGTAATTGCATTCGCACAGCAAAGCACCGGCCGTTAAACCTCCCGAATGAATTGATTTACTAATGGTGTGTAAAAGTAAGCTCTAGCTGGCATCAACTGTCACTTTCAGATTGAAATACACGTGAAACGCATAGGCAACGACTCGGTGAGACAGCCACGATGAAAGAACCGCCGGTCCGATTTGAATAAAAAATTGCCGCATTCGAGAAAAAAAAAGGCAAATTTTAGCGACTTCGAAAAGTAAATTTTTCAATTAGCGTCCGAGTTCTTTTTACAGAAGTTCGCTAAAATCAGAGTCCAAAAAAATTGTAGTACGAAATGTATAATTTCGTATCTATGCAGCAGAAACAGATATCGCGGATCTGTGAACTGCCTACGTTAGAGCAACTCAAGCAAGTAAGCGTGGCATATAATTTAAGGTTTACGTGAAACTGTTGAAATGTTAACAAGGGTTTTTCAAAATTCCTACTCCTGAAATGGTGGCAAGTTTCACAGCGGCGAATAATATAACAATTCTCTCTGCCTTATTTGTATTATCAGGTTCAGTTGATAGAATTGTGCTGTTTTTTTTTATTGTCATGTTGAGGTGTTTGCAATATCGCACATTGAAAATAATGATCCAAAATATAAGAAGTAAATTGAAAAACCCTGCTTTCAAGAGGTACTATATTCGCGTTTCCTTATTTTATCGCAACAAACCTCACTCAACTTGGGTCAGTCTTTTCCGAGAAAAACAATTTATGCCTTCGCATCTACTGCACTAAGGTAAAGTACCGCCCCAACTTCCCAAAAGGGCAGAGTGGTTATACACACGTCGCAGTCTATGGCCTCGAATTAATTTTAACCGCCTGTGGTTCCTTGACGTGAACTAAATCTGAATACAGGAGCGTTTTCTCATTTTTTAGCCCCATCAAAACGCGTCCCCCACGACATGGAATTACAACGCACGATCACGTGTTTTGCAGAAGAAATGCCGCAGCCAGTAAGCCACCACTATGGATGGGTCCCCTCCGAATTGGGTACCGAAGCCAGCGCAATAAAAAAAAAAAGCTCTAGTGTAAGCATTGCGCAATAACTCATCACAACTCGAGCCCACAAGCGTTGCCGTTACAACATCGTGCTGCTCTAGATCTTCTCGTGTTCCATCCGCTGCGACGCAACAGTAAGGCGAAAGTAAGCCGCTCGTATCGGCACATTAGTTTCGCCATATCTGTTGCAAGACTCTATTACCATACTATTTTCCGTACATACCTCCGATATGCAAGTTTGCCTTTGAGACAAAAAATAAAAATAAAATTGGGATTGTTAGCAACTGAAAAATTTATCCATAAGCTATAAGCAAGCAAAACACTCTAATGCGGTCGCAATGCAAAGCGTAATGACGGCCCAACAGCCACATTCGCTCAGCCAATTGTTGCGTGCTGACGTACAAATGGCGGTGGAATCAAAGAAGGACAGCCGGAATACATTCAGTCGCAACTCTCTTCATCATATTATGGAGTACATCTGAGAACCCCATTCTTTCGAATGTGAACCACTAATGAGACATGTTTCCGAGTTTCTTGGTACGTCGGTCCGGTGGCATGATTTAATCTGGACGATTGTAATTGAAGTGTCAGTGAGCGCAACTCTTGTTCGTAATTAAACGATCAATCGCGAAATAAAACCTTCACGCGAAACGTTGCCTCATAGGTATCCCTAATCCCAACGTGCCTTTTAACTGAATAGAACATCTTTTAGTGTTTACATATTTATGTTGATATCGTTAAGAACGTGAAGCAATAGGGTAGGAATTTTAGACAGCGCCAAAGAAGTTGGAGAGGCAACTTCTTATTCCCTCTACTAGAATTACGCACTCAATATACCAGGTACGTTCGAAAAGTTAGTCTCGTCATTTTTTTTTTTTTTTGAGGAGAAGATGGTGCACCATGGGCCGGTATATTGTAGCGATGCCTTTTCCGATTCTATGCTTTTTCAGGCTTTCCGCGCTTGGCCAGTGGTCAGAGCGACGATCTGCCCACATTATCACCGGGATCAGGCGGCCGTGTGTGGTGGACGATAAGAATAGCATAGAATAAGGCATAAGGCATCGCTACAAAATAGCAGGTGGAACAAACAATCGCCATAAGAATCCACGCCCGTTGCTGGTTCAACGACGGAACTAGCATCGGCGGAGGAGGAATGACGCATGCGCAGAGCACCAAAGAAGAGAGAGAGAATAGCAGCAGACCTGTGGTGCCCCAGGTTATTCGAGTACAAGTCACGATGGCAGAGAGATGTGTGCTGACAACGTGGTTGCCAACGGAAGTGCGTGCTGTTATCCGATATGAATGGGCGCCTGCTGCCTGCATTGAAGGCCGTACTCTTGGGACGTCACTTCCGAAACGACGCTGGGGGTGGAGCAGGCCGCGCGACGATTCCTTGCATCGCAGGGCATGGAGTTTTACCAGAGTGGTTTCTTCAAACTGATTGAAAGCTAAAAACAAATGTCTCAACGTCTGTGTCGACTATGTGGAAAAATAGTGCGAGTTGTATAGTTCGTGATGCCATGGCGATTTTCTTTTTTTGGCAGGAAAGCTTTTTTCTGAAACCCGCCGTGGTTGCTCAGTCCCTATGGTGTTGGGCTGCTGAGCCCAACACCATAGCGACTGATCAATCATGGCGGTTTCAAAAAGCAGCTTTCTTGCCAAAAAAAAAAAAAAAATTCGCCATGGCATCACGAATTATGCAACTCGCACCATAGATATAGGTTGCGGGATCGAATCCCGGCCACGGTCGCCGCATTTTGATGGGGGCGAAATGCGAAAACACCCGTGGTACTTAGATTTAAGTGCACGTTAAAAAACCCCAGGTTGTCGAAATTTCCGGAGTCCTCCACTACGGCGTGCCTCATAATCAAAAAGTGGTTTTGGCACGTAAAACACCCTAATTAGGTAAATTCAATTAATTCCTTCTTAATATGAATGACAAAACTTAATTTCGGAACGTCCCTCGTACAAAACCAAACCAAATACATTTTTCAAGGAATCAAATGTGCAACGGCCAGCACACAGTCACAGTATAGCCACCATATGCGAAACTATTTCCCAGCGTCTTTGAAACTTTCACGATACCGTGCGACAACGTGCATTCATATCTAAAAGTTATCACAGAAGACAGCGTTGCTGCATCATATTACCATTCAGAAAACATTTCAACCTACTATTTTTGCTGCCTGTAGGTCAGGCAGACCCTGTATGATGTAGAGCGAGTGACCATAGCGCGACTTCGCCGCACTTGTCGTCACAAGAAGCGACGCGACCGATGCAGCAGCGTGAACATGCATGGTGACCAAACAAATCTGCACTCACAGCTTTCGCCAAGGGATCCCGTCTGCTGGCTCAGTCAAAATTTGAAGTGACGCGCACACCACACCTCGGACAAACGCGCAAGGAAATAAGAGAACTCGCAAAGAACCACTGCGCTCAAGTGAGTAACGCCGTTCCGCACGACACCTTAGAAGTGCAGAGACTTGCTCAGGCTGGCTATCTCGTGCGCTAAAAGCACTGGCCGGTAGACGTCATCAAGACAGCTACACCTGGTAGCGAAGCTTCCAGAGAAGCCCACACCAAGGTCTATCAAAACAGGTCGCGTAGCTTCGGGTGAAAAGTGGTTCAAAACGAATGGTCACAGGCATCAGCAAGAGTGGCTGTGGGAGGAGCGATTGAAGCGCGACTGTGTTTGGAGGCAACGAACAGGAAAGAAAAAAAAAACGTTTTTTTGATTGAAGTGAAACACAGAATCATTCAACGAAATTAAAATTCCGATCGATTTTATATATGCGTGACGAGTAACGAAGAAAGTACAACTCTATTTTGTTTTATTATTATCAACAAATACCTTTTTACAGCTCCAATCGTAAGAGGGCGTTGACGCCGCTGTCACTTGCAATGCAATGCGACACTTCAAGTGTGCGGAAAGGCACGCTCCCGAAGTTCACCTGTCACAATACGCCCCCCCCCCCTTCACACACACACACACATGTGCTGTTTTGCTTGTCGACGTTTCTCTGAATTTGAGGACGCGGGTAGATTCATCGTTTCTTAGGCTGTTCAGTCAAAAGTAAGGAGATACGAGCACCAGATAATGGTTTCCTGTAGTTGCTATAAAGTTTTATTTAAAGTGTTAAAGTAGATGTTTAGTTAAAAACAGAAGTGACGAAATTTTGTTCTAGAAGGCGCGAAATTTGTTTTGGTGGCGTGTCATGAGAGCTGTACATTCAAATGCCTCGCCATTCGACCTGATGGGCGTTTCTAGGTTTTAGCGCGGAAACCAATGCGGAAAATGCCACCTGTACGGGTGTCGAAATCGGCACCCTGCACAGAACATACTTTCTTTGGAGGCGTACGAAAGATTTAGGTGTAGAGGGCTGGTCCTATCGTCGGACGCCAAGCCCGTCGGTCTGCGCAATCGCACGAAAAAAAAAGTAAACAATTACTTGGTGGTCGTAATTCAGTAATTTTCACTGAACAGGTTAAGAAACGATGAAACAACCCTCACCACCAAATTCAGACAAAAGTCGACAAGCAAAACAGCACAACCCCTCAAGGCCACGAGAGCCCTTGAATAAATAAAATTGGAGGCTTATCAAGGTTTATCAACCTTAGCGTATTTTTAGCGTTTGGAGGCATCTTGACCGCATACACGCCCGGCGCAAAGACGCTGGCGTGGTTGCGGGCACAGAGACTGACGCGACGGCGGGTGCGCGCCGCTTCATCCCTGGCATGACGTCACATATCACGTGATGCAGCGATGGTGGCGCCGCCGCCGCGTCGCGCGCGACAGCGCGAACCGAAGCGTGGAGGCCTCCACCGGGCGACGTCCGACGGTGCGATATGAGGCCCCATCTGCAGCCGGTGTGACGTCATCACGTGACGTCACATCATGTGATCTCACTTCAGGGTCAATGGTGGCCACCGCCGGGAGGTGACCGACGGCGCGATATGAGGCCCCATCTGCAGCCGGTGTGACGTCATCACGTGACGTCATGTCACGTGACCTACTTGAAGGTCACTTGAAGGTCAATGGTGGCCACCGCCGGGCGTCGCGCGAAGGCCCGAAACCTACGTTAATATGCTTCGCATAAAATTAAAAAAATGAAACGTGGAACAGGGGGCGTATTGTAACAGGCGAACTTTGCGAACGCTTCTTCCTGCACACTTCGAGAGCTGCCTTACATTCATGCTGCAATACATGATGTCTCTGGCAATAAATTTTGACACACTTTTCCTTCCAATCTTTCGACCAATTTGAATCGACCTTGGCTGCAGCTTGTAACCTGTTACCAAACATAAAGTCATTTGCTTGATATGCTCTTTATCAGCTTTGCCGAAGCCAGCTTCATTCCCTCAACTGCGATAGGAACATTCGGCCAAAATTGTTTACGAAGCGCAGGTTCTACAAGAAACTCAAATTGTGTCTTCGCTAAGGCATTGCGTTTCCAATGTACTGCATCGGTGCTCAAACGCTTCACTACGCACCGAAACATTGAGTTCGAGGCGGCTAACAGTGCTATTTGAGACGACTGCGACAGCGAGGCAACCCCAGAACGCGTCATCTGTCACGGTGCCCGCTACAGCTACCACGGAGAGTGGGTCGTGATAGCGTTGGTGTGCGTTGACCACCGGCCGCTTCCTGATCGGAGATTAATGGAATACCGGCCAATAACGCTACTCCCACCACAAGGCTAACTAGGTGCAACGGAAGTTTCTTGGTTCAAATTACCCAGTCGAGCGACTTTTGACAATTTCTTGTTCTCTTTTGGTGTTTGTGTGTGTGTGCCTGTTAATTAATAATGATGTTTTACGTGCCAAAGCCACTTCTTGATTATGAGGCAAGCCGTAGTGGAGGACTCCGGAAATTTCGACCACCTGGGGTTCTTTTAACGTGCACCTAAATCTAAGTACACGGGTGTTTTCGCATTTCGTCGCCATCGAAATGCGGCCGCCGTGGCCGGGATTCGATCCCGCGACCTCGTGCTCAGGAGCCCAACACCATAGCCACTGAGCAACCACGGCGGGTGCGTGTGTGCGTGTGTGTGCATGTGTGTTTTTGTGCGTGCATGTATGTGCGTGTGTGCGTGTGTGTGCGCGTGCGTGTGCGTGCGTATGTGTGTGTGTTTGGGCGAGCGCGTATGTGCGTGTGTGTGAAATACTTATTTCCGAATGTAATTTCTTCCTAATTATTCGATAATCATATGTGCGAAAGCCGCCGACTAAAGTGGGCATTTGCGACATCATCGAGTAAATGGGCGCTATATCTATCTCTGTCTGCGATTTAAATATTTGTCTTTCTGTCTCCATTTACCCCTCCTCTAGTGTAGGAGAGAAAATTAGATGTTCGGCTTTCTGTAAACCTACCTGTCCTTTCGCATCTCAGTTATCTCTCTCTCTCTCTGATTTCGAGGCCACATGGGCCCAAGCTTCGCTGGAAATAAGTTCTCTTTTATTTTATCGCAAACACCACGCCTGTACAGTTTTTTGCGTCGATATGACACGAGAGTTACTATGAAAAAGACGATTAATAAGCTTACGCTTTATAGCCGAGCGTAAGCCGTAATTTACCGTGCCAATAACGTCCACCGCCTCCTCGAGCAATCCGCCGGCCCTAACCATCGAAATCGCGCCATCTGCTACTGATGTGAAGTCGCGTGAACATTACCTTTCTTCCCTAGACAGGCATCGCACATCATTTCGTCCTCGTAATGAAGACATCCCACAGCTGCTGGGAGACGCGGCCTTGCTCATGTCATCCGCCACTCCTTACACTCGTCTAAACTCATACGAGCTTCGCGTCAAATAAATTCCGATGTTTCATTGAATGTGCGTATTGTTCCTTTCTCTCTCTCTCTCTATCTATCTATCTATCTATCTATCTATCTATCTATCTATCTATCTATCTATCTATCTATCTATCTATCTATCTATCTATCTATCTATCTATCTATCTATCTATCTATCTGTCTGTCTGTCTGTCTGTCTGTCTGTCTGTCTGTCTGTCTGTCTGTCTGTCTGTCTGTCTGTCTGTCTGTCTGTCTGTCTATCTATCTATCTATCTATCTATCTATCTATCTATCTATCTATCTATCTATCTATCTATCTATCTATCTATCTATCTAGCTATCTATCTATCTTCTTGCTTGGTGTCCATAATATGCGTTCCCAGTATTACCGACTAACAAGGGGGCTTTCGTCCAGGTTTGTCACCGGTGCACCGTCATGTCGGGATAATGCTGACATCTCCTTCAAGTCACTGTCCTCTTGTGTAACAAGTCTCGCGCAGGCGGCATTCCAACGGAAGAAAGCCGCTGGTCTCGCTCACTTAAGAGCGCACGCCACTTCCAGAGCCGCATTCTCCATCGATCGATTTCCTGGAACGCGTGTATACTCTTGCTTGACGCAGGCCTCCAGCCCGGCGCGTCACTGCGGAGATGCGCATGCGCACATGAGAAACACGTTACGATGAAGCTTAACAATATTCAATGGTATCATACGAGCACTCACCTACGGGTCAGAAACCTGGAGGCTTACGAAAAGGGTTCTACTCAAATTGAGGATGGCGCAACGAGCTATGGAAAGAAGAATGATAGGTGTAACGTTAAGGGATAAGGAAAGAGCAGATTGGGTGAGGCAACAAACGCGAGTTAATGACATCTTAGTTGAAATCAAGAAGAATAAATGGGCATGGGCAGGACATGTAATGAGGAGGGAAGATAACCGATGGTCATTAAGGGTTACGGACTGGATTCCAAGGGAAGGGAAGCGTAGCAGGGGACGGCAGAAAGTTAGGTGGGCGGATGAGATTAAGAAGTTTGCAGGGACGACATGGCCACAATTAGTACATGACCGGGGTTGTTGGAGAAATATGGGAGAGGCCTTTGCCCTGCAGTGGGCGTAACCAGGCTGATGATGATGATGATGATGATGATGATGATGATGATCATACGAGGGCGTATGAGAGCACGTCCCCATGCTGCATGGGAACATACGCGTCATTTTATGGGATACCACAAGCTCATGTAATCGTAGAGGGGTTGCCCATATATTATGTGGGTACACACGGGTTCTTATGTGGGACTCCGTTACGCGCACATGAGAACATTGGACGTGGGGCTTACGGGTTTTCATTGCGATAGAAAATATGCGGACGCTTGAGGCACATTCGTGCCGTCACCGCTGGTGCCACCACTGTCGCGTTGTGTCGCTTTCGATTGCGCATGCGCTGATTGCGCGCGGAAGGTTAGAGAGCCTCCGGAGACAAAAAGTACATTTGGCTGCTAAAACGACGAAGAGATGCGATCGCACCGTCAACGACGCTACGCTCCATCGGCTCCGCCTTCCGCTGTTAATATAGCCGCACTTGAACGTACTCTGATTGATGTGTGGCCGTGATTCGAGTTTCATATACCATTTATATCATTATACATCATTGTGTCCTTGGGCCGGTCTAGTGGTAGTGGTGGTTGCGCAGTAGCAGGCTGGCATGCTCGGCCAGCGAATGTTCCACCGGTCTTCTTGATATTTACTGTTCGATTAACCAGGAAGAAATTGAGGACGCTTAGGAGGAAGCTTTAGCTCGGGCCCAACTCCGACGCGGCCTATTCAAACACATGTTAAATGCAGAAACGTTTTTCTGAGATAACCCCTGGACCGATATTAAGGAAATGTGTTGCATTTCAAAGAGAAAGCTAACTTATAGTGAGTGACTTTTGGAAGTGGTATTTTGATTTAGGACCTGAATTTTGTCAAAATATTTTTCAAAAGTTCGAAAGTTTGAAAAAAACATAGAAGCACGAAGTTTAGAAAATAATATCTCTGCAACTAAAACAGGTATCACCATTATGTAAACGCCACCCATTAGAGCATTCAAGCTGGACAAAATTGATATGCTAATTTATACCTTACGTGAATTTTTTTACGTTGTGTACAAGGATTCTGCAGATACTGCATTTCCATTTACTAAATTTTTTTACATTCATGTGTAACATATATATTCTGTCCGGTTTAGATTTACTATTAGACGGGATTCAGAGAATTATGATACCTTTTATCATTGCAAAGTTAACGAGTTGTAAACGTGATTGTTTAGGTTTCTGAAAATTTGCAATTTTGCCCATTTTTATAAAGAATTGACAACTTAAATAAAGAAGAATCCAAGAAACCATCACTAGACATTACGTTCTTTGTTTTAAGTGGAACAAACCTCGTCAAATTCGGCGCGCCGGTTGCCGAGAAAAATGAATTCTCCATTTACCTGTATTCAGATAGGAGCACCCGCGCTAGAGCTTTCTCTTAAGCTTCACCTTAAAGAGTCGAACTCGATGTCATTCACATATTCCTGACTGTTTCTTCCACTTCCCGACGGCTGCAGCGTATGTAACCGTAACCTTTGCGGACAAACGCTGGCGGCGAACGCTGCGCACCAAGGCTATAGCGGGTGAGTTTCTGGTAGAAACGCGGCCTCTTGCGACGACCGCGCATGCGCGGAGGCGAGCGTCACCTGGACGGTGTTATTGCATGGAACCGAGCGCAGCGCGCCGCTCCACGATTGGTAGAAGCGCTGGAAAGGCCGTCTACGTTTGAGATTCCGCGTAGCAGAATTACGCTTTCTAGTATATTCAAATTACAATCCGACGCTATCGCGTCAGTAGAGACATTTAGCTTGTACGCTATCCCGGTAAACGGGAGCGGTTTGGGCGGTTTACCGGATGGTCGGGGCGTAAACGTGAGCGGTGAAGCCGCCTGGTGTTGTAGAGCTCAACCGGACAAACGCATAGCTAAAACTGCAGTAACTCACCATATCCTGCTTCGCCACTCGTGCAAATTTTTGGCAGTGGCGTAATTGGGAACACGATTACGCCACTGTCGAAAATTTACGCCAGCAGCTAAGCAGAATACAGTAATTAACTCTGTGTATGTGTGGTTGAGCTTTGCGCCACCAGCTGGCGCCACCGATCGGGCCGCTCACCTTGACGCCCCCGCTAAACCGGAAAACCGCCCGCGCTTGCCCGAATACCGGACACGCTAAAGGTCTCTAATAGGTTGCGTTTAGGTTCGGTTTTGCGTGAATGAGACGATGCAAACACGTATTTCTCTCATCAATCAATCTCCATGCGACCTGCATATTTAATTACTTTGTTTAACGCAAAACGACAGACGCAAGAAAGACGACAGGACAGGAGAGCCTCGTGCTGTCGTCCTTCTTGTGTCCGTTGTTTTGCGCTACACAAAGTAATTATGGATTCGCACCAAGTAGCCCGCTAATGCATTGTGTTGCATATTTAACTTTGTTTGAAAGCGAAGAAGTGTTTCCTATTCGATGTTAGTTTCATTTCTCCAATGTTAGTGCGCGATTCTGTTCGGATAGCGGACTGGAAAATTTTATTGGGGTCCTGGAGGACGCACTCGGCGCGCAGAGGGCGTCTCCCACTTAGGGACTGACAGGGAGTTCCTGGCGGCCACTTCGCGGGCCTGCTGGACGGCCCATTGCTGGTGGGCCAGTAGTGAGCTTCTGAGGGAGTTCTCCCACTTCTCCGAGGTAGTAGAGTCGGGAAGAGCGCCTCTACACTTCCGGATAATATGTGCTAGAGTGTCACCGCGTCTCCGCACGAGGGCCACGTGTCGCTGGGGTCCTCGTCGGGATGGAAAACGTGTAATTTGGCGGTGTTTGGATACATGTGCGTCGGTAGTAAGCATAGTGTTAGCGCCTACAGCCTGTTAAGTTTGGGGTGTGGTGGCGGAAAATTGTCATCACAACTTCCTTAAAGAAAGGGAAGACATTATGCAGAATCTATCGAGGATAATTGTTAATGTAAGCAAGTAACCGAATGCTTCTACGTAGTTGTCAGATTTTTTTTATGGGTTATACGGTTTGAGGCCGTGTACATGTAGCAGTGACGATATGTAAGTAGCGCTTGTTCACTTTATTGCGTAATTCCGCAGAGAACGGAGCAGTTGAATATAGCGTACCTTCAGCGGCAGTATAGGTGACTATACATATGAAGCGATCGTTCATAGCGCAATCGCTCTTCCAAGGCGAAACGAGCCCTGCGACTCGGCTGCGCGACAGAGCTCGTGCCCTTGCCATCGGTGCCTCTGTGTCGGCCGTGAACAAGTGCGTATGGCTGCTGGGCCGGTTTTGGTTCCGTCGGTGTTCCGTCGCGGTTTTCCCGCGTGACCTAGTGAAGTTGTCGAAAGTTGTAATACTTGGCCATTTCGTCTGAACCTGCAAAATAATACAGTAGAATGACGTGATCTCGCGAAGAAACAAATGGTTTCTTCCCCTAATTGGTGTTGCTTTTTGGTATAATTTTCTCTGATCGCTTGAACCACTTCAGCTGGCATTCCGTTCCTTTTCTGCCGGAATTCGCTGCAAGCGCACACGCCATTCCCGTGCACAGTGCGCTGCGAGGTTTTGTTTCTGCACCAGATAGCGTTGCGACAGCGTAAAGTACGATCAATCAGGTTATCCAACACTGCTGCTGACTACACCTTCTGGACGAAAAACGTGCGACGACACGCGCCTTCCTTCGTGAGCACCAAGTGGGAAGTGGCAAAGCGGCAACACAATGCAATTTTTTTCTTCCAATACATGGGAAGGGGTCAACAGCACGTCCGAAGGGAGCAACACCTCTCCAACAAATCACATGTGATCTCGTTCAATGAGTTGGCACGATGTACGGATCTTTGCGACAATCAGCTGTGTTTTTCATGGCAGTCGCTTCTGGCTGTTTGTGGATCTTGGACGACGTCTGCTGAACACGCCCTTTTTAAGAGTTTTCTCGTGGGAGTTCTAGGAACGTCGTTGTCGTCACGATCACGCACCAGCGTCTGGTGAAGACACCCTCCTTTGCAGCAAGTCTCCGAAAAAAAAATGCAATGATGTTGACACCGGCTAGCTGCTGTAGAAGACTAGGCATTTGCGGCTTTCGCAATGAAGACGCGCCCTTATGCTGGAATGTCGTACTTGCCAGATCATAAAATACTTACGCTGGCAGGCAGCTTCATTAGAATCCTGTTCCTGTCACTAATAGAATGTTACGTAATAGTTGGCTGCACGGCCTGGAATATCTCCTCTGGCCATTGCTGCCGACCATTTGGCAGGGAGGGATTGGATGACGACTAGACTGATGGCTCGGTTTGCCGCAACCAACTGAGAGCTCCAAACACTTCCAACCGTCTCTCCACAACTGACGCAGACGAGTCCAGTCGTTCTCGGCAACAAAGAACCAGCGGCGCTTTTAAATTCAAGTGACTCGCAATAAGGAAGCGACAATAGACACAACAAAAATCACTCGAGCATTCACAACGAGTACAACAAGGCGAAGTAGCAGTTTTCTTTCTATAATGTCTGTGATAAAAAAGAAATTGTAGCGGCGTTCGCTAACAGCAAAAAGATGTTGAAAACGTTGGCTTCGCAGATTGTAGGCTTATAGAAAGGACAAGTCGCACGAATAGCGCGACAACGCAGCCATATTCTTCTGCGTGGGATGTCGAGGTGACTATCTCGTTTCGCCACCCGAGAGTCAGCAGGAAAGTAATGTATGCATACTGCTTGCGAGCTCAGTAAACAAGCGTGGGCGCCCTGAAGACGTTGTCACTGTACATTCGCCTTCGCCACATCCAAACTCGGAAAAGCCGACGCCACACAAAGAAACTCTGCGCGCTGTCGCAACTGTCGCGCCGCATATGCGAAACGCACGCAAGAGACAGCTGCGACAATCTGGCCCGTATTCAAGTTCCGCAGCGACAGTTTGACGGAGCCGGCGAAGCTTCACCGATCCGGTTGCGTTCGAGGGAATCTCGCAGACTCTCCTTGCCATGAATGGAAAGGATCTCCGCAACGATTTGCTGCGCGAACCGGGTTGCAACATTTGGAATATTTTCTCAAACTCTGTCAGCTTCGTGATGGGGTTACTGCCGAGTACCGGCGATTCATCGTTTCGCAAAATATAGGGCTATTTACTCTCCGAGGCAATCTTTTTCGAACCGACCGCTAGATGATTCCGCCGCACCAACCACACCTACATAGTTTTGCTTTCTTATGTTTTTCTTCTTTTCTTTCCTCGTTGCATTTTATTTTTCGCTCTCTACTCCGAAACTCAACATCAGTTCTGTACAAAGTACATTCGTTATTTCGAAAGGAGAGAGAGAGAGAGAGAAAATAATGCAGAGAAAGGCAGGGAGGTTAACCAGAGGTAGTTCCGGTTGGCTACCCAGCGCAGGGGGAAGGGTTAAGGGGGATAAAAAGAGAAACAGAGTGGAAGGGGGAGATAGAAAGAAAGGGAGACAAGCACGAACAAAGCGCGTACACTACATAGCGGTAGGGGGCGGCATTCTTAGAGTCTGTCGTGAAGCCCCGTAGACCGCAAGAACCTTAATAGCGCGAGTAAGGCCTTCAACGCGGATGTTCTTTGGGAGCATTGGCCTAAAGCTTTTAGTTATGAAAGTGAGCGATTGTCCAACTGGTCCAGCACTCTGCACATCACTTGTCTCTCAGCACAGCATCGCGAAAGGAGGTGTTTCGAAAGAAGGTATACAAAAGACAGTGCAGATTGCTGCAAGGATGGCGATTATGCAACTAAACCACCACCCGCATCACAGATTTCACTTGCCTACTTCCTTCTTTATGCACTTTGTATCTTCAGGCCAGTATCTCCTCATCCTACTTTTTTTTAACTGGTACAGTGAGCATCATCCTTACGTAGGGGATGAGAACGGCGGCCTCCGGGGTGCGCCTGAGTGAGCCAGCGACGTCTAAGGGTATAATTGCTGGGCAAAAAAAAAAAAAAAAAAATTGGCATACTTCTCTTTTGTGCGTGAATTATTTTAACACTGTGTAATTCCTCATCTGTTTATATGCTCGCCGAAGTCTACATCACGGCCATTTGTATGCGTTTGTGACTTTTTTTACGAACTCGTTCTGGTGCAAATTGCATTTGACTTTTGTACTGTTATGTCCACGGGCGTATGCTGTGGATTTCTGACCGTATGAAACGATTTCGCTTCGTTTTCCTACACATTTTTTATATTGTTGTTTCCGTTATGAGTAAAGGAGTAGCCGTCGCCATTATAAGGTGACTACGTCTCTTTCCTTTATATTCATTTGTATAAAGAAATTGCTGGGCCCGAGATTAGATGCGCCTGGGAATGTGTGGCCACCCTTACCGACAAGCCTTGCTCTCTGATCGCCCGCGGAAGTGGACGATCAGCCGAGCGTCAGTGAGAAGGCACATTTCTTGAACGTAACCGCAGTGTCTGCTCGCGTTGCGTCGCTTCACGCGAAAGCGAAGCTGCGGCGGAAGCAGGCATACCAGTGGCTAGACCTAATCTTTCGCTCCAGCGGGCGGTGAAAGGGCAAGGGTTGTTGGTAAGTGTGGACAAGCGTGCCCAGACGGATCGAATCCCGGGCCCCAGCAACTACCGTTACACGTCGCTGACTGGTTCCGCAGCGCCCTGGCGGGCGCCCATCACGCGCTCCACACAGGTGTGTCGCGCGCTGTACATTGATTCTCTCCCGTATGACGGACGCCTTTGCAAGCTAGAATCTTATTACCGTCCACTTCAATATACGGGAGGAATCCGTTCCGGTCCAGCAATAACTCTGGCAAAAAGCAAATTGCGATGTGGTTATTCAGAGTGTAAGGAGGGCCGGTTCCTGTTTGCATTGAAAGAGTCCGTTTTGTGCAAGAACAGTGGCCTTTCGGAAAAAACCTGCATGATGTTCAATGACGCGTTTGGAAAGTTCGAAATGAAATGTACGTCGCGATCGACGAACATGTTCCTTTTTTCTTTGTTTATTGTTATTACCGACATACTTGCTGTTGCAACAGTCGAAAATACGATCAAGCTATCCGGCAAGCTTGATGGACTTTTTTTGAGGACCAGCGCCATCCGCCGAGCCTGGTGGCGAGTTCCTCTTCACAGTGATTCGCGGTCGAAGGTGCTTACACGGAAACAAAGAGGCGAGCTTGCGCAAAAAAAAAAGAAGCGGAAAAGCGCCAGAAGGAGCAGCAATGTATAGGCATACAGAGAAGTAGCGAAGAGGTTGGAATAAAGTAAATATAGTTCGCGATGATTCCATGGGCGCTGCCATCTTGGGGTACTAGCGCGTCTTGGAGCTGCGCAAGCAGGAAACGTGACAGCACGATAGGAGCGTTTAGCACTTAGCGAAAAATCGATAACGGCGGTATACAGTACGCAGCTATTATTATTACTATTATTACTGTTTCTTTCTTTGTTTTTTTTTGCTTTGTTTGTGCACTGTACTTTATCGCTCTTTACCTTAGGTTTCAATGTCATTTTTACTTATTTCGAAGAAAGTAAGTTTTTGTGGCTGAGCCTTGTTATTATTATTATTATTATTATTATTATTATTATTATCATTACGACTATTATTATTATTTGTTTTGAAAGACACAGGAAGCGCAAGGAGAAGCAACTTTGTCCTGCCAGGAATTGATTGCAGACTCACGGACAAATGAAAAACTTATCATCATGTCAAAATAAACAAAGAATAAAACTAGGGCACCTAAGCCCTTCTTAGGAGTTGTGAATCGCGAAAGCGTTATGGTACAGTTCAAATGGCAATGCGAGTTCATGTGCCGTTTGCAGACGCCGGCTTTCTCGCTCAATGAGAAATTTGGCGCCTTCGCATCGAAAAAGCAATATTCGTACTCATGGCACTGTAAGATAAAGCAGTTCACGTCAGACTGCCCCGTCAAGTGCATGTACAGGGAACGTTCTTTAAAACTGTAAATGTTCCACCGACTTAAGTACCAATACTTTTATGAAATTGTGTCCATATATTTTCATTCGTCGTTCAGTTCGCATACGGGTTCGAGTATGGCAAAGGAGTCGAGCGAATAATTATCGAGGCAGACCATGGAACTTCATAATGAATTTCCGCATTGCTGCGTCAATATTTTGCTTCCTGCAAAACACAAGCAGCAAATTTATAGAGGACGAGGGCCGTGAATTCGTGGCTTAGGACAAGGCTAGCGCAGAATAAAGGGGCTTTGTGAGGCGGTGCTCCTTCGAGACAAAGCCATTTTGATAGTTTCCGGCTAACTCTATTATCTTCACAGCTTGCACCGAGGGTACGTTGAGCGAATACTGGACACGCGTGCCACTACAGGGCGCATATCTGCAGATAATCCGCGCATTGTACGGATCCGAGGGTCCTTGGGCGCGGGGAAGGATTAGCCGGCTTAATTAACCGCTCCGCCGCCCCGAGCGGACGATGCGAGAGCCCCTCTTATCACTTGAGCCCATACCCGCACCTGACACCCGCAAACACTTCGGAGTTTAATGCTAGTGTGGAGAACGAAAAACAAACCGGATGTGCGAAAGTGTCATGCTCTAAACGGCACAAGTGGCCTCATGTTTAGCGTTCACGCGTTCATTCATTGCAAATGTCAGTCAGGCGAATCGTGGGATTGGTGGCGTGTTGTAAATGGCGCATTTTGGCTAATGTTGAGTGTTCGGACGTTTACTCTTTGTTAGTAGTTGGCTGACTGACTGGCTAATTAATTGACTGATTGATTGATTGATACATTGATTGATTGATTCCATAATTCATTGCTGAGATCGACAGGAGATTGGTATCCAAAGTCATGTGTTATTAACGGCACATTTCAGGTCATATTCAACGCTTCTTAATTCATTAGTTCTTTTAACCTAACGACGGGAACCCCCCTCTCGTATCTGCGGATTATGGAGAGTTACAGGCTCCAAACGGCCCATTATGGCTCTTGTTCAGCGTTCTTGTATAGTTCATTTTTTGATTGAATATTTCACCTAATGCCGAGCCATTGAAGGCCTAGAGATGGACACCTAGAATTTAACATGTATGCAGCAGTCGTGCATCATTGGCGATGCAACCAAGAGGTCGAGTCCTTGCCCTGCGGATTATGCCGATGACAATTCAGTTATGTTATATCGACGTTGAAGCAGCCTTTATTTAGGCGACACAGAAATTTCAGAGGGGAGCAGCGGTTTGGTGGTGGTGAAGGCGGTGGGAGTGTTGCAGCAGGCACGGTTAGCCTGGCACACATGACAGGCAATTCTTCCGCCTGAGCCTCCTATGAGTATGACTATGCGTGTCACCAGGCATCGAAGAGCGCCGTGTCTCGCACGAAGTCAATCAGCCGTTGCACTCGCTTCTTGATTGCCGTGGGCCCTCCGGGGAAAACAACCTCTTCCCCGGTCCCGTACGAAAGACCACTCTTTTGCAGGCTGTCGAGCGTCGCTTTTCTTTCTGTGTCGAACTGCGGCCATAGCCAAATGGAAAGTTCAATGCCGCTGCTGCTCTTGCATGCATCTCTCTGACACCACCTTGGCAAACTGGGTGTGTGCAACTGGCTATGTGCCACCGGTTGTGCGCCACTCTACAATCACAGACACGACCCTTTGAATTTCTTCGACGCTCAGCGGAATTGAACCCGCACCATGCATGATCCCTGCGGCACCGCCGCTAGGTGGCGCAAAGTGTGCAGTGGAAGGTACGAGAGAAGAGCCTAGCTGCATACATGTTTCGGTGTCGGCAATGCTGGCTGTAACTACGTTGCTTCAATGCAAACTGAATTAACGTCGACATTCATCGTGAGAAGGCTGTTGCAGTAACTTGAATTTATATACTTCCATTGTGGCTTCTCTTCTTGACGTAGGTCTATTCCACGACATTAAGGCATGCAGGTTGACTTGATCATATTGAGATCAAATATTGATACACTCAGAAAGAAAGGACACATTTTGTTAGTTGACTGGTAAACCTGTTCAGTTCAGCTCAATAAAGCAATGGCGTCCTCATTTTGTCACATGCATTTTCTTCGTTGAGTCCATGAGCTCCCCTGATAACGGTAAATTTAGAGGTTGCATAGATTGTAAAACCTTAGACTGTGAAGGTTATACAGCAGCGTGCGTACAGCAGCTTGCCTCATAGCTATGTAAACCCTATTTTCTTTATAGGGCTCATGACGTTAACAGATAGTTTTAGATTTGCGCCTCCGAAGTTACTGTACGCAAACTGTCGGTAGCACAAAAGAACGCCAAAGCTCCCCAAGAGAACGCAAGTGGAGAGTGGGGCTATGCGTGCGAAAAAAAAAACGCTTGGGTGTGCCAAACCGAACATTTCATAACTCCCTTCGGTCTGTTGCGGAAAATAGATTGTGGACGGGTTATTTCCAAAAGTCTTCAGACATCGGTCCACCAACAATAGAAGACCCGGGCCTATGCCTGACGGCTATCTATGAACTTGGCAGATAGGCTTGCATTGCTTTTGCATTGATTGTGTCATGATGCATATGACAAAACACTATACGAAAAGTATATCACCTCTCTCTGTCATCCTTGTTTTCCCGTTTCCCATTCTTGCATTGTAGGGTAGCCAACCGGACATTATTTTGGTTAGCCTCCCTTCCTTCTGCTTTTCTCTTTCCTTCCTTCCTTCTACAGAGCTCACTTTCTGAGTTTTTTAAGATACAGTCTACCTGTACTGAACAACACCTGCAAAACAAATATTCGTGTTCTGCAGGCAGCACAAGCCCAAGCACTCAGAGTTTGTCTTGGTTTGCCCAGATGCACGTCAACTGAGGCAACTATTGCGATTGCTCGGGACCAGCCAATGCATACTCACATCATGGTGGAAGCCCTGAGAACGCATATCAGACATTTTGCACGTGCCCCCTATCACCACCTTGCAACACTACCTTCAGACAGGCACCAAGCATCATTCTCTAAAGCTATCGTCAAGTACAACGACAAACTTCCCTCGGGCTTCACCGCTGCATCTAAACCATCGATAGCCCCTTGGTGCCATGTCAGCCCCACAGTCCATCTCAGCGTACCAGGAATTGGGAAAAAGTCTGAGCTGTCGTCGCCTGTGCTGAAACAACTGTCTCTGCTTCTTCTGCACGAGAGGTACGCGGACAGTGCACATATTTATACAGATGGTTCCACAAACATCCAGTGTTCGTCCGGTGCTGTGATAGTCCCAGCAAGAGGTATTACCATAAGCTTTAGGACTGACCACCCAATGACATCTACACCTGCGGAACTAGCTGCTCTTCGCGCTGCACTTTGTTTCGTCAATCGGGAACCACCTCGACAACGGTCAATTTTCAGTGACTCAAAGGCAGCCCTACAATCTGTGCTATCAGCTCTGCGTCGTGGGCCATTCGGACAGCTCGTGTTCGCTATTAGATGCCTGCTTCATACATCACATGAGAAAGGACATTACGTGACGTTTCAGTGGCTGCCAAGTCACTGCGGCGTCATAGGAAATGAAGACGCCGATGAAGCCGCTCGGACAGCTCTTGAAGACTTTCACGGTCCGACACTTTCACGGTCCACTTTCACGGTCCGACGCAGCCAGCAGACTTCAAGTGATTGCACGGGAGATCACGCTCTCTCCGTGGTGCACACCAAGCAGCCAGACCAACCGCAGCAATCATCAACCCGACCTGCCCTCATTGATGCATCTCTGTATGCCAACTGGACTCCGCCGAAGTGAGGCCACCCTGCTTTATCGCTTATGGCTAGGGGCGGCCTTCACGAAATCCTGCTCGTTTCGCATTGGAATGGCCGACAACGCTATCTGCAATGCCTGTCTTTGCGAGGAGACGCTGGAACACATTCTGTGCGACTCTCCTGAATATAATGTTCAGAGACAGTCCATGGCGTCCGTTCTAGCGCACCTGGACAATAGACCATGGTCAGTTGCAACCATTTTCACATATCGCCGGCAGAAGACATCGCAGCTGAAGGCGACGAAGGGACTACTTCGGCTTATGAAGGATACGGGCTTGGACAAGCGGCTGGGACATTGATGTCACGTACCGCGCAGGAGTGACGGACTGTAACTGATGATGTGTTTGCTGTGTTATGTGCTCTCTCTCTCTCCTCCCATCTTTCATCCCCCCCATCCCGCTCCCATGTGTAGGGTAGCAAACCGGTTAGGCTGAACCGGTTAACCTCCCTGCCTTCCTTCTCCACTTTTTCTTTCCTTCCTTTCATTTCTTCCTGTATTGACTGTGTAAATTCTTATTGTGAGGTGTCAAACTGCTTCATTTGAGAAAAAGAAATAAACATGACCACTTCCTTACAGTCGAACAGCCTTTATTTATGTATGGAAGCAGCGTATTTTTTTTTATTCATAGCAATGTAGTCGCGGGCGGGGTCATTTTCACTGAAGCGACACACAAGTTCAACAAGAGTCTGCCAAGAACACATGAGCAAGGAAGAAACTGTGGCTTCACGACATCAAAAAAGAAAGCAAGAAAAACGTCGATGCAAGCTCGTCAAGACACAAAGATCACCTCGAAACCACAAAATCACAGATGTCGCACATTGAAAAAATGTCTAGCCTATATTTTACAACATCCAACAGCGTCCTTTTGTATCGACGCACCATTAAAGTAAGCAGAACAAAGAGCTTAATTGAGGAACCAGGGATATAGAGTGTTCCATTCATAGATGAAAACAAACCCTCGGCTTTTGTGTTTATGTGAGTACAGATTACATTCGGAAATACATTTGTTCTGAAGAAGTCTGACGACATGACGACATGTTGAAGAGCGCGCCTGCATGACGTGAAATCCTGAAGCGCGTTGACTAGCTTTACAGGGAGCTGACTAGCTTTGTGTCGGGACAACTGGCCAGTTGCACGCGAATTTCGCACCGAAATTTCGCTGATTTCCGCCATATTGTGGGCCGTTCAAGTAGAATTTTTCCATGTGGCCTAGTCACGTGGGTTGGTAACTCCATGAAACCTAGTACTACGAATTCATGGCGCAGTTAGGAACGAGAAATTCGAGGTGATTATACCAACCCCAAAACGCTCTTCCTTTTTTATAAAAAAAAAGAATTCCTTGCAAGCATTTTTTTTACTGAGGTGACCACTGCACTTCTTTTTTTTGTCAGACATCGAGTTCCTAAGTTCCTACATTCTTTGAAAGAGCTGACTGGGAATAACAAAGCATCTCTTAACATCTGGAGAGAAAAATATATATATTGGGAGATCAAACGAAAGCTTTGCGTCATGCATATGATAAAACACTACGTGAAAAGCATATCACCTTCATTTGTAGTTACGGGGCGAATAATGCATACAAACGACTCCTTGACGGCTATGTTTGCATTTCAAAAATAAATGTCCCTGAGAGCCGAACGGAAACGGAGATTCGGATGACACATGACGCCAATCCTTAGTAATCCGTAAACCATCCTTCTTGGGAGCCAGCTCACGTGTTTATTTGTCAAATGGTGCGCTGGTCAAGATGCGTCGTTTCGGTGGCAGGGAACCGTACGACTTTCGTTCAGCGAAATTTCAGACCTCAGTAAACAAAATAAACAGGGTACTAGGAGGCTGCAAAGGCCAACCAAGACGCTCGCCCAAATATGTCTGTGTATTCGAGTGACACGAAGACCTCAGTTTGCGGTGAAACTTTATTTTGATTACTACGCTTCAGGAATCTTACGTCACGCTTTCCACGACGCCATTCGTCAGCCCCTGGCTCTTCAACCTTAGGTGTCGTCAACGCATCTGTCGCATTAGGCGTCTCTCTTCCTTTCGTTTTCGTGATCGTGCTTTGAGATTGTCTCACGAGCGTCTCATCCACGAATACTGCTTTGTTATTTGGAAAAGAACTGTCCATCGTGTGGTCATGCCACCGCCTCCCGCCTATGCGCCAAGGTGCATTAATGAACAGACGATGTGTTCGCAATCGTATTTGGTGCCACGTGGAGCCGAAACTTCATCGAAGTTTTGTCAAAACTTCGCAGCCGACCGCACGAAGCCACACAGGTAACCGTAATTCGACAAGAGGACCGTTCTTGATTGGCAAAGAATCACAAATAGTGCTCTTCAACTCCACCAATGGGAAAAATTTATACCAATTTCGCGGTCGGACGAGATATACAAGTTTATAAGCCGAAAAACTCATCTGCACTGGTGCCACCTCATCTGTTGTAGAAAAAAGCTTGAAGTATGCAGTTGCTTCTGTTCACCACTTTCAGTCTACGGTTTCTCGCTAACATTGTTAGCACGTATTTTGGCTCGAAGCTTAAAACTGGTTAAGGGAATGATCAGTGTGTTATTGAAATTTTTGCAACTGGTGTGGTTAAAGAGCTTCATGGGCACGTTCACAGCCTGGGTAAAAGAGTTACGGAAAGAGCTGACGTTCAGAACAAATAACGCTTAAAGACACAGCCAAGCAGACATGAACATCAAGCATTTACAGAGAGTGAAGAAAATGCCAGAAAAATCACATTGAAAGCTCGATAGATGGCGGTCATTCCACAGTCAAGAACACAGGAGTTGCATCAGGGGGACTAGTTAAAGAGTTCGTATGCATCACCATCGGCACAAACGTCACCTCACTGATTTACGCCACAAATTCCGAAGAGTGCATACGAATAATATTAAGCTGGATGGGAGCCTCAGTCACACCTAAAGATCGAACCTCACCGCATTCTCATCGAACTAGTTCAGTTAAGTGTCCTTATTTGACGTTGTACCTCAGTTTATGCATTTCCCTCGCCTACTGAGCTGCAGCTGAACATGTAGATATAATATCGTATCAGAACAACATTTAGATGAGAGCAATTTCTCGGTATCTCACTGATTCTGTTCCAGGGCTTTTAATGAGTACTTTCTTTCTAAATGCTTCTTTCTACGCCTCCATTCCCTTGCCTCAGCGTAGGGAAGCCCATTCTCCCTTCTTTTCAAGGTCCACTGCGATTCTAATTGCTTACGTTCCCACTAGGGTGACT
Source organism: Dermacentor albipictus (assembly GCF_038994185.2). Lineage (NCBI taxonomy): Eukaryota > Metazoa > Arthropoda > Arachnida > Ixodida > Ixodidae > Dermacentor > Dermacentor albipictus. Next base: position 85,943,991 of record NC_091828.1, on the reverse strand, counting down.
ACTGAAGTGTTATCTACTTGTAGATACTATTATGACGCTAAGATATTTAATTAACGACTTGATAGCCAAATTATCTTTCGAACTCGATTTCGAAACTTGAGACAAGGTTCTGCCTAGTTACAGAGATTTGATACCACCACGATAGTGTGACTGTGTTGTCTCAGTACCTATGGCACTTTCCGGTTGCGCGCAAAGTCCCAAATTCAAGTCCAGGCTGGGGAGGCCGGATGTCAGTTGAGAATGAATGCATAAAACAAATTTCGAATGCGTAGGTTTATGTGCTCGTTAGTAAGTGGCAGGTGGTCAAAAATTTTTTTTCCATAGACCTTTCCGGTGACATCTGCAACGACATCAGTGTTGCTTAGGGACGAGACACCTAAGTATTCAATCAATAAATAAATTATCGACCTGCCTGTTATCTTTAATATAGAAGCTGTGGTTCTGGTTTACGTGCGACTGAGGAAAGCAGTGAGGTCAGAGAAATAACAGTAAAAAAAAAGGAAACGAAGCATTTCGCGTAGGCACGTTGTGAAAGCGTTGTCGGTTTCGTTTGGCACCAGTATTTGCAGTAACGCCCGCAAAATGTTGCTTAAGCTGGCAAGGTGCCCGTCCGCCACTCTATCAGCACTCAGTCCCAAGTGTCCAACGAACAGCGTTAGAAGTAATCCATCCGCAGTGCCCTAAACAAGTTTAGCGATACCGGTTGCATGGACACCTCCAATCGCTCGGCACAATTTTTTTCCCCTTCGTGACAGTCTTTTTAACTGCGTAGAGTATGGTACGATGTGTCGGAGCTCGTTTAGCTGTGATTTTCATTACCTTGATCTCACGCAGAACCACAAGTATCTAAAAAGCCCCTGGGTGCAATGGCTTTATAACGAAATTCCTTAGATGAATCGTCATTGATAACTATAGTTTCACGGAGACGGCATGGGCGAAGCATTACGTGCTGGCGCTTTCCAGGGCTTGTGTGGGGCAAAAATTAGGGTCGTTACTAACTTACGTTGCTTGCAGATGCGGACAAGAAATAACTCGGACACAAAAACGAAGCGGGTGCGTATACAGCAGAAAAATGCGCTAGGAGGGCACGGTAGAAAAAAAAACATACCAACGTCAGTTATTCGGTAAGGTTAGTTCTTTCGGCACTGATCACGCAGATATTTCGGAAATGCGGTGGTTATACGGATAAGAACGCCTTCTGACGCTGAGAAATGCGCCTCCGGGCGCCAGGTATGCTAAGCAGGAAGAAAGCGTAATGACAGACGTGGTTAGAAAAGTGCGTAGTACTTCATTACATTCTACTTCAATATGAGGATAAGTATAATAAATGGTGTGTTTGCTAGGTGGCAGATTGTGTTGTTGGCATTAATTAAAGGATGTAACTAGCTTGGGCAAGCACATAGGTGTGACAACGAAAGCAAAAAAAAAGGAATTGCGCAGATGTGGTTAGGCAGTGTTGAACGCTAATCTATACTTGTGATAGCAAAACTTTTCGCGGTTTACGGCATTTAGTTGTCTGTTTCCAAACATACGTTCGTACGAAATTCCTAAATTACCACGCGTGCCTCAATGTTCATACCGGAGCCAATGTTTCTACGCTGCTTTCGTGGCTGCTGAGTTTGCTTCAGCGTGCGTGCTCAAAAAAGCCGTCTATTAAAGCGGTAGACTGATTCTGCATTAAAACTGCTACCTTGTATTGGCCTCCCAAAGTATACAATTAGTACCACTATGTCTCACTTTCGGGCATATCATGCATAATTAGCTGCGGCGTCGAGACGAATCTCAAGGCTGGTCCATGCTGCGCCATCAGACATCCACTAGGAATACGATGTTTCATTCCTTACGCGCACTGGCAAATTTTATTATGCCGGCGAAATACGACGCCTGAGTGGAAATTCAGGTGTTCCGACGGAGAAAGCTACGTCGCAAATGCCGAAAAACACAATGCAGCAGTGCTAGCATTGTGTTTGAAATTGAAACCAGACGCTGACCAGACTGTGGTCTCGCGTCTGTTCCCGTTCTCATTAACAATTGCACAATTCATCATCTTGAGCACGGGCACAGTGCGACGGTCCTCTGGGTTAGAATGTCCCTGACACGAGAGGGCATTGCGCGACACAGGAACTGTCAGCGTTCGTGAACGGCACTGCTGGATCCCAGGTCAGGGTTGTGTCGCAGTCATCGCTCTATCTGCACCGTCACACTGGCGGTAGGGTGCTTGTTCTTCGCTTGCGCTGAGCTTCTTAGGTTGCGACCACAAGAAACTTGTAACACCGCCTTTCTCGAGTGCAAGTCCGTCACAATGGAACTGCTCGGCATAAAGTACACGTAGGCGATTACCTGCTGAATCGCCATGCTCAAACAGTAAACGTGGTCAGACCTTGTAGACGGCATAGACTAAGACAACGAGTTACTCGAACTCCGTAGTTTATGTTAGTCTTATCGTCGGGGAAACATGAGTCCAGGATCCCAGCTTGCTCCAGACACAGCACCGAATCAGAGACATATATGGAACTTTACGGCTCTAATCAACTGCATGATGCAGCCATCTTGGTGATGCAGAGCCGCCAGTGTTCATGAAGCGAGTCTTTATTCCCTTTGGCTTTCCATAGGCTGCGGATTCGAACCGACGACGTCATTACGAGTTGAATGCTCACGTCGCTGCGCCGACCGTCATTGTTAGACTACTGTATTGCACGGGGGTGCGGCAGTTCCTGCCTCTTGTGCAACCCACGGTTTGCTGAATTGTTCAAGGCTTTGCCATGACGTCGTTTTGGCGGCCTCGGAGTCTCCTGAAGCCGGACGGCAGTTCGTCGGCATTCATCCTGGTCAAAGCGTTCCCCTTGATGACAGAGATGCGGATGCTTCGCTTCCCTGCAAATCTATGTACAGTTCCGAACAACTGCACCGGCAGCGAAATGTCACAGTCACTGCACTCAAGCGCCAGTCCAGAAGATGAGTTCACGCAGAGAAACACTAGCGACGACCTCCACGTAGCTATGACACCGCGCAGCTGTTCCTCTTGAGCAGCGTCTTGTCCTTGATGGTCGGGCTGGTCGGGTAGACGGGGAGAGAGCGACGCCTCTTGTTCACGGCGGCCGGGTTCAGGTCGTAGGGGATCTTGGCCTGGACCAGGAGTTCCTTGAAGATGGCCAACACGTTGATGTTCTCCTTGGCCGAGGACTCGACGAAGCCGTGCTCCCAGTCGATGGAGATGATGGTCTCGGCCACCTCTCGCCTGACGCGGCGCATGGTGGCGGGCAGGTCGCACTTGTTGCCCACCACGACCACGGGCGCCTTGGCAGACCGCAGCTCGACGATCTGGTCGTGGATGCGGCGCGCCTCTTCGAACGACTCCGGGTCGTCGATGGCGTAAACGAGCACGAACGCGTCGGCCGTGGTAATGGCCAGCCGCCTCATGGCCGGGAACGGGTAGCTGCCGCTCGTGTCCACGATATCTAGCGTGAGGGAGGCCCCGTTCAGCTCGTATTCGCCCGTGTGGAACTGCGCCAGGGAAAAAGAAGAAAACAAACAAAGAAACAAATGAAGTAGTTAAGCTTGGATCAAGCTGGCTTGTTCGTGCAGGTTCGAACACCTGCATGAAACACCTTGCATTTGGAACACGGAGCCTTAAAGGATCAGTGATAATATCAACAATCAGTTCTTCGAACATTCCCAAGATTGATAACAGTTTGAAAAATAGTATTTGGTCTTACACGCGACGAAATCATTTATTTAAAAACGCCACAGGGTGTGAAAATGTGTCTTTGCAGGAAACGTCACAGTTGAACGACGTCAACACTTTCTTGGAAAGTAATTTCTTGTTTTCCCAAGAGCCCCTAACGATAGCTCTGTGTAGGATTCGGTTACACAAGATGTGTGACAATTTTTTCCTTTCGTAACAAAAAACTCCAACTATGCGCAGGCAACTTCGAGACTCAACACTAGCATGTCGAAACGAAACAAACGCACGCAAGCACAACACTGACTAGCAAGTTAAACATTTATCGACGTCCGCCCTCTTTGGGCTCATTGAAATGGACGGACAACTCGTGTGATGGCCACACTTTACTCAGTATAGGGGAAGTGGTGCATCAATGATTGTTTAGGTTGTGCCTTGCGGATCTGCCCTTGCTTTGTACGAGTGTCCAGGATCGATCCTTGATCGCAAACTGACCTATGTTTCTGTAAGTGCAAGCTTCGCAAGCCATCCAGTCCGAATGACCGCACTGAATAGTCCCGGGCAGACAAGTGTATAAATGGCGGTCAGTTCACGGTGCTAGTGATGCCAGTCAAGAACATATTGAATTACTTTCAATCTTCACATCCTGCGCGGTGTCATTTAGGGGTGGTATTACCATACGTAATTAATGTCATTCTTATGTCACTCCACAGCTCTGATTCAATGCCGAAGTTGAGACTCGTCACGGCCAAATGATGGAAATAACACTGGGCAGCAAAGAGGTGCGTCAGAAAGTAGGCATAGATGTTCGGCAGTGAGCCTGAACACTTAAGATTCAAGAATATAAATCACACTCCCACACTTTAAGCCTTCCACTTTAACCGAGTGCACTTCAGTGACGCGATAACCACTAAAGGGGTACAAGAGAAGAACGCTGATTTCAACTCTGTTATTAAATAACTTCTACTATAGTAAATCAATCACGAAGAGAAGACCTTTCAAGCCCGCATGAGCGCAAGTCGAAAGGCGGAAGGCCAACGCACCACGAAGCTCGCTCAAAAAGTACCCCGTGACGCCAACAAATTTGGTTGCGTCTGTCCAGGCATTGTTAACCTCCTATCACTAATTACTGATCGCGTTGTAGTATAGAGAATCCATAAGCTGAACTGGGTAAGCTTCCAGAACTTTTGCTACCCCCCTATGACACAAAAAGGGCAAATAGATTGACATCCATGACGTCATCTTGACGTGCCGGCGCTCAGAAGTCGACCCAAACTTCATAAAAAAGAAATGCACTAGAAATACACACATACACACACACACACATACATACATACATACATACATACATACATACATACATACATACATACATACATACATACATACATACATACATACATACATACATACATACATACATACATACATACATACATACATACATACATACATACATACATACATACATACATACATACATACATACATACATACATACATACATACATACATACATACATACATACATACATACATACATACATACATACATACATACATACATACACGCATATTGTTACGGGGAGTATTCATTCAATAGTAAACGGCTAGCACTTGGCTAGTGGAGACTGAAGAGGACATACAGGTTTTAGCAGCTCTTGCAGTCCGACATGACCGACTCTGACCCACACCCACTACAACGTCCTTGTCTGCGTGACAGTTCGTGAGAATATTGTCGCGATGCCGAACAGGATGTGCAGACAAGAGACGATGACGAAGAAGTGTTGTTGCTGGGGCGTTTCAGCCGCCATGTTCTAGCGTCAGCTGGTGCGTTCAGCATTAGCCTTGCGTAAACAACAGTCGTCCTTGTATCCGCCTCGCAATTACATATATATATATATATATATATATATATATATATATATATATATATATATATATATATATACGCAGGAAAGAGACGACGAACTTTT